>NW_023339785.1:9114673-9115007 GCF_004916995.1 Morone saxatilis
AACACCTGTAAAACACCAGTGAAGTTTTAATCTGACCTGCACAAGTAATCTGGTGAAAACAGATGAAAAGTAATTGATTGATGAGTACACATGCGTGTTTTTAGCCTGTGACACGTTTGTTTACATACACCCGCAGTAGGTACAGGTACATGAGTGTAAAGCAGTGCAGCTTTAAATTGATGTGTGTGTTCACCAGAGGGTAAAAAAAGTGATGGCTCTCGTCTGCCAGACTAAAATGGCACAGCAGGGCCCTGGCATTCAGCAGGCCCGTATGTCAGCCCTACAGGGAAATTTAATCTAAGTCACTATGTCTAGGATGTGTGTGTGTGTGTGT
>NW_023339785.1:9115087-9128538 GCF_004916995.1 Morone saxatilis
TGCTGGCTCCAAACGGGTGGACGTTCAGGAAGGTTGAAATGATCCCTGAGGTAGAACAAATAGGTCACACAGACATGTTAATTAAACTGTCAAAATGCAAAGACATACCTTGTCACATAACTCTGGCCTTTGAGTTTCTGTCGCCTGTCAAACATGACTTCAAACCACAACAGAATATTCAAGAAATTAGTTTGTATTATTCTCCCGCCTCTTGTCTGACGGAAAAACAAGCGGGGATGCATCGAGTGGCTCTTCTCAGACTCCCAACACTGTTAAGAGCCTCTTGTATATTGTGGCTCTAGATTAGAGGGAGCGTTTGATGACGCTTTGATGCTGTTATCTCTCATCAAAGCTGTGTACTACTGAAACTCTCTACCAGCTCAACCAAACCATCTGCTCTCGACTCTCTGATGGGGCCAGGAGAGAGATAATCCTCAACCTCTGCTTGTCGTTAGAGCACCATGAGGCTAGAAATCGGCTGAGATTCGGGGGTTGGGTCTTTGGATGATCTGACCTCAACGCGTGTGTGTGCATGCACTCCACAGGTAAAGCATGAGATGAAGATCTCAAGTTGAGTCTTTGGTAGGTCTTATTATGGAAGGTACGTCTTCGCATTAGCCTTGATATGAGTTACAAAATGACAGAAAGATGGAAAAGAATACACAGAGCTTAACTTGTTTTGCATGGTGTTTCATTGTGGTTACTTACTAAATAAAAAAAAATATGATAAAGGTAGACTTCTTAGTGTCATAACACAGATTTCACAATGGTCATGTCTTTGATTTCTTGGAATTAATTATGGGACTAAACATTTATCGTATAAACATATTCAGACTAAACATTTTAAAATGCAATGACTTACATAGACATAGTTGGGAGTGTAGAAAAGGCCTTAAATGAATGTTCAGACCATAATGTAGGGAGATAAAAGGTAATTTAATTATTAAACCAAGAGATAAGCTGTGATATGTAATATTAATAGAGTTTTGGGTTAATTGGGCCTCAGTATTTTTTTTAAATCCTGCATTTGACCGTGTTACCTTAGTGTGTAAATTCATATTATTACTGATGAAGAAAATGATGGCCAAAGCTACAAAAATAAGACCCAAGTTGTAATAAAACAAAATCCTACTTTCACGGGTGATTTGAATTGTGTTTTCTGAAGCACAATAACCATTTCATTTAGTTTCAAAAGGCATTTGCAGCTCTACAATACAAACAAAAACGCTTTCATCTTGTATACTTTTGTGTCTCATTTTCTTGAAGGGAACAGTTCAAAGATTGCACAACTGTGTTCATCTACATTCACAGTGTGGAGGGAGAGAAAAGGCAAAGAGATTCAACCCTTTGTTTTCTGATGAAACATTTTCCTTCAGGAGCCGAGTGTCTCTTTTTCCCCGCAGTGCTCACTTCAACTCAGCATCAAACAAGACGTCAAGAAGAGTGATTCTGACAAAAGAAGGTGCCAGGACCTTTAACTGTGGTCCATCTCTGCCTCAGCAAACAGCCAGAGTGGGCACGAACGGAGGACAAACACCATTGACTACCTAACGATCTGTAAGACAATCACACAGTCACTCTGCTATGAGACAGTAGACGCAGGTATTTCTGGCACTTGAACAACAGAACTGGAGCCAAAAGGACAGATACAGAAAGTGCTATCATTTGGTAAACTCCGGCACAGTTTGCATTTCCTTTCCACTCCCAAACAAGACGCAGCAAGTTTTATTTTTCATGCTTTGAGCCAACGGATGTCCTTGAAAATTAACATGTGAAAATGCAGCGTGCCGGAAAACAAGCAGCAAAATAGGACAAGGCTTTGTTTACTTCTATAAATAATGTAGTTTATTATAACATGGGAGATAGAGGTTGGCCATATTTTCTATCGTAATAAAGTCACATTGTGTTATGTAATCTAATGAGTAAAGTGGGCTCTTTCTCTCTTCATATCTTCCTCCTCTCTCGCTCTAATGGCTATGTAATTATGCATAGTTATTACCTCAAAGCGACTGAAACAAATCAGAAAAATCCAACGGTGGTGGAGGTGGTGTTGGTAGTGCATGTTGTTATACAAGGGATAAACAATAAAAAATGGAACAACACATTACAGTGTAATGCAATCCAATTCAATGGCTATGGAGTAAGTACTCCCTTTGTAAAAATAATATTGTTAATTTCTATTGAGACCATCATTTCTGAGACCATAATTGCTGGATTTCTTTATTTTGGAAGATGTTAGTCAGTGGTGACCTCGAATCAAAACAATAAAATAGAACCTTATTGTCCAGTAGGTTTGAAAATTGTGTTTACCTCAATTTTCAATCCCAAATCAAATACAAAATATGAATAATATAAGAGCACCATCAACATAAACAATAAAATATTAAAAGCAGCATGAAAAAAAAGAAACATAAAGTAGTCTACAGTCATGCTCACAGCTCTGTGAGGCTAAACTGTTACTATTGTGGCACTTTGAGCTAAATGCTAACATCTGCGTGCTAACATGCTCACAATTGCTACCATGGTGATGATTTGCAGATAATGCTTAAAATGTAAAATATCTTAGTTTTAGTGTGTTAGCATGCTAATATTTGCTAATATAAATAAATAAATCGTAGTTTTGCCGGTATTTGATTTTAAGCCAAAGTATTAGACAAAGTGAAATTTTGACATGATGATGGTAAATGATAAATGACTATAAAACAATTAAATTCTTGTCAAAGGTACCTTATAGCACTTGCCAGAGTTAAAGGTCTCAAATTGAGTAAATAAAAGAAGAAACTGTCTGCTGGGATGTTCATAGCTTTACTCATGACTTTGACTGTGATACATTTTTAAACACCATTACAGTTGTAATAGTGACTTTGAAATTAAATGTTGCTAATGTTGTAAAAGTTGCTAAAGATACTTCCAAACTGCTCACATTTCTTCTCCTCCATCTACCTGCTCAACTAACGAGAGGTTACGTAAGGTCACACTGTCGTAAAGTGGTATCAGGTGCAGTATCGAAATAGTTTTATGATTACATGAGCACAGAATTGGATCCGATAACCCCATACTGGTATTGGGTGCATTTGTAAATGTAGTGAAGCCGTGGAGCATACCGACTAGCAGTGCATCCCTCTCGGAGTGAACGGGACTGGGAGGATTCTTCTCTGGAAGACCTTCCTTCTCCTGACTGCAGGACACCACAGACGATGCTGTAACATCCTGAGAAAACACATGAAAAAAGCCTTTTGTGTAAAACTGCAAAGATCACACAACACTGTTGAAAGACCCACATTCTGTAGCACCTCAATTAAACACTGATGCTACTGAAAAATCTAAACAGGGCTCTGGGTAGTAACAGTGTCACATTTGAGGGTGTGCATCAATTAACTTTGCAATGCAAATGCACAAAAGTCTATTAATAAGCATGCAAAGTATTTGCACTCAAACCAAATGCAAAAACTGAAAATAAACACAAAATATTCTACATAAAAAGGACAAGACAATGAGCAAAATATGAGGAAGTGAAAGAATTAAGCCAACAGCTAGAGTCCTGACATAGGGGCAAAACAAGAGAGAGAAAGTGCCAACGATGCTAATGATCAAGCTGTTGTTTACTGTGAGCCTGTGACAGCCTGATACACAGACGTGAGGACAGAGGAGAAAATCTGAACGTGTGTGTATGTGGCAGAAAAAGACATTATGTGCGTCTTGTATGAGTGAAGTTTCTAAAACGGTGATGCAAGGTGGCCCAGTCTAATCAGGACACAGTGGCCTTGTCTACAAGCCCTTATCTAATGTGAGAGTGTGTGCATGTATGTGAGCGTGCACACGTGCTTGCATGTGCCGCGGCACAGGTCCTTCATTTCCTAACCCAGTTATGTCTGGGAGATTTATCCAATGACAAGTACAGTCCCTGAGAAGATTGGCCTGTAATGATATGTCATGTCAGTGGAAGAGTTAAGGGAGGAGAGTGGAGGAGGAGAAATAAGTTAAAAAAAAGAATGGCAAAGACAAACATTTAGCATAGAGGAGTGAGGGCTCAGGGTTTTTTCCCCACTTACACTGACTTGATTAGCACTCTGTTCGCTCCCTCTGTCATCTCGCTTTAACGTCTCCAGCTAGAGTCAATTAGAAAAATGAGAGGAAACGTCAATGAGAGACAAGTCACCCACTAATGCAATCAGACACACCGAAACTCACTCTCCATCCCTCTCTGACTCTCTCAAACACACACACTGACACATACAGATAAACATGAACAGCAGCATGAACAAAGCCTAGTTTCTGAGGGACTCTTCTGTTCAAGTTTCTGAGACAAAGTCAGACAAAGAAAAGTCAAATAGTTTATAGTCCCAGAATAGCAGCCAAAATAATTGGTCCTCTGCTCTGCATTGCTGTGTGGAAAGTCACCGATTCCTTTAATCAAAGTTGCATCCACAGCATAGAACACACTCAAAGAATACCCTCTAAATACATTTCAATAGAAAATGCTGTTTAGGATCACACCCTGCCACACTGTTGAAATGATTAAAGCACCATTTCTTTCATGGCTGAGGGCAGTGATAACATAACAACAGCGCTGACAGGTGTATGATGAAAGATGACATCTCGAGAGAAGATTTCAGAGACTAGGGGGCTGAAATGATAACTGCATTATTAAACAGATACACAGGAAATAATGCAGGGCTGACAGCAACAATCCTGCATGAATGCACACGCTCCAATGAATCTGTTCATGGTTGTATATGTAATCTACCATCCAATGTTGACAACTATCTGACACATTGTAGGGGATGCTCTGTAAAAGGTGTGAATACACTGTATGTCTGTTCATATATGTATGCCTAACGTATTTCTCCACCTACTGTATACAAAGAGGAAAGTGCCTGTGAGTTTCTTTGTGCTTGCTGAATAAAATGATGCTCCACCAGATGATTCAATAATATGAACTAGAGGTTTCAGTAAATACATTCACACATGTAAGTAATACCTTTTTTATCTCCTTGCCCTGGATTTGAATACTATTTTAAACTAATTTTTTATGTTTCTTGCTGTACTTTAATACTTATACCCCTTGGTTTGCACTAATAGTCATGGTGTATCCTATTGCATTACATGAGACAGGAGAGTGACCTGATCTTATGTAGATCCAGTACTATATTACAGATAGTGTACAGTGGGTTTTTAGATTTTGTCCTCTTATAACCGCTGCCTGGTGCAGCTTAAAACAAGACTAGAGTGATGATAGTGAACCAGAACAGTAAAGTTGTGGGTCAAACAGATAAACAATGAGCTGAAGCTCACTATAAAGCTCTGTAAAGCCGAGGGGAGCTGCAGATCCGGTGATAAATCTCTGTTCACTACGAGCGACCACATTCAGGCTGTAATTATGGGCACTTTAACCACACTCCTCGTTGGTGGCGACGGAATCTTAATCGTCGGAGCCATGCTAAGAGGGGGACACATCTTCAAAGCCATGTTAACGACATTTCCAAGGGCTGAGAAAGATCAGGAGGATGTAAACACTTCTAGGGTTGATTGGAGTGTGATGGTGGTGGTGGTAGAGGCTGGGGTAGTGCAACATGGTGAAGGGGGTAAAAAAGCAAGTGGGGGAGCATGATGAAGCTGTGGCTCCAGATGAAGCACAACGTATTCTTCTTGTCTCTGTTGACCAACACTGCTCATGTTGCTACCCATCAGTCTCACGCTAACAAAGGGCTCATGGAAAGTTAACATGATACTGTTTGTCCAAATATTGCCTTTACTGCCAGCTAAGCCACTTTTTTCATCTTCTTGACGATTTACTTCTATACACACCTCTTAAGGTTCAAGGCTATCTTTATTATTATTATATTATCATTCTCTCTCAGGTTTTTCTTACTCATTTTGTATTTGTCTTCAATACACAAGAATGGGAAGAAAAAAACAAATAAAATAAGGGTGTACCAACATGTCAATGCATTATTTAAACATTAAAACTTGGAGGTCAGTCATAGCAAATTATCTATATTTTAAACAGAGATAGTGTTAGAACCTTCTTGGCAGCTGCATAAAACTTTTATAACCTGCCATCCATGCTGATTACCCAGTGAACTCACTTTTTGTCCATTTTTGTTACAGCTACTGGCAGGGTTCACAAATGTCAGTCAAGGGTGGGTACAATGTTTAACGAATATGAACTTTTGGATAGCACCACATACAGAATAATGATGCACATATACCTTTCTTCTGCAATAATGTGAAAGCACCTTTAGTCCAGAGGGAGGACAGTGGTGTCTTCCCCAGTGACATGAACAGCCTGTAGCCTGCAAGATCGTCTCATGAGATTGTCCAGAAATAGTCGGACATAAGGTACTGTCATCTCATGAAGTATCTCTGCTACTGTACAGGCCCGCTTATATGGAGAGCTAATCCTCCAGAGAACAGGAAGAGAAGAAGTGAAGAGAAATCCCCACTAGCGGAACACTAGTACAACTAGAGAAGCTAAATCAAAAATGTACCGTCCCTGCAGAGAGAAAACCATCTTCTGCTGTTTAACTGTAGTGTTACCCATCAGGGGTCAAGCCTACATGGTAACAGACATACCTTGATGTGTAACACTTTATTTTACAGGTCCAAACCTTTTACTTATAATTATGTATCATATGATAATATTGGAAACTTCTTAATATGCAGTATTTTGAATAGTCTGCCTGCCTGTAGACACATTTCTTATGTTCAGTGACTTTTTTTACCACCAAAATACATAGTTAATTTCAGGAAACTGCCAAGAAAAAGTTTATTAGAAAATTAGGGAGTAGTAAAATAAAGCTTAGAGCATTATTTCTCAACAAAACTGGAAAATAATATCCAGATGTGGCAGATGCGGTGGCCCCTGTGGTCAATCTGCAGAGGACAGCAGTACCGAGGACAGTGAAGCCTGTTAGAGGGCAGGGCACATAGAAAAGAGATAAGCTAATTCATATAATTCAAATATCTGTGGCTGAGCGACCTTCAATGAGCTCACAGCAGACCAGCAGCTCCGAGGATCAAAAAGATGACCTCAGAGCAGAAAGCAAGCCGCCAGAGTCATCAGGCACCACTTGATGGTACCATTTTAGTATTATCATTATCCAATTACATAGATGATTGAACTTGAAGCTCATCCTCATGTTAGGTCTCTTCCCTGTTACCATGCTGAGCCATGGTAGGCCAGCCAGAAATTAAAACGTTAGAGGTGGTGGAGCATTGCTGTATTCAAATAAGATCTTTGTTGTATTTCAGTAGGTAACCTGCAATGATAGGATGTAGAGAAGAAAAGCAGTGAATTTTAGGGGTCTTTTTTCTGTAAGATTCAGGACAGTTTTTCACAGCTTTGTCTGCCCTTAAAGTCACAGACAGTTGTTACACAGCAACAAACTGCTTCACATGCATACACTTCAGTTGCTATGTGTTCTCCTGTCAGCCTATGAGCAGCCTCATTAGAGTTGTTTACTTATGTCAGTCACTCATGGCACCTTAATGGTCCCTGTTAAACATAGATCACACAGTCTTTATTTCCCATTCAAGTTTCCAAGGAAATAATCAGTTACCATGGCTTTTCTAAAATTCTCCAACTTATTGCTGACCCCCAGTAACCAGAAAGAAAACAGTTGTGATGGCAATGAACGTGCCAAGGCTAATTTTCCAAAAATATGCAAACATTTTCCGCTTCAGAATTACTAACAGTAAAATAAATCTCATTTAGGTGCAGAAGTTCATTCAAGGATTTTATGTGCCCTTAAACGCCTTTTACCACACAGGGAACAGCTCTGGGCTGTATCTCGATTTGAGTCTGAAATAGAGAGAGAAATCTAAAAGTGCAAAATATAACCAGTTAATAAAGTTAATTTGTAATCCTTAAGATTTTCACAATATCATTATGTAATCCAAATTTGTCATTTGATCTCATTGATCTCTCATCAATCAGGTTTCCCTAATCCCCTTCCCCCAATTACAGTAACCAGGTTATTTGTTCACATGATATTGAAGATATTAGTTAACTGGAGGAAGCCCTGTTACTTAATTGCATGTAAATGTATCACAGTTTCCTGTTCTTTCTCCCACAGCCGTATCAAAGCTATATTAAGTTGATGCTAATGCAAACCAAACATCTCCTGACAGCTGCAAGTATTCAAATGACAAAACATCAGGTGGCTTTTATTGTAAAGCAGTGGTTAACTAGACGATGGTCAGGGCAGAAATAGAAAAAGTCAGATTATTAACCGACTGCTTTATTGGAACAATGTAGGTTTCTTTGGCTGCACTGTAAACTGCCAGTGTTTGTCGCCTCCAGATTTTTTTTAAAGATTATGACTTCATATGAAATCATTGAGATTATTTTGATTTCAATGTCTTTGTCTGTTCCTTTATTTTCTACCCTGAATGATCTGTCTTTTTCAATTTTTGATCAAGTCAGGGCTAATGCCAAAGATCTTCACTACTTGTTCATTATCAGCACGTTTAGTGCAAACTTTCATTTACTGTGCTGGGTTGATTCAGGGACAAATTATTAGACACCATTTTAAATGGATCAAAATCTGATCTAAAATGCAGGCAGTGGCGTGTTGAATCATTTTCCCAATATGCAATATTCGTCATGCACTGGAACTCATTATGAAGTAATTTATTTCTAACTAGACCATAAATGAGGCACATTTTTTTCAGTATCCCCATTTAAACACACTCACAAACACATGAACATGAACACAAAGTTTTTACTTGACTGTGCGTGCGTGTCTGTGTGTGCATATGTGTGTGTTTTCTTCCGACCTGTAGTGTGTGTGTGGTCTGCAGGTTGTGCAGTCCTGCCTTGAGGTTATGGATTTGGTTCTTCAGCTGCTGTTTGTCTTCTAAACTCTTCTCAAGCTCAGCCTCTCGCTCCTTCAACTCATCCCTCATTCTCAGCAGTTGCTAAACATAAAGAAGAAGAAGAAGAGTGGTTAGCCATGTTTCACCAGTGCTACTCGTCTTCCCAACTGTTTCTACAGAGGGAGAATAAGTTCCTGTTGAGCAGAGTAGCATCAACCACAGTAAGGACCTTAACTCAGGTGAATCAAAAAGTTAAATTCCTGTTGGGAAAGATCCAAAATAAGGAGTCCCTCATCAGCTTCTTCTTTTAATGCGATGCTGAACAATTAATCAGTTACAGTGGTGCTGTGCAGTGTGTGTCAAGTGAGGTGAGAAATGAGCACTGGTCTGGAGACAGGGAGCCAGAGAGTGATTCAGCTGGTCAGTAAGGTAGACCTGCAAATAATGAGCTCCTCTGCATATCTGGGACCTCATTCATACTGAGCGTTAAAGCTATGTTTTCTGCAGATGCTGTCTAGATAATGAATAACCCAATTACACCCTAATATCTTTAGATTATGCATTGTTCTGGTCTTTGTTCTATCTGCATCATGTTTTATTTTTTGTATACACTTAGACACAGTACAGGTAGGAAAACAGTGAATGGCAAATAGATCATAGCTGGTAATCATATCTGGTATTATAAAGCTGGTGAATTGAAGAACTGAGTGTACCCAAATTATGGTGAAATTAACTTTGATTGAAAAAGGGAAGCCAAAGCAAAGAAAGTTTATTTATACACACTGCACAACTCATATACAGAGGCAGTTTCAAAGTACTTTACATACATAAAGATATGACCAAAATGTCATATCCTGATAGAGATAATTTATGTGGTATGGCACATTTTCTGTAAATTGAAAGGCATATTTCTTATTACATTTAAGATTAGTTTTCATACTCAAACCACGACCATGTGACAGGAGTAGCCCTTCCTTTTGTCTTGGGTTGTGAGATTTGTATCGCAATTTAACTGTCTTGCAATATATATATTTATATATTTTATATAAATATATATTTATTTATATATATTTACATTCACAGTATACGTTTTTCTGTCGTCAACAATATATATGGTAATATCGCACAGTCTTAAGTTAATGCAGTCTGTGTCTGTGTGTCACAGGAAACCCTTTAATATCTGAGTTGTAGCTTGAAAAGTTTTTAGCTAAGAGCTAAAACAAACAGCTGTTTTTTGGCTCCAACCAACCAATTTACACAGGATATTACTGTGCATATGTTAACAGGATGTCTATGACTGTTAGCTGAATAAGACAGGTTGCTGGCTAACCATCAAACTGACCAGGTCCATTTTCTTATAATAAGTCTCCTATAAAATAAAATAGGCACTCTGCATGTTAATGTAACAGCACATGCTATAATTTGAATATAATTGAACCTTGTGATAGTGTGATGATTGCGCTCCCTGATTGTCAGATAAATGTAAATTTCATCTGTACAGCAGGTATTTGAAAGCAAGACTGAGCTGAAAACAGAAGCTGACATCTGAGGTTGTCAACTCAGCCAAACGGCTTTCCTATATTTCTACAGAATGCCAGTAACCACATTAACGATTGCCTGATGTAAATATAAGGCCCATTAACTCTGGTCATAATGCAGATGACATATCAATATTAAAAAAGATTGTATGTACAACATCAGATGCCTTATATATAATGGGAGGATATTTTCTCAATAAGGACAATCCTTTGTTTAAATTGCAGTTACACTTGGCTACCTCTGAGATGCTGTGATCATATCATAATTAAAATAAACATCTAAACAACATTTGTATCTTACATTAAAATGTCCTTAATGTTTAAATGGGGTGTGTTAGTCAGAGGAAGCTCATCACAGACAAGCTTGAGGACTGAAAAATGGAGGCGTGGTGTAAGCAGTTGAAAGAGGATACTACTTAATGCATTATTAGATGTAAGCCCTAAAAGCAGAACATTAATTTAGAGGCTTGACTAAAAACACTGAAATCAGAGCAGTGACTGCAGAACTGGTACACAATTTGTCATAATTTAGACTTGGTGCTCGGCAAGCACCAGAGGCAAATCTCCACATATGCTTTCCAGCCCTCAGAGACTGAGCCTTGTCACAGTGATAAACAGAAGATTGTGGTTGCACTGTGCAGCTCCCTGATGTAAATGTGTATTTGAGAATGTGTAGCATTGGAAAAACAACAGATGTGCTCAGCCAACCTTTTATAGGTAAATATAATCTTTAGGTAAATATAATCTTTAAAATGTTAGCATTGGAGATTTTGGCGTTATTTAAATGATGTAAAATGTGGTTGATGATGATGCAGCAAAAAGTGTGAATGCTTTTCATCCCATGAATACGTTTTGTATTATTGTGTGCCTTCCTCAGCTTGTCATTATAAAGTGTCAACACATTGGCATGTTATTTCATGTGTGAAAAGGGCTCTAGCAAGTGGAAATTAACTTAACAAGATGTAACTAGGTACTAGGGAATAGGCTTCAATAAACGACATTTCAAGGTGAACATCAGTTCTCTTCTACAGACTGAGTGGTGTCACAGATACATTAATCAGCTGACAATTCCTCAGCCTTCTGAAGGCCAGAGAACAATTAGATTTCAGAGTGGAAAAAAAGCAAATTGTTCAAATTATCCTCATATATGTGCAGGAGACACATTTCATAAAGGTGATTAAAGTGCACTTTGTCAAATGAGATGGAAGTGGAGAAAAGCTCCTCTGCCTTGAAAACAATATTTTTTCTGGCATGTCTTCGCTTAAGGAGGAGTAACTGCAAGCTGGGGCTATTTGACAACACAGCAGGTGATCAGAAAAGTGGATTGCCGCCTGAGGAAGTGTTTTCTTTTTTCAATTGGATTACTAAATGTCCCTGAGGGTGATATTCTATTAAATATGGCCTAAAGCCGGGGTTCTCAATGATGGTCCTCAGGACACAAAGACTTACTGCTTTTTTTTCATTTTAGCCATTTAAAGGGTGTAATTTCTGTCTAAATGCCAAACTTTTTCATTCAACCAAACAACAACCAATTGATTCACATCCTAGTCCTTCCACAATCACATGCCTGCAGCTACCTCAAATCAGATTAGATTAGTGTAACAAGTAAATGCTGTAAACAATGTAGTATTAGAGATGCAAACTGAAAATGACATTGAATGATCAGGTGACATAACGGTGGTGTGTGAAGGTAAACATATCAAGCTGCATTGTAGAGATTAATATAACAACAATATATACTGCACTAATTAAGCAACATTAAAGACATGACTATAAAGCATGGAGTGTATACTGTATGTTAGTGCCGTGGGAGTTCTGTATGAATGTGAGTAATATATGGCAGGAAAGGAAATGCATACATACAGGGGCTAAAGCATGCATTACCACAAGGGCTGCAGCATACAGTTATTTTCATTATCAAAGAATCTGATGATTACTTTTTTTTTTATTGATAAATTAGTTGTTTTGTCTGTGAGAAATACTCATATTTAAATGTCTTTGTTTGAATAACATTCTAAAATCATTAGATATTCAATGTACCAACATACTATATACCAAAGAACAGCAGCAGTTTACAAGGTTTCAATTTTCTCAATTTATAATTATATTAAACAGAAAAAAGCAGCAAATCCTCACTTTGGAAAGACTGGAAGCAGAAAATATTTGCCATTTTTGCTCAGACGATTACCAATTAATTTTCTGTCGATCTTTTAATCTGTGAATTGATTCAGCTTTAATCAACATCGCCATTAACACCAGGCCTACACAGTCACTGTCTACCTACACAGGTGTTGTTGTACACACTTAATCTACTTTTTAAATACACCTGGAAGTAGCTTGTGTCATTGCCTCATGTAACGTAAAGAGACCTTAGCCTTGACCGTCGAAATCTCTGATATCCAGTTTTCCAAAGTTTGACACTGCCTGCAAAGAGAGCGTTTTCTTCTGCTTGTTTCAGGTTCATTTTCAGTAACAAATACTGCATATTTCTCTTGTTGCTGAATGGAAAGCTTCAAGAGGTCATTTATACTTTATGTGAACAGCTTTTATGCTAGTTTCAGAGTGTACTGACAAATGTGACAACATTGATAAACACTGATCTCTCTGAAAATGACTGCCTCAGCTCGTTTCTGTACATTCGGGTAATTTTGCAGCGTCATCATAGCGCTGGAGACGATCTGCATTGAGGTATAGTCTGATTATTGATTGAATTACTGATTACTGTCAGCTGTGATAAGCTGATGATTTCCACTAAAGTCCCTCCACTCCCTATGAGTCCACAGTATCACTTATAGCTGTGTTCACAACAATACAAATTTAACTCATGCTGAATGGAACCACACAGAAAATGTCTGAGGTTTGTTCTCATGCCCTGTCAAAGTACCTCCTGTGTGACCGAAATGCAGCTTTTGTTTTGCTTCGTATTTTCCTGATAAATGAATAAATTCCAAGTACGACTGAGGGAGCATAATTTCACCAGCTTTCAACAAAAATCAGGTTGTTTCAAGAGTGCTTTGGAATCAAGATTGTCGAAAGATCTCTTATTATTATAGTAGCAAAAAAAGAGGAAATGATATTGTACATGGGAGGGGA
>NW_023339785.1:9128638-9150908 GCF_004916995.1 Morone saxatilis
CTCGTTCCTGTAGGCGTCCAGCTGGCAGCGCAGGGAGTCATTCTCCTCCTTTAAGGCCTCTGCTTGGGAAACACCTACAGATTCAGATGGTACACAAACACACACAATGACACATTATTAGATTGGAAAGAATTTAATCTAGTTTCTGTCTAAATGCCAAACTCTATTGTTCTGTTGACTCAGAAAGAATCTCTCCCTGTAGGTTTCCAATTCAGACATAAACAAGAAACACAACATGATTCCGTTGTTTTAAAGAAAGTTAATATTTCGTTATGCTGTAACTCTGACTTTCATGTTTGAGATTTATTTTCAGAAATAGATTTTACCAATTATCCACTTAGTAGCTGTCATATTGAATCATCTGTCAACCTAACATAACACATACCGTTATCGCTATCTACCGACTTTATACTGTAAGAGATATTATCAGAAGTCTTTATTCTTTTTACCTCATACAGAAGGATAACATTTTTCAGAACACTGGTGCAACAATTAATTCGGTTTAATCTCCGTAACAGGAAAAGTGTAGAGAAATTTCCCAGAGGCTTTTTAGACAAAGAATGATTCTCCTCCTTTTACATTCCTGAACCAAATTCAGAGTATGAGAGCCTTTAAGAAATTATGTTCCCATGCAGGCACTGAAATACAATCCCTTTTGAAAAATGCCAAAAGTGCCTTTTATCTCTAAATAGGCTTTTGACTTCAATCTGATTCTTATTTTTCCTATTCTTTTTTTTCCTATTAACTCTTCTGAAGAAATTGAATTTACACTGACCTCAGTGCGACAGGAAGCAGAACAAAGACGATTTATTGATTTTGATCTGAAATCCACTGCTAATATATTAATAAATACCCCAAATCACATTTTTCAGTACATTCACAAATAGAGGCTTAAAGTCGAAAATTGTGCCAACCGCAAAAATATACCCTCCAGTATAGACGAAGGGTTGGCCTATATACTGTGTGCAGGACATTTCATTAATTTTATGGTTAAGATTATGTTTCTAATGGTCTGGGTTCAATTTGAAGAACTTATACCTCCAGTAATTTTTGAAGCAGCACATTACGCTGGCAACTGACTGTTAATTAATAATCATGTCTTCTTCAGGCAATATTTGAATATCTATTTTAAGATCCATGTTGCATTATGAGCTTACCCACTGACTGAAATTAAGTTAAATTAATTAATGTGTCATTGCTCTCTAGGTTTGTCTCTTTTGTTTGTTTCCCTTTAGTAGCAAACAGACTGACCATTATGCATCTGTGTGCAGGGGGACATAGTAGACATTAGGGTTGGGTTAGGCTCAAAAAGAATGAACTCATATGATGTATTGTCAGATGACGTTGGAAGGCAAGAGTGTTAATAGCTGATCCAAACAGGCACAGTTGATGAATGACGTGAAAAGCCAGCTGTCACAGAAAGAGCGAGACATGATATCGCTTAAACACGGAGATAATGGCGCACTCATAGTGTCATAACCATGAAAAGTGACAGAAATTGTAAAAAATTAAAAAAGAGAGCTTTAGAGTTCAAACCCCGGCTCCTTTCACACACAGATGTACGACATGGGTGTGAATGTCGGAACGCCCACTAGTCCAATATAAGAAAGATGTGGGGAGAGGGAGGTTCTGAAGCTGTTCGACACCTTCTGATAGCTACAGTTAAAATCCACGCTATAACATTAAAGTCTGAGCTTACCATCTGCTGCTTGAATCAAATCAACTGCCTGGAGACAACACAGTCTTTCCTATTATTTACTTTCATCCTTATTGGGTAGCTTGATGGTTTGCCGGTGCCCTGATGTCCACTTGTTGCACCTGTAGCACACAAACTACACTAATTTTACGTTTTATTCTGAAATTCTTTAACTTAACTTTAAATCAAACTGTGTTTTTCCTCTCTTAAATCAGCAGACCACTTGTGGGCTTGCCACAGTGTGAAAGAAAATCAGCAAAATGCAGTTTGTATTCATAGTTCACAGATAAATGCATATTTCATGAACCCCAGCTTGTTTTGTTTCGAGGGCACTCACTTGTTCCACTTGAACAAAAGTAAGAAGAATTTGAGAAAAGTCGTGTGAATACGGCTCATTCGGTCCAGCATTACAATAAATTAAACTGGAAAATAAAGTACAATTCCATGTTGATTTCTTTAGATGGTATAAAAAGGGATTACAGAACATCATTCACATTTTCTGTTATTAACCAAATCACTTTCACTGTCAGGAATCCGAAAGACACCCTGTAATAAGATGTCTAATATTTCATCCAGAATGGTGCCAATAAGTAACAATCATAGACTGTATAGAAAATGAGCATATAGATTACAATATTCCTAATTGTGTTCAATTTCACCTCAATGACTCTATAACATGAGAATCACATTAAGATCCCACAGTATCTCTAAAATGCGCATTTGAAATGTGTGTTGAGAAACAAGCTGAGGGATATGTTTTTTTCTTCTTAAACTACGTGTGGACCCATGATTAAATTACTGATTTATGGAAATATAAAGATGGATCTGGAGACACCAGCTTGTGTGCAAGTGTGTGGGTGTTTGTTTTCCCCCAGCAGTATTCACTGAGACAGGGAGGGGTGAGGATGGTATTGATTATCAAGTCTTATTACTTTGCTGCCCAAGGAAAGCCAACAGTTTGGTCAGATACTGTCCAATTCCCCCGTATACTTGTCCTCAATTTCCCCGGTGAGGAATGTTATCAACACTAACAAACACACGTACCTTTGCACATGCATGCACACACATACGCACCACGCCAAGAGAAGAATAAAAGATTATTCTCCCATTAATCTGTGTGTCGTGACAGAGAACCCTGAGACATAACTTGAGATCTGAGATTTATTTTTCAGCTTTGTGCTTATATGTCTGTGCGCACATTGTGTACTGTTTACCCAGCTACATAATTTATCAAAAAATGCCCATAATATGACATATTTTTATTAGATCAAGCTTCAGCAATACTAGCGTTATTCCCCGTTTAATTTGATAGTTTTTTCAGTGGCATATCAGATTTATCAGTGCAGAGATTCACTGCCGTAATAATAACAAAACATCTCCCAATATGAAGCCTAAAGGGCGGGCAGAGAGGAGATTTCAAAAGATTAGCTCTATTTCCTGTTCTCTTATTGTGTTGCCTGTTTCTAATATCAGATTACAGGTTCTTTTCAGAGGTAATGCAGGCCTGTTCTGGTTCTGTGTGTGCGTATGTGATTTAGGATTCAATGATTTTTGTGCTTTCCAGGGGCTTGTTTGTGACAAACAGTTGTAATGTGCAACCAATTTAATTGATTTCATTTCCCAGAACTTTCTTGAACACGTTGAAAAATTGCAATAGAAAAACATTGCTGGAAGCGGGGTTAACGTGTTCAGAACATAGAGGATGCTCCGTTGGAGCTCCTGAAACTACAAGAGCAGGTAGAAATCTGACTGCCAGGCCAAGAATGACAATCAAGAAGGCACGGTATTAAGATATTAGGATAATATTAGTAAACGAAAGAGCAGAGGAAAACACTTCAGGGAGGACTGGAACTGGTCCTCAAACTCAAAATTGAAAGAGCTTATTGTGCTTTGGTTTCGCAGCCAAAAGATTCTTTTCGAAGATCAATTGTGGTGAAAGTTTCGGAAATAAAGAAGAAATGATCAATATAGCATGGCAGAAAAAGGGCTTCATATACAAGGGTAGCAGACTGTTTTTGGATCATAGAGGAAAGAATACACAGAGCCAGAAAAAAGTACTGAAAGCCAAGACAATACACTTCCAGACGCCGTTTCCAGCAAAACATGGTGTTTTACGAGGGAGCAACAGTGGAGAGGGTGACATGGCGGTGAGAGGATTTCAAGTGACGGACATCAAACCAATGAAGGACCGAATGGAGAAGATTAAATGCCTGACATTGCAAAAAAGCAGACGAAGGAGGACTGGGATACAAATAGAAACTACAACTACTGAGATGGGACACAGATGGGTCAAGATCCAACTGCTTTTAGGTCAATTCTACCTAAGAATG
Organism: Morone saxatilis; assembly: GCF_004916995.1. Lineage (NCBI taxonomy): Eukaryota > Metazoa > Chordata > Actinopteri > Moronidae > Morone > Morone saxatilis. The sequence continues at coordinate 9,132,665 of NW_023339785.1, forward strand.
TTTTAAGTTGACAGTGTCATGTACTCAAAGCAAATTTTAAAAGTTGGGGTTACTTTTATGGAGCTCTTGGGGATATATGAACGAAGCTAATATTAGCAGCGAGGGTCCCCTCCCCCCAGGGGTCGAAGGTCGTTCCTCAGAGCCAAATAGTCAACAGAGCTCAGAAAAGTAGACCATACTAAAGGAAATTCTTTACTTTAGTCAAACTTTTGTTGAACTATGTTAACCGTTTTTTCCTGTTTTTGTAGAATAAGGGGCATCTATGGAAAGAAAGGAAGGAGAAAGACACAAAAAATGTGATTAAGGGAGCTTCTTATGATGTAAATGGGGTGCTCAATCAAATTAAAAGGTGTAAGCTACGACATAAAATGAAGATGGACAGAATAGAGACTCACCTAACAGCGTCTCTGGAGATTGGATGTGAATGTACTGAAAGGACGTATGAAGGAGGAAATGATAACGGAAATCTAGATATGTATAGTGAAAAATGAAACTGGCCTTGACAGCAGAGGTAACAAACACAGCAATTTCAAAACTAAAGGTTAACAAGTCCCCAGGCACGGATACACAGACCTCAGAGTGGTACAAATCATTCAGGGAATCATTGATCTCTTTGCTACAGAATACATTTAATTGGATACTGAAGGATGGAGAAATTCCATATTCATGGAGAGAGGCCATCCTCCCTGTAATTCCAAAGGAAGGACAGGATAAGTTGGAGTTCTAGCTATAGTCCTCTAAGTGTCCTTAATGAAGATTAAAGGTCGCTGTTATTCTAGCCAGACATATAGAAAGGATTCTGCCAGAAATAATTCATGCAGATCAGCCATGTTATATAACGCAGACACAAGACAACATCAGATGCACACTGCATTAAAGGACCAGTGTGTAGGATTTAATGACATCTTGTGATGAAGAAGCTGCTTACAACCAATTAAATACAGCTCCACCTTCCAAGCACGTAGGACAAACTAAGGTGGTTGCAAAATAGGGTTGGGCGATATGTTGTAATTTTCCAACCAGCCAATGTCAGTCCAACAAACACAATATATGCGCCCCCCAATCACCGCCCCAGTCGTTTCAGCTGGGAGGTGAGCGGCGAGTTAACTATGTGCAACAGGGTCTAACAGCTTTAATAAAGAAAATAAAGTCACCAAATGTCAAGAAAGGAAAAGAAAAGCACCTTTTTTCTGCATTCAACAGAAAATACAATTGTACACCTACTGAATTCTAAGTTTCTCTCCTATACTGAACTAAGACCTTGTTAAGCAATCTTAAAGCACACTTCATTCAAACTTGACAGAAACTAAATAAAATTCACCAAACCATCTTTATTAGTCTTTACACTGTTCAACAATCACCAATTCTGGTGTCTAACCACCTGACAGAGTTAGATGTGAAAATGTTTTGGCTCTACGCGCTGTTGCTGCCTCTCTGATGCCCCCAACCTCCCTCGTTCCTCTATACCGGCTTCATGCCTCTCCTCCTCTCCCAGTCTGTCCCTCTCCTGTCCTGGACTGTCCCTGCTGTGTCCTCGTCTTCCCTGGAGTTTTGTTCGGAGCCTCTGTGAATCACCTTGTTACTGTATCCCCTGTCTTCAAAGTAGTTGAAATAAACCCTTAATTCACTGCAGTTACATGTGAAAATACAATGGCTCTACAGCTGGTTTTCCTCTCAGTCATTTAGTGGTTCAGTGAGTGAACTGCGCCGCTGAACATCCGTCTCCGAGTGTCTCTCATTCTTCAGAGGCAGACCATTAAATTTGCAAAATAAAACGACAAAAAACACAACGATTGGCAATCGCCAATAGCTGATATATTCGTCCAACTGCCCAACCCTACCACAAAACTCACAAAAATCACGAAAGGCCTTTTCTAAAGCCAGTGTTTGTTTTCTCCATTCTGGGCTACTGTAGAAACATGGCGGTTCAACATTCTGAAGCTACTCCCTCTGTATTCCACTGGTTCTTAAACTGTGGTATGTGTGCAACTGGTGGTATGCAATTTGAATGAAAATACTTATATATAAATATAATATATATATATATAAATAAGTTTTGCATTTCCTGTAATATTTAGTTCACCTTGCTACGTAGTCACATTCATGCACATAGCACACGCAAATATCCATGATTAGTTAGTAGCTAAAAATATGATGGCAAGATAGTAAGTGGAGGTAAAATGTATAGTTCAAAAACACTGCAATCGTGGCTCCAAACGGGGAACTATTAGGAAGAGAAGTGCATCTCAAGAGTACTCATTTTCTACCAACTGTCAACAATAAATAATCTTCTTAACAGGAATAAACTTGCTGTGAACTGTCCATAGCTGAATAGGGTCGGCCTAGGCATTTAGTATTTTGAAGGACAAGTGTTTAACATTGAGGAGGCTCTACTAGCAGATATAGATATAGGCAGGTAAGTTAGAAAGGGCGGGTGAAACCATTGAGTTGCAATTTGCAACTACACAGCTAGATGCCACTAAATCCTACATATTGGACCTTTAACGTTGGTCATGGTGGAACTTTGCGGGCCTAATATTTTCTGAGGTGCTAAATAACAACAACATACGGTTACTGTTTCAAAATCAAAGAATAAATGCATTAAACACAGCACTCACATAAGAACGTAGCACTGGCAGAGCACTAAATATTTTACGAATATATGAACGATTCTCTGTCAATGTCAGCAGGGGGAGATGAGTACAAACAGCTGTTTGAGGCTTGCAGCTCTCTCTCTCTCTTGTTGACTGTCCCTTCACTTACTTTCCTGTTGATTCCCTTCTGTCTGTGGAATGCTACAACTATAAAACTTGAAATGCACCTAAAAGTAAATGTATCCATATCCCTTCAGAGGTGTAAGTAGATATACATACAGTTTATGAGTATGTGTGTATATGTTATAGTACACTTAGTATATCAATTTCTTTTGCTGTACAGATACTCGGCTTTTAGCAAAAACATTAGTGATTGGTTGGTAGGATATCATGAGACAGTATACTACCTTATTGAGCACCTGTACATTGTTCAGTGTCAGCCAAGATATTTTTACCTGAGTCCTCAGAGTCTTTGCTGTTGGTAGCGGACAAGTCTTCCATGTCATCATCAGACATTTCCATTTCCTCTTCTCCCCTGATGCCCATCAGCTGCTCGTTGTGCATGTTTCTAATTTCCTACAAAAAAAAAAAAAAAGCAGGTACATATTTGCATTGTGGGTAGACTGTATACCTACTGTACTACTCATAAAACAATATCATACCACGGCAATATGCAAAATGTCCTTAACACACACACACACACATACACACAGCCATCTGTTTTATGTCGTCGGGGTGTGAGCTCAAGGTTAACAGCGGCCAGACTTGCAGACATGTAGTCTTTAAATATACGCACACATCTGGACCAGGTGGAGTGAATGACACCATCCTACGTGCATACAAGCTTATGCTGTATCTGTCATAGGTAGGAAGTGGTAAGAAGGTAACATGTCAACCACAAACTTGCATTTGAGCTACCAAAGAGAGAAAAATATGAACACACACACAGACACACACAACATGAGCATGCATCTGTTCTGTTCTCACATTGGAGGGTGCAAGGACTTTCTACTCTGGGTAATGCAGTGTGAAAGTATATAACAGATGAAAGACAGTGGGATTAAAACAGGCTATTGAGCATGTTAAAGAACTAAAGATCAAAGAGCACTGTTATCCTTCATGAATCTAATGCCTTGCAGTTCACAGTGAGAATCCCCTCAAATGCAATCCTACAATGTTTCAAAGTAGCCATGAATTAAACATTACAAAAAACAACCTTTTTTAATGCCTGTTTATTATATATGTGACACGCAACTACTAAAAAACCCATCACAATTGTGTTGTTTACAGGGTAGAATAACAACTCAAAAAGCACAACATGCAATAACTGCAATGGTGGTTACATCTCTACATTTGTTTTTCCTCAACCATCTACTTTTCAATTTGTCCACTTCAATTTCCTGTGCCATGTCAGAGGGGAGGAAAAACAGTTGTCCCTTAAGAGACATAACAAGTTTCACCTTAGTGAGAGCAAGATAGAACGTGACATTTTGCCTGTGCAGATGATTTCCTCTGCAGCAGGCGCCAAAACACTGCTACAATACAAAGGCTGATTCTCCATGGTTTTCAGTAACTACATCAAACTTTTCACCAAACTTACAAATGCTGTTTTCAAAATAAGATTATTCATCTGAAAAATAGATACATACATGAAGTATGTGTACCATTTCAAGCAGTGTAAATAACTTTTCTGTCTATTGCTGTTATTGGCAGGATGACATATTACGACATATTAAAGTCTGACATTTTGCTGTGCTGACCATAATTCCTACATCCATTGGAGGCTTTTATCACTAGAAATTTAACTTGGACAGTTGTAAGTTAAACATGTATTTGGGGGATTTGCTGAAATGACAAAAAAAAAAATTTACTTGGGACTTTTGGGCTGAATGGTTATATCAGCATACTGGAATGCTAACTTAGCATCATAAAAAGTGGTTTACAAAAACTTAAAATAAGCTCAGTTTAAAAACTTAATTTACATCTATAGTTTATGTAACAAAGCATGGGTGATTGATATGGAGGATAAAAACAATTATATCTGTAAAGGTGCTTTTTAATTCAAAGACAGCATGCATAATAGGATGGAAAATGTTACAGAAATAGAGAAAGACAAAAACCAAGAGAAGTGGGAATAAAGATTGACTTTTTAGATGTAGATTTGCTTTAATTAGGCAAAAAAAAACCAAAAAAAAACATCAAGTATAAATCACCCATGAAGCTGCAATAGAGTTATAGCTGTATATTTCTGCTGTAGTTCGTCTGGTGTACAGATGGTGAGGCAGTTTGTCTTATTACAGATACAGTGACGGAAAACAACACCCAGTCTGACTGAGGCACAGAGAATAATTCGGGAGCTGATTTACACTTATGTTGAACACAAGAGGCTTTTCAACAGCGGCAGTAACAAATATCAGATTCTGAACATACACTCACCCTGCACACTACAACCTATGATGCAAAGGCTATTGTCATTACACTGGGGAGTTAACAACAATGTGTAGAGGCATGGTGCTCCGCCTAACAGCAAATCAATATTCGTGGGTTAAAGTGTAAAGTGTGATTAATGTATCAACAGTCTAACGTGGACAGCTCCCAGCAGTGGTTCTGAATGCTCGTTAATGTCATAGATCTATTTCTGGAAAGTTATTAGCATTTTCATAGTTCTGCAGGGGCTGGAGGAGAATGAACGCTATTCTCTTTTGATACTGTACATGAATATTCACAAAGAATTGGGCCTCATTGACATTCAACAGAGACAATGTTTCAGCAACATGCTGTGACAAAGCTTGATTTGCAATGAGGGGCAGGAAACGGTATGTTTATGTGTATGTGTACGATATCTGGTTGTTGATAACAACCCCAACTCGACTGTTTCGACACTCGTGCATTAAGAGACTCTCAGCAAATCAACACTTCAACACCACGCAGATATACACTTAATGCTGCACTCTCTATTAAACACAACACAGACTCACACAGACTTAAACACAAATCTTCACCATAAATGATGTGGTGTTTGTCTGATAGTAAATGATAAGAAAAGCAAACTCCGTCAGTTTCCCCCTCTCAATGTCCTGCCCAAACAAAACATGTAAAAATGCAACTTTTGTACCTCATTTATACATGACACCAGGCAGTAAATGAAACCAAAATGTCATAGGGAAACTTGTGACTTTGAAGGCATACTGAGTAGGACCGCGCTCCTCACAAAAAACAACAACAACCACAACAGATTCATACAACCAAAATCGCTCTCAATCATCACTTACCCACTGGATATGTGTGGCAGTGTCTGTATCTGCAGAGACCCTGCCCTCTGCCTGTATTTTATTATTTTGCTGCGTTCGTGACGTTTCTGTGTGTGTCAACCTTTGGGGTTGGGACTATAAAAAACGTAGCAAGCAAATCGTGGTCTGCATCTCTTTCCTCTGCTCTCCAGCACAGTAAAACACAGTGTGGAGATAGGTTTGGCTATGTGAGACTATGGATGTATAAAGAGCTGCAGGTCTGTGTGTCTGTTTGACTGAGGGCAGGCTGAGCTGCACACAGCAGACAGTGCCGCTTCGGTACAAAATCCGACAATGCACACATTCTGGATTGAGCAGATGTGTGGAGGTGCTTTAGAACATAACCAGAAAATAACATTTTATTTCTCTGATTCACTGCTTTTTTCTTGGTAACAGTGCTCCCTCATTGCACTCACTGTCTACCTTGTTCTACCATTGCTGCTCCTAATTGAACCGGGGAGGAGGGGCCAACTTCGAATGGTGCGTTTACAAACTGTTTGGAAACAATCAGTATGCCTTTAAGAAACCATTTACACCTGTTATTTACATGTCATTTGTATCTGAACATGTTAATGTAATCTGATCAAACATCTGTTAATAAACATGCTTGATTATGCCTGCTATGTGTTGGAATGTAATTATTTCACACCTTCCATTAACATGCATATTTCCCTAGTCAGTATAAAATATCCAGATACAAATTCACTGTTAATAACAGCTTGTTAGGTTGTGGTAGAGGAAAGAACTCATATATTCCTTTGTAGTCTGGTCTGGGTGGCTTCCCTTCCTTTTCTTAATTGTGGGCCAAGATCTTTGAAATTATAGTCGATGTTTTTTTTGGTTCAGCGTTTGAAACTCTAAACTGAAGTTCCAAGTTGCGATCAGGAATAGAGTTTCCAGTAGATTGAACTTCCTCCCTTTGGAGTTCCTCAGGGTTCAATTTTAAAACCCTTGCTGTTTTTTTATACTTTGCATTTGCAAAAACACACTATGTCCTCACTGAAACCACATACAGCTACAGACATACCTGTAAATGCAGGGGGAAAAAAGTAATCTTACAGAATAATTAAAATACCAACCTCAACCTGCTTGCGCCACATGTCCAGGTTCTTCCGCTGTGCTTTGGAGAAATGGTCCCATGCCTTTTGTTTGGATGCAGCATGGAATACAGATACAATCTGTTCAACTGTGTAGGAAGAAATGTGTAGATTTAGAGGAAAGGAACAGAGGAGTAAAATAATGAAGTCAGTTGAAAAAATATCCATGTCTACAGTATGTATAGGTTTTAGACCTGTGTCAAATATTGATGCGTTTTTTTTATTATATACACATATTTACACAATGTCTAAACTTAGTTGACACTATAATAAATGTAGTCATGTCATAAACTCAGACTTTTCACTTGGGAAAAAAGCTGTCTTACAAGCGCATAGAAACATTTATAGGGAAATAAGGTTGGTAACTTTTATAAAAATTACTTTTTGTCATATTTGCTGAAATTGTTATTGTGTATATAGTACATGAGACAGATAATCTATGAAAAATCCAGTTCCTCTGGTTCCTCCTAGTGCTCCTACAGGCATTTGCAAGAATCCACCAGGCCTGAACAAAAACTACTATCTGAAGATTTTTGATTGTCTTCACCTATTAGCCTGCACACGCTAATAATTAATATTCTGCCCAACAGATTTCTACACAGCACTTTATTTCTTAAAAGGATGCAATTATTTGAGACACATAAATGTTTCTAATAGTGAGGCCCATTAAATATCCCTAGTTGCTTAGGAAAAATGATAAGAGCTAAAACTGGCTGCTATGCTCTTGAAAATGAAACTGAACTTGTTCTATTGGAAATAAATGTTTCAGATAATACATACTGTAACATTTATTGTTTTGCATCCTGTGTAGTGTAGCAAATAATTTTCAGTCAATTGTAACTTGAGACCATCAATTAAAAGACTAGCAGCATCTACTGCAACAACTTGCATTTGAAATGTAAATTAGTCAACATCTGCAGTTAAGAAGAAGTCTCAGTTATCTGTACCCACAGATGCAGATGTGCATTTGAGTGTGTGTGATATAGTGGTATTGTTTGTCATATGCAGTCAGGCAACAAACAGATCACATCAATTGTTGTTTGTCCAACTGTACGTTTGTCAAATTTGGTTCACCTTAATGTGGCTTACAGAAGAGAGACAGGAGAAAGGAAAGGAAAGAGACTCAGATCAGACTGACAAATCATATCATAAGACATGAGCATAGACAATTAAGACAAAACTATATTTGACATATTTGAGGCTTTGAAAGTTTTCTGATGCCTGAAATCTACATTAGGGCAATGAGGTAGATCAAAGCAAATTAATAAATACCTGCGTATATACAGACAGTTACCTCATTATTATATCAGTTACATCAGTTATTTCAAAGATCTAGTAAAACTATGAAAATCATATTCGTTCCTGTAATGGAGACCGTGTTTTCAGCATAAACGTCCTTGTAACGAAACCCAACCAACAAATAAATACAAGCTGATTAAAAAAGACATTTTCTTTTTGTAGATATTCTGCTACTTGGCAGGTAACTGATGCTGAGTTATTGGGTTATCAATCTTTAATCTACTCACCTGAAGCAAATGCCAATACAGACTTTTGTGATGGCTGTCCAGGCCAGTAGGCATTTATTTAGATTCATAAATACTTCAGAATTCATAAGATGCCAAGATAAACTCTTTTATGTTTTTTGCTGACTGGCTGACTTCCTTCCCCGTCTGTTTCTTCTTCTTCATCATGTTACTGGAGGATCTTGTTAGACAACAGCTGAGGACAGTGAACTCAGCATTTCATCTGAATAGATTCCCTCCATCACTCAATGCAGTAGCATTATAAAAACAACAAGCTTGCTGTATCTTCTCGCATTCACATACTCCATCCTATCTACTATTGATATGCTCATTGGATCAGCTCCAGGCTAGATTATGATGTATTGATATTGCCATTTCCCTACAAGGTGCCTGCATTTACTGTATGTTATGGGTGTATATAAGTGTTCCTATATTGGACACTACAATATTATATTGCAGTTGGGTGTTGTGCACAGCTTAGCTTTGGAAAAATGCATGTATATGCAAAGGTTGGGTGTGTATCAGATGTCAGTGTTAACATATGCTGTGCTATTAAAAAGCTAAAGCTAGCTGTGAAAGCCCACTGCAATCACAGATAAGGCAAAATAAAAATAAATTAAGCCCTTCATAAAAGTCAGGAAAAATTGACATTCAAAATTATTTTATTGGCAAACTCAACAACAATCTAACTGCTTTAAACAAGGGCCAGCCCCAGGAGGTTGATGCTCCTGGACAGGTGAGCACTCAAGCAGATGAACAAACACCTGCTGGCCTTCTGAATTGGGGACAAAAGATAGCAGCCCTGCACAGCTGTTCAAAAAACATTTTCATGGGTTGAGTTAGAGCAAGCAGGTAGATGCCATATTTAGGGATGTCCGATAATATTGGCCCTCCGATATTATCGGCCGATATTCACTAAAAAATGTAATATCGGGGGAATCATCGGTATTCGGTTTTTTATAACCGATGTTTGTTCTGTAGGCTTTCCAGCATTTTCCGAGCCTGCATGAACGCAGCATGGGACGTTTTACCGGCGCGTAGATGACGGTATAACTACAACAACAACTACTAGACTGGTTGGTTGCTAACCATGGCTAACAAGCAAACACTTCTAAAGGTTTAACAGGTTAAAGCTGAATGATTTTAATATTAACACAAAATAAGTGCAATGCACCTTAAATATTTTACCCTGCTATGAGCTGTTCCTTAACCATTGTTAAGATTGTTCCAAGTTAACATAGGCTAAAGTAAAATCAAAAACAGTTACATATACTTTAATTTAATAAATCCTGTGATATTTTAATGTCTTAGGCAAGATCAATTAATTGGTGAGGAGGAAAAAACTTTGTTACAGCCTGGAATTAACCCACAGCAAATGATTGAAGTATGGTATGCAAGGAGGATTTGCTCAGGAAAATGGTCCATGTCCATTAAATTAAAATTGACAAAACTACTTTAGAATGACTCTGGGCTACTTGTAAGAAGCCAGAAAACATTCTGCCAGCTGACATCCATTAAAACAATTTCATTTGAGAATTTTAAGTGGCAGAAAAAAACTAAAACATTTTCAACAAAGTGAACAAATTGCAAAGTCCCAATATATTTATACGGTACTAACACTCCTGATGAGATATGCCTTGGACTTGGCTGCAGCCAGAAGGGGGCATGCAGGCCAAACCCAACACAGAGCCACCCTCTCTTCCATGGCAGAAGAATGGGAGGTAAACTCAGACAACAGGGGAATAAACTGGCCTTTTTCCTCCCTCTCACTGAGTGGTAAAACAGTCCCTCCTGTGAGAGCACAGCACCCAGGAGATCTCCCCTGTGTTTTTGATGGAAGGCAGTCAAGCCTAGCAAGACATGTCAGAGACTAGCTGTGGTTAGGACCACGACACAGCCCGTGGCAGTAGCAACACTCCCGGTCAGGCTTTTTCATTTCCCCTGCTTACAGTGACACAACCATAAGGTCTCATATTCCCTGACCAGTTAGCAGAAACAGGTAAAATGGGCAGTCAGCACTTTATTAAATGGCCTAAGAAGCAGTGGCAGGTCTGGGATAGCCAAAGAGTTGTCAATGTATAGAACTGGTTAAACTGATGGTTAATGCTTGGTGGTTGTGATTTTGCTGCAGGAAATGTTGCCAGCTAACCGAGTAATGGTGGAAATCCAACTTAGCCCACACAGCTGCATGACAAATCACTGTGCTTGTCAGATCTTCAGTTATAAAAAAGAAGGTTACAAAAATTGTTGAACCCAGCTCCCCCCCAAATTCAAATGCTGGAGAGTCGTGAGAGGAGGGGGTTTCAAACGCTGTTTGACCATCTAACAAGTACCTGCATTGGAGCACACTGACACCTTTATAATTGTTTTACAAAATGTTTTATGTTTTACAAGCAGTAACAGATAGCTACATTGTGGGTGCATTTCACTTTCTTGCACATTTTGGGGAGAACTGATGTGAACTGACTGAACTTTGCTGTGTACGTAGTTATAGGCATTCGTATACATTCACAACTTTTACACTTCAGAAAAAACGTAGCTGTCCGTGGCAATTTTACTGAAGTACATGTTTTGTTGCTATGGTATTTAGTAAACTGTCTAATAAAAAAAAAAGACATTGTCCAGAGCTTTTCAATAAAGGTAATTCTATTCAAGGTGACAGAAGTGTGAATGTGTCCTTGGATGGCAGTCAGGAGCTCTGACAAAAGCAGAGCCTGGTAAATATGGATGTGTCTTTTGTTCACAGGTGTGGTGTGTAAAACTGTCTCATGGGAGACCAATCTCAGTGTTGACATTTGCATGGGCGGAACTACGGCAAGCGAAAGACAAACTCATGAATAGAAATAAGTGTTTGTATGGATTATTGTGTTGGATGTGGATGGCCTTTAATGAGACAGAACCAGGAAGAAAGAAAGTGAGTGTGAGTGACAGAGAGAAATACAGATATACAATGAGGGGGGAAAAAAAGAAAGAGAAGGTCCTAGGAGGTTGTAACCTCCTCCAATCTGCCCTTTTGAAAGCAATATAACATACAGTACGTAGGTATCAATACAAGCAAGCTTATAAATATGCATCAAACAGAGAAGCACAGTGATAACCTGGTCTCAGGTGACAGATCCACACTATTGTTGTTTTCTGCCATTCAACTAACCATTCATAGTTTGTTGTGCCTTTTATCTAGTCATACAATGAACACATTGTTACGTATCAGACAAAATGAGAAGGGAGAACATCGTGTTCAGTGTAGCAGTAGTATAGAGAGGCAGCATACTATAAACAATGTGAATGAATGGAAGAGATAAAAGGTAGATTAACTTATGTTACATCCTGAAAGAGTTCATACAGTGTAAAACACAGTACTTTATTAGATGTATTTTACACGCAAAAGTTCAATCTTAATTTATGAAATTATTCACGTCATAAAATGTAACTAACAAACTACAATAACATGTGTAGGGGCGGTTGTTGGGATGGTGAGGTGTCAGAATAACAGAAAAACTGAATTTCATTTAAACCATCTTGTAATTTAGCTGCTATTAATATGTAATCATTGAGTATTAAAACACTTAAAATATTGTTACAGAATTTGTTTTTATTTATAAATTTGTATATACATGTACAGCTGCTCCAATCTCATCTATGCCTGTTGTAATTTTTCTGTCCTTATTTTTCATGCTAGCTAAATATCTAGCAAGCTATGTAGAAAGATGACTCCCCCATTCTCAATCCTGTCTCCTGAGGGAAGCAGCTGTCAGTGGGCACAATACCAGATCTAAATGATTGCTGAATAAATCTGATATGTGGGCAGGGATTCAGAAGTCTACAACTAGCTATGTAAACATTGTCATTAAGAAATTACTAAAATTACAAAATCTTATTTCTGTCTGTAATGGTCCTGAACAGCCAGTACCTTTGCTTTGGCTTTGGCTTGTCATTATAGTCATTTTATTCTTGTGTGCTTAATAACCCATTTTACATCTCCAACTACAAGAATAGAATCTGCAGGTTTATTTTTGTCTTACATTAACCTTTTAGAAGTTCAGTTTTTCCTAGAACATATGTGTGCAAAACATGCAAAATAAATCTTTCATTAATGTAAAGTATTGCTTGTTTTTTTTTTGTGTGTGTGTGTGTGTGTGTGTGTGTGTGTGTGAGAAAGAGAGAGAGGCAGAGAGAGAAAGCCAATGTGTGTGTTGTAAGTGTGAAAATGTGTGGGTGAGAGTGTATTTATGTCATGGTATTTCTCTCTGGGTATTTCAGGATTTGATATGCTGTGTATAGAGCGGTGACCTGTGATAAAACGGCAGACTGCAAAGTGTCATGGGAATTACTGCAGCGTAGCGTGGTCGATTGCACCTGTTACCCAAGTATAGCACTAACTGAATGGTAAATTCTGCAGGACAGGGCACTATTCCCCGGGGGTTGTGACATAGGATAAATAGTTTACAGAGTGCCTGTATGTGTGATGGCGATGGACTCAAAGAGCCCACATGGCCTTAACCTGGAAACTCTCTGGTAATATGTTGCATCTGCGGCTGGTGGCAGGGGGCCAGAGCCAATTTTCCATCTTAAGACACAATTTGCCAACTCAGGACCTCGAGAGACTTCATCACAGGTCAAGTATTTCTGGAGTTGAACTGGAGACAAATAATCCAATAATACTTAAAACCGTAAAGGAAAAATTAGTTGTTGAATATAAAGCATGTCTCCTTTAAATATACTGTATTTGTGCTACACATTGTATTTGGGGTTTAACAGACATTCAGCGCGATAATTTCTAAATATACTTGACTCACAGTTTGGCATACACTGCGATCAAAGCCTTCATGATAGTTGTCCTGAGATCCTCATTTTACATAAGCATGTTCTGTTGATAGAGACATAGCAGGTGCACAAGTTGAAATCAAAGATCCTTTTTATTTTGTCTCCAAATGGATTGGCCTGCTCAAATCAAATTTTGAAGGCTTGTTAAATAAAGTGTCATTAGTATGTCCCCAGTAACTTCAGTGCAGTGTTTTTATTTTGATCTGTTTTTTCAGTGTTATGGTGCAACAGTTGTGCAATAATTGCATCTCCTGTTGTTGTGTTGTGTTCTTTTTTTGTTGACCTTGAAATAAAAGTATTTGCTTTTTTTTTTAATCACAGCTTGACTATTGTAGCTCACTGTACTCATTACTCAGTCAGACAATCAGTCTCCTTATGATTAATAAATAAAGCTGTGAGCACTTTGTACCCATTCCTGCCTTCTTAACTGCGTACCTGTGACTTTTTGATTGATTTTTATTCAAATTAGTTCTTAAAAATCCCTTTATTCAAAGCACATGTTATGATGTTTTTACATTTATGTCTTTAATAGATTTTCTTATACATTCACTATATTATCCGTTATTTTAATGTACTGCTCTTTTCATGTAATTTAGCTGTGTTGAAGTGTATTGTTGATACTATTCCTGGTCTTGATGTTATACAATATGTTTGCTGGGAGTGGCAGACTGGAATGTAAATATAAGTGTGTCCACTCGTGTATGTTACATTTAAAAATGTAAACCGTTTTAAAGTTTTAAAGTCTCTTTTAAAAAAGACACAACATATAATGCATATTCTAGGAAGTAAGGTAAGTGAATTGTACAATAAACTCACATTAAGCTACTGACTCAGCTACATGCACTGTGTGACTGAGCAGAGAGGACTCACACTGAGCCAGTATGGCAGCCATCGTGGTCTTGAACTTGTCTTTGGCCTCTTCCATCTCCTTCTCGTGCTGACTCTTTTCACTCATCAGCCGGCGGATGTGGCTGTTGGAGGACTGGATCATGGAGTAGAAGTTGTTGGCGTTTCTGCGGTTGACTTCACCTCGTTCCAACCAGGTCAGGAGCACACGCACTGATTCAGGGAACTTATTGTCATCTAAAGAGGAAGAGGGGAAATGAGGTAGAGAGAGCACGGTTCTGGGTCAATATGAGCATGGTAAGACAAATGAAAATTTCTCTCAGTATATTTACTGTCATCTGGGCAGAGGTAGAAAGAGAAAGCAGTTTACATAAGTAAGGTTATAAATGTGCCACCTTTACAAACTCTCAAGATAGGAGGAAAGGAGAAAAAGAAATGTGGCCAGAATCAATACCACAGAAGTACAATGAGAAGAGCCTCTGCCAACTTAACTTTTGTGTGGCTTAAAGGAGACAGAGGAAAAGAGTTAGGGGTCACTAGGAGCAAGGAAAAGCTTCCTCTGCAAATTTACCCTGGAAACATCTAATGATCAGGGACATGCAGGAGGCAACAAGTTCAACATCAACCAAAATGAGGAAAACATTTCACCATGTACGTACGTACAGTCAAAGTGTTTCATAAAAGAAGGCAAGTAGCAAACATCATCTCAACTTTCAGCTCAAATCAAAGCTATGTATTTCAATAAAGCTGAAATGACATTTAATTTATGTTTAAGCATTATTTTTATGTTCGTACAAACTCTCTAGCAACTTCTATTTGAGTTGTATGCTAGGTTGTCTGCAGGTCACACCCAGGAGTGTCTGGGGAGAAAGAATGAGGACGTGCCAATGATGAGATGAAAATAACTTCAAGAACTTACTGTCATTTTAGGAGGAAAGAACAGCAAAAGAACAGAACGGATTAAATAAATGATTGAGGTGAAAAATTATCATATCTATACACTGCACATAACAAGGAGAGGAGGTTAGGAGGAAGAAAAGTTTAGGGTAAAAATCTATCATCTTCCATCTTTCCTATAAATATCTTTGGTAAACAACCTGCGCCGAATGTCTACAGAGAAGGTGAGCACCCTGTATAGACACTGTTTACAAAGTGCAGGTTGTTTAGCAGTATTCCTGCTTTGTCTGGTGAATAATCAGATGATGTCAGGACACTTTATTGATTTCTATTGTTGTTATTCCACTGTGGTTGTCCTGTCCTCGCTGCCTCGCTGTGCTGCTTACAAGTCAGAGGAGCAGAGGAGAGAATACGCTCCCACACACAGACGTCAACACACACATACTGCCTCAGACCTCCACAACACACACACACACACACACACACACACACACAGCGGCGCACATGCATCATGTGAATACACATAAACATTACTTAGCATCTTTACAGATTGAGCAGCTGGGGAGGTTTATATTTATTTAAGCTGGGTCATGTAGATGCTCTCAATTTCTGTGTTGCTCTCAACTGCACGCACACACACACACACACTCACACAGTGGGGTCCATCAGACGGATTGCATGAATGATGATCTATCACAGCTACAGATATTGAATCATGGTGTTATCGCATGAATCCTTGAGGTGTTTCTGTTTGTTTATAGGCAGACTCAGGTCTCATGATACATGCCCCTGCAGTGGCATTATTAATAGACAATCTGGAGGAATATTAGCGGTACTCAATCACTGACAATGGCCAGAGGCCAGTGAGATAGGAATTCTCATTTAATGGGTCTTCAGCTGCAGCATTACCTGAACATAAATATACAAATTCAAATTTAAGAATGCATTACCTTGGTTTATGAGAAATAAATACCCAATTAGAAAGCACTGCGCCTCTTTGTTCCTCTGCATTTTTCCTTTTATCCCTAAGTCAGAGCTATTCTGACATGGAACAGATGGGATAGTCACTTTAAACTTGCAGAAAATGATCCAGAACATAACAGTTTTACCAGACAAAAAGATACAATTTTTGCTGCGAAGTGTGTCATTGCATAAACACAGTCAACCCCAAGAAACTATGTGAACAGCTGTAAGAAAAAGACAGTTGCACGCTGTAAAACTGTGAAACAGCTTAGTAAATGGTGCTGCATCCAAGAAATAAACACAATTTCCCTCTGAAATCATCCACTGACTTTTCTTAATTAATTTTGTTCTGTCATGCTTTTATTTCTTCACTCAAAAAGGTTCCAACATGGGTGTGAATTGAACAATGAAATAAAAGCTGGTCCAATCACTACAAAACCGGTGACGATCAGAAGAAAAGTCCACAAATCTGACACATAGATGAGAATGAATATAGTTAAGTGGTCTATTAGCAGATAAATCAGCTATGTAAATAAAAAGGCAAGGCATCTACCTACCATAAAATTACCAACACTCCAGATCTAGTGCATCTCTTGAGATGTGAGTGTCTTCCTAGCTTTAGTGTTATAGTAAAGAGGGAAGGCTAAGGACATGAATGTCACTGGGGATCAACAAGGAATGGATGTCTGATTGCATTAAGAATCCACAAGGCTCAACCAGATATTCTCACATCCCAGTGGCCCCTTCAGCCCACCCTCTCCTTGTATGTGCTCTGAACACTGATCAGAACTATACTCAACCACACAGAGCATTTAAATATTTCAAATTATTGTACAACTCCTTGCAGTCAAGAAAAATGATTAACAAGTATCAAGTCACTTTGAATTCTCAGCAGGAAGCAGAAGCACAGAGACACTCAAATGAGAAAAAGACTGCAGTCACTAAGGAACACTTGCCGAAATGTTTGTTTAGATTATTGTCAGAGGTGGCTCTACACAAATTTCGTGTCAACTTAAACACATTTTCATCCCTGCATGGGAGTCCACATTCAAAAGTTCTGCACCAGGTCATATTTTCAACTGATTACTATTTATTTAAATTATAGCCGAAATGATTATTTAGTTATATAATTAGTCATTAAACAGAAAATTAGTGAGCAACAATTTTTATAATCTTTATAATTAATCGTTTACGTCATTAAATTATCAAGCAACAAGACTAACACCGTGTCCACACAGGCTTAGTCAAATCAGCACTTTAGCAGCAGCAGCGGAGCTCCATCCTCCGTCTTTGTCCACACAGGATGTGTTCTGGCACATCAATGAGTGTGGCTCATCTGTGTTTTAGCACAGCTCTGAGCTCATCACACAATCACTGTAGCTCTGCGCATAAAAAGATGAAAATAGACCTTCACCGTAAAAGACACTTTTGCTCGTGTTTACACCTGTACAGCGCAAGTAAAACACAAGCTTAAACGCTTTCTGTGTAGAGTGGTTGTGTGAGGCTGTACTTGAGGTATAATGTTTAACTTGTTCAACATCTTAATTTCGCACGTTAGCATGCTAACATTATGCTAATTGGCACTATACAGTCAAGGGTAGTGGGAATGTTCATTAGCTTTGCAAGAATTTGGTCATAGACTAAAGAATTGGATAAATAAATGTTTTCACTTGATAGTGGCACTAAATGAAAACTCAGGTGGAAGTTATTATTATTCATCCTGAAAGAGACATAAGTGACTAAACCAAATTTCATGGCAATGCATCCAACAGTTGTCAATGAATCTCACTCCAAACCACAAATTCGAACCTAAACCTAAATTTCATTAAGATTCATCGTCTGGACAGCATGTTAATCTGTATCAGATGTTACGGCAATCCATCCAAAAGTTGTGAAGATATTTCAGTCTGGACTAATGTGGTGGAGCGACCGGCTAAAACTGCCATCCCTAAAGCCTCACCACTAGCCTGGCTAATGACAATCATTTTTAGCAAAAAAACATTTTTACTGGTTCTTTTGCTGCTTTTACATGTTCTGTATGGGTGTAAAAAGTGAAAACAATGTTAGCTGTTGCTCTGATTTTAAATGGTAAGAGCTTTTCTATGTTTTTGTTCAGTTGGCCACAATGATTGCATAGTCTAAGTACCCTCAGAGTGTGTGCATGTTTCATGTTTGTCAACCTTTGATCTTGTCTCCTAGCTCACTGCACT
>NW_023339785.1:9151008-9151889 GCF_004916995.1 Morone saxatilis
TTTTTTGTCTGTGCTGGAGCCCAAACGAATGCGGTAACCTGGGCAGAGGAGGAGAGGTTTGAGAGGAGGTGAGACCAATTTAGAAAAAAGATGAGATCTTTCATTGATTAAATAAGAGTGGCAACAGAGTGTAATATCAATTCTATCAACACATACTCTGATTCACACGTACAGTAGACAGAGATAAGCACAGACAGAATAACAAGCACAGATAGGCAGATATACACAGATAGGAAGACAAGAGCAAGAGAAGAGGTGCATACACACACACACACAGCTATCCGACAAGGTTAGATTGATCAACTTGTCCTTGTTTTTCTTCAGATAGGAAGGAACAACCTGATCTACATATGCTCTTTGTTCTGTGTTCTGTATTTGCAGCTACACTCGCGGTACTGATACTTAGACAGACAAAAGCTGAGCAAGTCACTTGAGCTTTTCACTCTGTATGTACAAGAGTGTGAGACACTAATTACAGTGATAGCCCTGGATCACCCCACTGCCACCCACCTGACACTCAAAGCTCATTCCACTGCCTGTGTGTGGGTGTGAAGTGCAATCACACTTGTTTTGTTAATTGATTGGTCTGAATGATCTGTAAGAGGCTGGGGTGTTTACAGTACAGTGTGCTGTCAAAAACCAGGAATCAAGCTCATGAAAGCCCTGGGCTGGTCTTTCCTCCATATACATGTGAACGCACACTCTCAAAGAAAAAAGGGAGATAAAGTTGGATGTCAGTGCAGAAGAAAGACACGATTGTGAATACTGTGTTGTTCCTCAAGTCTGCTCTCTGCTTAAGGCTCTCGGTTTACTTCAATATTTCAAAAAAGGGAGACCTCTGTGAGCCAAGGCTGCTGTAATGTGTATCTGTGTGTGTGTGT
>NW_023339785.1:9152056-9159691 GCF_004916995.1 Morone saxatilis
ACACACACACACACACATTAAATAATGCAGAGGGTATTATTGTAGTGGCTGGTGTTTTAAATGAGCTTTGTGAAGAGGGAATACATGGCCAGCTATTCACATGGAGAGATATAAGGCATACTGTATGTGCAGGAGACGCTGCTGGATGGAGATAAAAAAAAATCATAAGCTGGTATCACATGACAGAAAGAGAGAGTTCTTCTTCTCAAGCAGCAGTAAAAGCAGCAGGCCAAAGGATTTTAAATAAAAGAAAATTCATTTGTCTGGTCTTGTGACGCAGTATTAAGAGTATTAATAAACTAATATTTATTAAAGCAGGTGATGCTGTGAGTCAAGAGGCAGTTAAGTCAGTTACTGAATAAGAGAGACATTCTTTGACTACTTAGTGGTCTAGAAAAGACACTGTCTAACATTAACTTGTATATATATACTGACATCAGGGTTTAATTGGCGGACAAACAAACGTTATAATTTGATTCTGACTGCATGTAAATAAGACTATTGATAGTGTAATGCAATATAAAGGACATCTTCCATATAATTGGGGTCTAACATGGGGTGAAGATGCGTCCATGCAAGCTGAAAATGTTTCAACTTGAGCAAAACATTTTTGCTTATCCCAAGACTTTATGACTCTAACTACTGGACATACTGTATGAAGACAGCAGGAAAAAGGAGAGTACTCTAAACAAAAACACCCAAAGTTTCTGGTGATTGTCGACAATGAAAACAACATTATGCCTGTTGAAGAAAGGCTCAGTAGTCGTCTCCTTCCAGCAAAGCTATCTCCACTGTGAACCTTGAGCCAGTAGTCTCCTAAAACTATCAACCTATAAATAAAAAGTATCTACAGTATGTTGGCCATTAACACCATCTTATACACACATTCACACCTCATGGGTGATAATGAGGGAACATAGGGATTGGAACTGTCCTTTTTAAACAGAGATTCTGCATTCTGCTGTAAAGAATACCTGTCATTACGCCGGCTTTGCTTTTTGACTTAACCAAAACATTGTCACAAGCATATTACTCTTATGCTTACCTCACCATTGTCCTACTTTAACTGGATATCTGTTCAAAAATCTTTATTAATCCCTTATCTTTTACATTTGTGATAAAGGGTGCACAAGGATTTTGACCTTTTAAATTACAACTAATTACCTGCATTTACACAGTAGAAAAGAAGTGCAGTACAAAACACATTAGGACCATGAAATATATGAGGTAACACTGAATAAAAGTGAAAGGATAAACGGCAGCTTTTTATTTCCACTAGCCTCAGGTGTAAAAAATACAAAAAATTCACAAATGATAAAAAGGCTCAGGACTGGTATAATAGCAGGAGACTCTAAATTCAGTTGTATTCTGTCTTCCAGAGCTGACTGCATGACTGTCTTGTTCCTTCAACTATATTTCCTGTGTTGTTCACTTTCAAACAATCTGTATGGAGTGCAGCAAACTTTCCGTCCATCTGTCCATCTGTGCCCTTATCTATTTATCCATCTGTCAAATGGTCCCATGTGAATGTGTGAGGCTGGAGAATTGTAGTGCTGAGTGATAGATATCAGCCCTTTCATTTCCATCAGAGTAAAGGTTAACAGCTCATCATTCTTCCTCCACCTGAGGTGAAGGATTGCCGGGGCACTGGGAGAGGGCCGGGTGCACTGATAGCAGTGGACTGACAATACAAGCGGTCTCTACAGATTCAATATTGTCCAGGCGAGTAAGAAAGAAAGCTGTTATCCTCTGACCTTTAAGCCCAATGTAAACCAATACATGCCTAAAAACAAGATTGGTAGTTTGTTGGGGGTTTCTTTGCAAGGCAGTGAGGATTTGGCAGAAAAACAACAATATATGTGAGAGATGGCTTATCTATTAAAAGACTTACCATACAGGACGGAATATTTTACACGATTACTTAGAAACTAGGGAATCGGAGTTTACACTGGTTTTAGAGTGAAGGTAGCTTACCAGAGAGGAGGAGAGCCTTGTCAACAGTGAATTCCTCAGCAAATCGGATATGGCAGAAGTTTTTCTTGCTCTTTCTGATTGCAGCAATATCCCCACACTGTCCAAAGACCTCCACGATGAGCTGCTCAGTGGCGTTCTCGGGCAGACCGCCGACAAACACTGTCTTACACCCTGGAGGGCGTTCCCTCGTGGCTGGAGGCGGAAGGTCTGTCAAACATGGAGAAGAAAAAAGAAAAGAGACACTATTATTTCAATTGAAGGTACAACTGTAGTCGTAATTTAACACATCTTTAAAGCTCCAAAATGAGTTTTAATCAAGAAAGATCAGATTCACATTAGGTTATAACATTATAACATTACTGATTTATTAAATTCATGTAAGTGAATATATAACAATAATCAAGACTTCCATTTTGAAACAATACTATAAAGTCCAAAACTCAAGATTGGACAATTGGAATTATTTCAATAGTTTTCACAATCAGATTCTCAGAACTTCCTGGATACAACAAAAATCATAATCACTTTTGAGACAAGCTAAGCAAGCGTAAACACATCAAAAATTTTAAACCATTTGGATTCAGTCATCACACATTTCTACTTGTAAGTAGTTACTTAATACTTAGTCAGTAATGTTTCAACAGCAACATTTTAGCAGCCAGCACTCAAAAATGTTTGGAAGAAAGTTTTGCTTTTCAAGAGTAAAAAAGCCTAAAAAGCTAGATGAAAACATCTGAAAAGTTTTAGTATGAGGCTGGAACAGCAGAGGTTATGATGAATATGTCTCTTCTTGTGTGCTCATGTAACAGCCATCAAATGCATGAAACTAAGTGTGGCTATATACTTTGGCAAAAGAAAATTAGAAGCTATAAAATTAGAAGCTATAAAAATGTAATGTAAATATAATAGGACAAACCAAATGGGATGACATCTACAGTGTCTACCTCTTAAAGTGTTCCTTCTTGACAATAGTAGTGCATTTAGTTCCACATCTTTTCCCACCCTATAATGACATGCTTTGAGGCTGAGAAATTTGCTGTGAGAAAAAAAATCATACAAAAAGGTTACCTGAGAAAGTTAAGTTGAGTCTACTTTACAATCTGTACAGCACCCTGTATCCATAGACCCTTTGACTCAGATAAGGAAAAACTTCCCAACCCCCGAAAAAAACCTCAGGAAAAGCAACAGAGGAAGAATTACTCAGGAGAGAGATGTAATAAACGTGTACAGAAAAGACCAACAAAGTAATATTACAGTATGTAAAATCAGGATCAAAATTGTAGAAATAACTGAAAACTGAGAAAGCATGAGAGAGAATATAGTGATTAAGGAGATCAGACATGAAGGGGCTTGCCCATTTACAATTTTGTAAGTACTCAGAAGTACCTTGAAGTCAGATCTGACACGGACAGGGACATAATGAAGAGAAGCTAAAATTACAGTAAAAATGTTTCAGCTAAAATTCTTGCTGCAGCATTCTGAACCATTTGAAGACTTCCAGTGAAAGCACGCAACAGGCCTGACAACATAATGTCACAATAATCAAGTCTGGATGAAACAAAGGTGTGAATTAACATCTCAATGGACAGAAAATACCAGATTTTAACAATGTTGCACTGGTAAGAAAAAGTCAGTCTTGGTGATTTCTTTAATTAGATAATCTAGGGTACGATCAAACATAACACAGAGACACTGTTTTGTTTTTTAGATTTACGGTTACTTGATCAAACTGGTGTCTATGTCAAGCCAGGCCAATGAACATCATCTCCTTCTGGCAGAATTCAGGAGCAAGAATATGGGATATTAGATAAGATCCCGGCAGCCCAAAGAAGGCCAGTTATCAACAAAACCAAATCACGAACCAGTGAGGTAAGCCTACTGTACTAGATGATGAGATAATGATGAGGGGAAAGATTTCTCTTTGACCATACAAAGATGGAAATATAGACTGATAAGTGATAACATGGAACAATATGCTTGAATCATTTTTATATTACAGAGATAATTGTGTCACGCCATCCCTAGCAGGAAAATCAAATCTTTCTGGCCAGAGAGAGAGGTTGATCCTTTCATGTCGATGGTCCAAAGCTGACTGAACTGACTGAACAAAGATAAATGTTGACCGATCTAATCTCAAAAAGATCAGGATGTCCATGGATGATATGAGTGACTGGTTACATCTGCACAGAGGAAACTGGGAAATTGATGGACGCTAAACCATTTGGGCTTTGATGTTAGTACTGAATAAAGCTTAACTCAGTTCAAACAGACCCTCGCTCATTTGCTCATTTTGTTGTTTCATTTTGTCGTTCATGTGAAAGCCATCATTCAAACTCTGCAGCTCACTTGTGGTGTGAAAGCAAAGTAGGGCTTCCACAGGAATTAATTCAAATGCTAAACTATTAATAAAATAATCTCGTAATAAATACTGTAAGTGTGCACGTCAGCAAGTGAGGATTGGACTATTTCTTGGTGCAGTCCTGGAGTCTTAACTTGTTAGCTGGCAACCTCAATGTGAGGACAAGACTCCTGAAAGTCACTGTTCCCAGCCAAGAAATAATCTGGCACATAAACTCAGCTTTTTTGGATTAAACAAACAGGATATACTGTGTTTATTAGGGATCTTTAGGGTGTATTGGTATGGGGACTTTGTTACCTTTGGACAGTACCAAGCTTGTCATTTTCACCTGTTTCTAGTTCTTTATGCTAACCTAAGTTAATCATCTGTTGGCTGTAGTTTCACACTTAGCAAAAATACATGAAAATAAAAGTAGCATTCTTCTTCTCATCCAACTCATGTCAACCATATTTCTAAAATGTAAAAAAAAAGTATTCCTTTAAAAAGTGAGTGAAAAATAGCAGTTACAATTTCCCCAAGTTATATTATAGTAGCAATATGCCAACTCTTTCTCCTGTTTTTACCTGTTCATCATTATTCATGATATATTAGGTCCAGCTGCTGTCTCGACTCTCAACTAATAATGCATATAATCAGTTATTTCAGCGTGAGCTGTGAACAGCAGAAAATGAAAATAAACACACGAAGCACGACTTGCTGTCAGTCATCAGTATTTGACTGGCTCTTGATCAGGGTCCATGTAGTGCCGGGGATGCAGTCTGACATCACCAAAACCATTTCCAATGATTGAGTTATGTGTATGTGTGTCAGCACATTTGACTTAAAGCTTACAGCTCTTAGTTCATTTCTAATAAATCAGTCTGAACACAAAACTCACCAGAACAAAAGATTAACAAAATATATTTTTTCCCCTTTAGTTTAAATGAGAATTGGTTAGTTCCTTTCACACTATGCTGTCAGTTTATGCACCTAGCTAAAAACTAAGGCAGTCTAATACAGACATTCCTGAAATAAATCGTACCTTCATGAAGGTTATAATATTCGTCAACCACAAATAGTACCATGAAGTTAAAAACTACTATACCTTATTACAGATATCCATTTAAACGATTAGAAATAAAGGTTATAGTATAAGGCTAAAACAGCATATACTGTATGACTATAACTTGTTATAGTCCAGTTAAGTGAACTGAACAATACAGCTTAAAATGTTCCAAAAAATTGTACCCATATGTAAAATCTGAAGATAATCTCTTTTTCCTAGAGCAGCCATCACAAAAGTACAGTGACATTTGCTGACTGACACACAGAACAAATTGGACTCAGCAGTTAGGTGAAAAGTACCTCAACCAGAGCTGTACACTTAGAGGAGCTGAAATCACTTTCCCGTGGCTCTAAAGCTGCGGCCTAAATCATACGCCTTTCTATCAATCATCTCTTAAATTAGAAAAAATACAGTGTATTTTTCATTCAGTGCTCAAAAGGTTGGACATGAAATTTTAAATTATGGGCCCAAGAGGAGCCATTATCCAGTGCTGTAGCTTTAGTGCTGGAGAGCCTGTAGCAAAGTTATGGTAAAACACATCAAAGGTACTTTATGGCTTTGTCCTCGTCATGTCACAGCTTGCTCTGGCACACAGCCCAAATGCCTTCGTCCCCTGACCTTGGCGATGATGACGGCATTAAAACTGGAACATGCACATACTCATGACTGCACTCTCACTGGCATACTCAAATCCTGAAAACACACACACACCAACCATAGGACAAAACCAAGGTGATAGCTTCCCTGCCTTTACTTTGCAGTCAGCTAAAACATGCTGCTCATTGCGCGATTCAGCATTAAATTACAATTTCTGACAGAGTTCGTCTGATGAGCGAAGAGGACAATATAAAAGGACAACAAGGTAACAATCTGACATTTAGCTGACATCCTTGTATTGTAAAAGCTTGCCTTTAAAAAACAACATTTTTTTTTTTTTTACCAGACACACTAGAGATGTGACTGCATTACCAAATGTTTGGCTTTGAAAGGAGGATGAAATCTATACTGGGGAGTTTTTAGAAATGTGGGCACGTAGACAGGAAGGTTCTGAAGGGCATCTTTGGTCTTTTACTTGAGGGTAATTACAGACAGACAAGCCTGACATCGATGAAAAAGTGCTGGAAAAAGTAGAGCCGGAGGAAGTGATGACCATTAAAGACACTCACAGAGTAATTCCCTGAAGCAGCAAATGAAATGTAGGTCTTCGGCATTAAAGGAAAATGGTTTTGTGTCTGTGTGTATGGGAGTCAAGTAATAAGAAAAAGAGACAGAAGAAGAGAGACAAAGTTTAATCAAATCTTAAGTTTTTCTGTGTGAAGAGAGGAAGAAAAAGTCCAAGTCCTGGAAACTGGGGCTAATGGCGGAGTTGCTCATTGTACAAGTGTACTGCTTACAATCCTACATTTATTACAGTCATTACTGTCAAGACAAATTAAGTAAAACAACAAAGAATCTGACCATTTTGACAAGTCATTAATCAATTTTTATCAGACCTAAAAACCGAAAGAGTTGCGGATTTTTAATGCTATATGTACTTTAAAATTGTATATCTTAGTGTTTTTGACTGTTGGTTGGACATAACAAGCAATTTTGGGCGCAATTAATTTGTGATACGTATTTTCACGTCTCACATTGTAAAGTCTAAATAATTGATTGAAAATAATGAACAGTTCAAGCAGTTATGAAAGTAATAATTTGTTAAAAGTTCTCCAGTACTCCAATATGCACTAAAATAACTATAATACTGTCAGCCTCACAATGGAGAGTTAATAAAAAAAAGGATAAAAATTGATGCAGAAGCACCAGAGATTTAATCTTTTTTTAATTCCACATTCATTCTCCATTGGCCTACATTACCCACGATGCAACTCGACTACCAACATTTTGGGACAAAAAAATTTCAGACATAAGGGGTGGGTTTCAGAAGGCTGTTAAACATACTTTTAATTTAGTTTTCAAACTTTTTTCAACCTTTCAAGCTAATCTTGAGCCCCAACTGACATTGACTCAAGTGACATCACTTGAGGCGATTTATGAGACTTACCACATCTCCCTCTGGAGCCACAAACGGTTCTATACAACTTTGTTCACACATGCATTAGTACTAATCAAGACCTGCAAACAGACTTTCATGTGTAAAATTGGAATATTTAACCTGTAAGGCTAAAGTGTAATGACATCAATGAGTTTGCCAGAGAGAGCAAGACAAAGGCAAACATTTGGATAATGAAAGCTATGCTACTTTCTTGTACATGCA
>NW_023339785.1:9159707-9192379 GCF_004916995.1 Morone saxatilis
ATAATGACATATTGCTGAATCAACTCAACGATATTAGGTACTATCAGACAAGACGATTTGAATTCACATATTTAGAATAATAATTATATATATATTTTGATCTAGCTCTATATGCATCACAGTTTACTGGAGATCTAACAAATTGTCAACTCTTAAACAATGAGCACTCAAATTATATAATGCTTGCTGAGGCTCATCATAACACCAAGACTTCCCAAGAACTTTAACTTTAACTATAAGATTTGGCATTTTCACATAAAATTTTTTAGAAACTGTTTAAAAAAGATAGAAATAGGACATGATCAGAATCTATATATATTGTCCTGAATTATATATTGTATGTATACAAATTAAACAACAAAAAAGGAAGAAAAAAGATAATGAAAGTCAAAAAATGGAGGAGAAACATAAAAACAAAGATGTGGATATGAAAAAAAGGAGAGGCCGACTGAGTTTATTTGCTGTTCAGTTAAAGGTCAATGAGGAGGAAGCTGCATGTCCGAGGTGCAGTAGCTGGGGGTCCGGCTTCCTGTGATAGCCACCATATGCAGCCTGCTGCCCTCTATCCCCATCACACACACACTCACTGCTATCGCCTGCCGGACACACAACAAATACCTTAGGAAATGGAGCACTGACTCACAATCATCCTCTAATTCCACACACAGCACACTTAAGGGAAAAAACACACCGCAACATTTCTGTCCACGGTTGCCATTTTCTCCCTATTTTTTTGTTCCCCCACACACGCACACACACACACACACACAGACACAACACTTCACACTCACACCACACACAACAACACAAAAACCACCACACCACACACACACACACATCCTTTTTAAGAATGAATTTAAAGAAAATGCATTTCAGCTTATATTACGACCCCCTGCGTAGTCCCCGGTGGTGGAGTTTTATCATGCTGTTACCCCCTTAGAGGAACCCCAGAGGCTCCAATTACGGTGGAAAGCCTACAAGTGAGCTCAGTTCAGTTCTGGGTGAGTGTCTTGCCATCTTATAAAAATAAGTTGCTGCGTTAAATTTTAACCTGAAATGCTGTTATTTAGATGGCCTTTTTCTCTCTTTAAAAATGTCTGCTACTGAGGAATGTCTTCCTATTGGTTTCAAAGGAAAGTTTTGACACACTCTTGGTCTATTGTAGAAGGCAACAGTGGCATCTTTCAAAGGGGGAGAAAGTGCTACTCTTTCATGTTGGGAGTAAATTGGCTTCCTCTGAAGACTCATCTTTCCTACCCACTCTCATCTATGGCGCACTTCTTGCCTTAAAGGTGACATAAAGGGAAGGAAATGAATAGGAGGAGACAAATGGTGTGAGAGAAAAGGTGAGCGAGAATGAAATTGTGGCAGGAAATATCCCGAAGATGTGTGAAGATACTGTTGTAGAGAAGATGGAGGAAAGGGTTGAAGTGAGAGATTTCGTTCAAGCAGTTTAATGGATGCCCCACATTATATCTTAACACATCACTGGGTGGATGCTTTTATCCAAAGTGCTTTACAAGTAGCATGAGTGCTTAAATCTTGTGTGTGAGTGGTCCACAGGAGATGGAGTCCTTAAACTTAGCAGCGTATGTGCCATCTGTACCCACTGAGCTGCATCTGAATGCATCTTGCTCATGACTTTTTTTTTTTTTTAAATCTCTCTGTTTATTTTACATCTTTTGTCATTTACACAATGAAAAGGCTCAGAGGGTATAGTGAAGGCCTGAATTTAAGAATAACTATCTTTTAGTAATGGGGCTTTTAAGAATTTGAGGACATTGCTACCTTCTACTCTGTGCCTCCATGACAAGAAAAAAAGGAAAGAAAATGGCAAAAGTCCTCACACTGAGAAAGAATGTTACCTAACGTCATACAATGTGTGTTCATGACAGGTTCTTGTGTTGTAACGTTGAGCAGTTAACAGCCGGACTCCTCATTTAGCCTCAGGATTAGAAAGAACTCTGTACAAGGTACACGGCTTTTCATCTGTGTGCTTGTCTGTGATCACTATCACAGCTCATGCAAAGGTTTAAAGGTGCAGGGGAAACATTTATTGATTAATTTATAGTGTATGCTACATTTCTCTGTCTGTATTAAACCATGACAGTGATGCTTTATACTAAGGGTGAACACTGAACTCAAAACACACTTGGTATCAAAGGCAGACTCCCACGCTGGTTGTAGTGAGGAGCTCTAGTAGTCTAAGTTGAAATTGATGTGTTCTCCATCTGACATGTGTGGCTGCCTTGAAAAAGCCCCAGGACAGATGAGAAAAGTTCATCCCAGTGGGAGTGAACACTAAGATCACGTTTAATTATTTACAGAATAAAACAAAGTGTGAAGGAAAAGTGTGACTATAGTCACAAGGAAATGGGTTTTTTTTTTTTGCTGTTAATTCAATGGCATGAATATATCTAGATATAGTAACTGAACATTTACCATTTAGTTTTGTGTATTTGTACAGGTTAAAATCAAACCAAACCAAAATGACAAATAAAAAATTAAAATAGGGCGTATTTATGATGTAAATAATATAATAAAAAGTTAAAAATGAATGTTATGACATGAAAAAAAGAAAAAAAGAAAAAGCATATATTAAATATGCTCTGACTTGGGCCCAATAACTGATAATGCATTTACAACATTACCCACAATTTCCCCATGCAACCAGTGATATTACCTCAGTATAAATGGTACAGAGAAATCATCTCACAGTGTAGAGCCTCTGCACAGGCAAATGTATTGAAATAGGAAATAATAAATTTGCTCTGCATCTTGGCATAAATTGCAATGGGGTATTTTATGGAGGCTATAAGAGGGACTGGGCTGTTGTCACAGAGGCAATGGCACATTAAGGAGCCATCCCAGAGCCTCCACTAAGGATAAGAATGGTGTTCAGTCCCTATTCCACTCTACTGTTGCTCATTTTTATATAATATTGGCTATTTAACCTTTTTTGACCTGCTATTATATATGGTCAACACAATCTGCCAACATTCTCTCCTGGCTTTCCAATAATAAGAAAAAAGATCTCCTTTTATTTCTTCAGAACACAATGGAAAGATTAACCCAGTTACCATGAATCACCTATAGTGGCCCACAGAAGACAGTGCTATAGCTACAAGTAACAATGACAATGAATCTATTTACTCATGAGAAAAGGGATTTTTACCCTCCATTTTCTTGCCATAAACCCCTGTTCATTTCAGATCCTGATGGACAAAGACTTCATAATAAAAACACAACCGTGTGTGTATCCAGGTTTGCGTGTGTTAGTATACCTATGTTTAATGGTCAGAACCTGACAGAGACCTTTTGAACTGGAACTAGTAGCTGGAAGAGTCAGAGGTGATCAGGTAATTAAGTGGATTTGACCTCTTTAACAAAAGGTGGGAGGAGAGGAGATGCTGTATATGATTGAGAAAGAGAGGAAGAACTATGGATGTATACTGTACAGTAGAGCGAGCAGGTGGAGAGAGATTAAGGAAAGATACAGCGATAAGGTTGAGCTGAGCAAAGAGGAGGACAGAGTCCATCACCTCTTTCGGCCTGGCATATTGAAGGCAGCAGCACTGCATTACGTGTTCACAGAGGTCACTCCTCCAATTATACATTCACAGACATCAAAGTGCACGCCTGCATGCATACACGCACACACACACACATCTCTAATTTCTCCCCTCCCTCTCTTCATTCCTTCCTGATGAAACGTGAATGCGAATGAGCCACGCTCTGCTGGGTAGAGGTACTAAGAGGTACTAAGAGGTGCTAAAGAATACTTCTTTGTTGTCAAACAATATCTGGCTGAATGGTGCATAGGTGTGTATATCCAGAGCCCAAGTGTGAGGACGAGGACAGAGATAAGTCATAGATAATGCACACTACTGCATCAATAAATAAAACATGCTCCAGGCTCGCTGAAGACGGGTCAGCTTGCTGCGTTTGCGCGATGCTTATATCTGTTACAACAGAAGTGATAACTACTATGAGACTTACTGGGGTTGGGAGGAAACAGAGTGCAGCTCTTGCAGTGGAGGATCTCCTTGACAACTGGTGCATCCTGGGAGAGGGGTGGGGGCGCCAGGCCCAGGCCGGGCATCATGGGATTCATGGGGGCAATGCCAGTCATCAGCCCAAGACTGGGGTCAAAATCTGGAGTCAGGAGAGAAACATGGATGAGAATACGTAGCAAATAATACAGCAGCGGCTCAGAAAGCTGTGACACACGGTGCACACACATTAAGAAGTTAGCTTCTGTTTCCTAACTACTTATCAGTCACGGCTAACCTTTGCTGTGGCATTATTTGAGCACATGCTGGTTGTTTCATGTTCCATTTTACATTGTGTACTTCCTCTGTGAACACAGAGCAACACTTCTGTCAACAGTGGTGACACACAAGCAGTTTATAAATAACTGAATATGTCAGCCACTCATGAATAAATCATCTAACGAGAAACATGCATATTTAAACTATTTTTACTTAGTCTCTTGTCTTTTTTTCTCATTCTCTCTGTCTCTCCCGGTGTCTTTCTTTCTTGAAATATCTCTCCGTCTCTTCCAGACACACACACACTCGTATTACACACTCTGGCTTGCTCTCTGTCTCCCTCTCTCCTCCTCTTTAGTCTTTCATGTTGACCTGTAACATCACAAAGGAATTTCAGGAAACACAGACGCTATAGTCACAGGTACTGATTTAGACTGCACCTGGGCACACACTCAAACACACACATTTGTACTCTCACGCACATTCCCAGCTTTTTTTGAAGTGGAAATACGTTGCCCTCTCCCATGAGTCTCCACTGCACCTGCAGCAGAGAGCAGCAGAGAAAGGAGGCCATTGTGTGGAGTGTGTATGCAATGCCGTGCATGCCAAGTCTCCATCCCCATGAGTGACAGAAACTTGACTGAGACAAAACTGAAATGAAAGCACAACAAAACACTGATGCAATGTTCACTCAAGAGGACTGACATGGGCTCGATGAGCTATTATGCAGCAGAGTAATGGGAGGGACGGAAAAAGTTAGCAGTGACACGATGCTGCTAAACTAAACACCATAAAGATGAAGAGCTGCAATACTGTGGTGGTTCATCTGGCTTTCTCTGTCTCCTGTTGATGACCCTGGCATCAGTCTTTAGCCAGGTGACAGAGGGAGAGCAGGCAGGTGATAATGAAAACACTGCTGGGTTGCCAGAGCGATGAATGACTTGTTCTGGTGAGGTGGAGGAGAGGAAGATGGATATCACTGAGAGGAAAGATAAGGGATGCAGGAGTGAAGCAGCAAAAGAGAAACAGAGCCATAAAATCTAATCCAATTATTACAACAGCACACCAGGATACTGTTTTCCATTAAAACTGTATCTCTGTATCTGTCTAGGGTGGTCACAGATGTCACTAATTGTATTCTTATCTGTATTTGTTGAGACAGAAAGGGACAGAAAAACAATATCTGGGTGCTGAATAACAGCACTGTTATGCAATGTATCCTTTATATTTCACAATATCCCTGTTTTGTTATTGTCTGTGTTCTGAGTTTGATTTTGTTGGGCCTCTCTTATTTTACATTTGTGTTTAATCAGCACAAGGACGCACCATCAGTAAGTGATGGACACTTTCAAAAGCCTTACACAACAACAGAAACTATATGATAAAAAGATATTCACTGCACTTTAATCGATAATTTATAGCTCAAGCGAGTTGATTTTTCTACCATAGTGAAATGAATAGAAGCAAAAGGCTGCCCTGAAGGTTAGACAATCTACAACACTGCTGCATGGTTGGAAAATGTTCAGTATTGATGAATAAGAATAGCATGGATAAAACCAAATCCCATTTTTCTAAGTTGGCTCTGAGTCACCGGGTTTTTACAGGGGAGGTTGAGGTTCATGTCACCATGACACCCTGTCAATTTAATTGCACCTTACCAAGGATTTGGAAAAATACTATTATTCATGTCCTCTGCTCAATTACAGTCTGGAGCACCTGCACAGCCACCCAACAATAAGCTCCTATAACATCTTACATGTCAAGTCTCAGGTCCTTTTCTTTTATATATTTTTGGGGGATTGTTTTACCCTTTACTAGACAGGACAGCTTGAGAGATGGACAGGAAAGGGGAATAGAGAGAGAGAGGGGAACACACAGCAAAGGCCCACAAGTCTGATTCAAACCCAAGGACTCAGCCTTGGTACATGGGGCGTTAGCTCTACCACGTCAGCTACCACCGCTTGGATCTGCTTAAAGTCACAGAGATAGAAAGTGTGTTCTGGTCATAGTTCAGCCTCATCTCCGTCTGCCAAAATGGCATACACACTCAACAGCAATAGAGGAAGAAGTGCAAGCATCTGCTTCATTAGTAGTTTACAAGGTGGATTTATTTATCATTTTATAACACAGAGTTGTATAACGAGATAGAGTTGGAGTTCCCTTTACACTCACAAAAACAAATTACATACAGTAGATAGCTGCATAATAAGTCAAAACAATTTCACATGGCCAAGTGCTGAGGATGACTTAAGGAGTCTCAACCTGAGGGAAGAAGCTGCTCTGAAGTTAGTGGATACTTGGCTGGATATATAATTGCTTTTTACTGTGCTTTCATATGATGAATTCTTGCATATCCTGCAAATGTTTGGACCGTTGGTTGTACATGTCCTCATAAATGACTGCAAAGCATCCATGTGGTTACGAAGCAAGTGTATCAAGTATATATATGGCCAGATGGCAGCAGGGTGAAGAGGCTGTGGCTTGGGTGTGTAGTGTTTTTTAGTATCCTTGGGGTCTGCACAAGCACCTCACCTCACTGATATCAGTGATGCTGGCTGAGTACCAGTGATATTCTGAGTGGTTTTAATTACTCGCTGCAGAGCCATCCTGTCCTGGGCCGTGCATATCCCATGCCAGTTTGTGATGTTTCCAATCAGGATGCTTCCTGCTTCTAGTTAACAAGAAGTTACCTTAAGAAATATAGTAGTTTCTGTGCTTTCTTAACCAGTGTGGAGTTGTGAGATGACC
The DNA here is from genome assembly GCF_004916995.1 of Morone saxatilis. Taxonomy (NCBI): domain Eukaryota; kingdom Metazoa; phylum Chordata; class Actinopteri; family Moronidae; genus Morone; species Morone saxatilis. The sequence continues at coordinate 9,166,727 of NW_023339785.1, forward strand.
ATGACAGGTTCTCTGTGATGTTGCTTACCAGGAACCTAAAACTGCTCACCTGCTCCACCTAAGCTCCATTAATGTGAACAGGGAAGAGTTAGTCTTTGCCTCATTTTTCCTAAAATCAACAATCAGCTCTTTGGTTTAGCTGGAGTTGAGCAGTAGTTGTTTTATGTACACCACTCTGCAAAATTGTTGATTTCCTCCCGAATTAAAGCCTAATCATTCTTTTAATTTTAGCTAATGATGGTAGTGTCATCTGCAAACTGTTGTTATGCAGTTTGCAGATGACACCACCATCATTAGCTGTTGTGTCCATGTCGGGCGATGCAGTCATGGGTGTATGTGAGGGGCTAAGCACAAACCCCTGAGTGGCTCCGGCCAAGACACTGAACTGTCTGGGGTCTCTTAGTGAGAAAGTCTTATAAAATATATAACAAATTTATATAATTTATATAAAATATTATTCACTATGTGCTGCAGAGCCGGTTTATCAAAGCACTTCACATCAGAATGGAAGTGAGTGCCATGGGGCGGAGATTGTTTAGACTAGATACTGCAGACTTTTTAGGTACAGGCAAGATAGTGGCTTTCTTGAAGCAGGTGGAAACACTCTCCCGTGACAGTTATATGTTAAAAATGTCAGTAATGACATTAACTAGCTGATTGGCATGTTCTTAGTATGTGGCCGGGGATGTTATCCCGCACAGCAGCTTTTGTCATATTTACTCTTAGCAGGATTGCCCTCACATGCACTGCAGCCACTGACAGGAGCCGATCCTGTAGAGGGGGAGTCGACTTTACAGCGGACTCTTTATTGAGTAGATCAAAGTGAGCATAAAATGTGTTCAGCTCATCTGGCAGCGTCGTGTCACACATGATAGGGGCTCTCCTGCTTTTGTGGCCTGTGTGTTTTGGATCGTCTGCCACATATCTTTGGTGTTGTTGGTGTTGAGGTCTCTCTCCAGCCTCTGCTGGTGTCCCCGCTTTGCGTCCTTGATGCCAGCTTTCAGTCTCGCTCTGGCGGTGCTGTACACTTCCTTGTCACCTGACCAAAAGGCAGCTTTTTTGGCTCTGGATGAAGCCCCTTACCTCTCCATTCATCCAGGCTTTCTGGTTGGGGAATGATTTTATTTTCTTTGTGCCACATCATCAACACATTTGATGTCACTGATGGTGTATATTCCTCCTAATTGATGTGGTTCTCCTGGGTGGCAACCTCTCTGAACATGTGCCAGTCTGTGCACTCCAAACAGTCCGGTAGAGCTGCTGTTTATTGGTGGCTTTACCCTTTTTTTAAGCTGGGTGTAAGCAGGCAGGAGGAGCAGGGAAATATGGTCTGATAGACAAAAATGGGGACGGGGGAGAGCATTGTAGCTGCCAGGAATATTTGTGTAAACATGGTCCAGCCAACTTCACTAACATTCAGCACCAGAGTGAGCAGAAACAAGGGTGAAGAAAGGTCAAGCACCATATTACTCTGCCTTTAGAGATGCTCTGTGTCACTCATCACCCATCTTTTCCATTACCCTTCCCTATTTTAATTAATATAGGTTAGGTTATTTTAAGACATGACTGGTGTTCTTTATGTTTATAGCAGTGTTTGTGTGACAATGACACGTTAAAAAAAAGCAATCTTTTGACTAACTAAGAAGGCGGCAAAGAATACTGCACACTGAACATACTTGAATTTCAATAATCTGGCTCCTGAGTAAAAATCAGACCTATCTGCTTACTCAGATCTGGCCATGTCATTAGTGCCATACCAAGAAGTCAATTTTATGTCATTAATTGTTGTTCATTGCAGTTTGGTAGGGCTAAAAGTTAGCAGACAGAGACACAACAATAGAAAAAGTTCAAGAAAAGCCTCAGTTCAGTCAAAACGTGAAGGTAGCTTCCATCACAGAAATGTGTTCAGGTCAAGTGGGAGAAGAGTGGGTAAGAAAATGGACATGCTATTGTTACTCTGTACACGCATGACTTTTCACCATCACTGACAGTTTATACTGGTGGGGGATATGGCTTACATCCTGAATGGATATGAACAGTCGTCTGAAAATGTGAGACATGAGCAGCATTTATAAACTGAGGAGATATACGATTTTTATTTACCTGTAAGCCGTGTCCATCTATATATCTAATTATATTTATACAAACGATTATCATTCATTTATTTTTCCTGTCAGAATGGGATTCTGTTTGTGTCAACATGCCTGTTTTTCTGTTTTTGTACTCTCTGTACAAAGAATTAAATAAGGCTCTATAGGACCCAGGAAAACATTGAGATCAGACAAAAAGTTGTCTCCAGGGTTACATCCCGGTTTCACCTGCTTCTAGCGCGCTGAACTCAGGTCAGCACAATACCTTCAACAGACATGATCTGACTGCTCAGGGCTGAGTTACTCTGTGTATTTGTGCTTCTCCCTACGCCTGCACATTTCTGTTTGTTAGTTTGTTTATCTGTTTTGCTCCATTTTCTTTGCCATGGTAATCCTATCAGACTCCAAGCTGATATTCCTTTACATGTACAAAAATACAGCAAGAAATTCTGCTTATTTGTTCTGTTGTGCTCACAACTTAAACGTTGACTGAGGGCAAAATAAGTTTGTATTTAAAGTAAGATCTAATCAGATAAGGAGCATGACCGACTTCCCTCAACAAAACCCATGTCGGTTTGTGTTAAATATTTGTTTTAGCACATAATTTAAAAATCTCACATATTTTGTTTAATCCAATAACAAAAAAGCAAAAGTTCACTAATGTGTAAACATGATGATTATAAACTAGACTGAAATAAAACTCGGTACATGTATTATCAGTAAAACTGAACCCAAATTGAATTTAAAGCCGAAGATTGGATTTCTGGGCATGCTTCGGTTGGTTGGTGTTCTTTCTCTTGTTTCTGAAATAAATGAATGTGAAATTCCATCAGAATCAAACAAGGAGGGCTTCTTTTGTTTGCACCAATAGTCAGCAATCACACTGTCAAATCACACACTCAAAAAAAAAAATCCATAATATAGAGTACAAAGAAATACACATTTCTCCACTCACAGTAGTCTAAGTTAAATTTAACAGCCTTGAGACATTGCATTTGGGACTCTCATTTTTACACAAATAGAAAATGTCTCCTCTGAGAAACCGTTATACTGTGTGATTTTGGGCTGCCTTAGGACAATTGTAAAAGTTTGGACCAAAATCCCCAAATGTGACTGCTGCTGGGAATAATCAAAGCATTCTTATAATGTGACCAAAAACAACCAAAAAAGTTTTTCAATAAGTGATCACTCTTTAATGATGTAAGTATGGCCACTTTTTCATCATTACCACAATGATTAAGTCCGTTTTAAAGCATTCACCTGAAACAACAGTCCTACATCCATCTACACACAAACACAGAGACAGTGTGTGTTTAGAAGTCCTGTAAGAGCATGTGTATGTGCAGAGAGCAGCAGCTGCAGCAGCAGTAGAGACGTGCGTGATGAGATATTACTTACTGTCTCTTCTTCCAGGGGGATTTTCAGTTGCTCTTGTTCTTTCATCGCTATGGCAACAATGGAGCTTCAGTCCGGAAGCCATGTTTTATGTTTCAACGGTGCAAGGACCCAGTGTTTGAGTGGTTTCGGTGCAAAAGGGGTCTGTAGTGAGAAACTCCTCCGAGACCCAGAGATCATGAAAGTGCCCTTAAACGAAAACATCAAGAGAAACCTTCTTGTTCTCCGACCACCCACACAAGACCGCTAGTCTCTGTGTCTGTTTATCTCTGATCTCTTTTTCTCTCGCTCACTGTTTGAATTTTTTTTTTTTATACATTTCTCTGTGTGCGCCTTCATTACTACCACTGCTCTAAAGCATTTACACATACAGTACACCCTCAGCTCTGGCCGTTGTATTTCTAATGTAAAATCTCTCCTGGCGGTTTGTTAAATGTAAATGCATTTCATATTCTTTATTATGGATTTCAGCACAATAAAGAATATAAATTTGACTACAACAAGCTCCTGGCTGTCATTGTTGTACTCCCTTTTCCGCCTTGACACAACCTCTCCTCCCCCTTCCTTCCTCTTCAAACTGTGATTTCCACAGTAAATGTTCCCTCTCAGCAGAGTCAGCCATGGGTGGCGGTCGGGGGGACACGGGCAGCCGCTGTGAGGCATGCTGGGTAATATGGGTAATATTTTCTGATGAACAGACAGGCCTGAGCCTCCTGGAACTTGGCCTTTTACTCACCCTGCCAACTGTCCCCCCGTCTGTATCTCCATTCCCCTCCTTATCTCCAGCAGATATCTCTTGAAAATCCATCAATTTATATTAACTATGAAGAATTATTCATTTAATTTTCTGTATTGTGACAGATATAACACATTCATTCTGCATAGATTGTACCTCTTAAACTCTATGAAACTTTTACGAACCACATTTTCCATCATTAATTTTTACACTATTCATTTCTCCTTTATATAGGACATTAAGATCAGTCAGTTAAATCAATCTCTTGCTGATCGTGTAGTAGGTTACATCACAGAGTATGAGAATGTGTGTGTTTGTGTCTGTAAGTTCATGTATAACTAGCATGTGCCAAGTGCACACAGCAGAGAGAACCATGGGAAACTCTCTTCCTCCTGTGAGCCCTTTTTGTTCATTCAAAAATACAAAAATTCCACTCATGAGTTTTTCTATATTGGCTAGAATATGTTTCTGTGTATGAGAGCAGTGTGTGTGTGTGTGTGTGTGTGTGTGTTTGTTTATGTGTGAAACTGGGAGAGAGAGTATATTCATCCACCTTTCTTCCTTAGTCTCAATAGCAGCTGCCTTGTGGCCTCCATCCAATAACACTTCTAATAAGAGTCCAAACCAGCCAATCAATGCCATTATTGCTTGTAATAGAAACATCTATTTCTATGACGAGATGCCCTTGTTGTCCTGGAGTGCTGTAAGTTAACAGAACTGCCATTTTGCAGTAAATGAAAAACAGTCAGTATGATTGCAGATCCCAACAGAGTTTGGTTTGTCCGTTCTGGGCTACTGTAGAAACATGGTGGTTCAACATGGTGGACCTGCTCCCTATGTAGACAAAAGCGGCTCATTCTAAGGTAATGAAAACACAACGGTTCCTATTTTCAGGTCATTATACACTAATGAAAGCATATCTATAAATATTACATTCCACTTCTGCCAACAGATCCTCCTAAATGTTACACACTGGACTTTAATCCCCTCCAGCAGACTATGGCCTCTGACTCAACAATGTAGTGGGGCCAGTAAGCACTGAATTTCACATCTGCAGTCAGTACTACACAATATAACCTTCAGAACGCTACATTAAAACATTTCAAGGCCTTTTAATGTTTTGTTGAATTTAATTTAAGTTAAAAGACCAAATAAACAATATTTCAAAACCGGCCCATTACTGATAGAGCATAATTAATTACAATGGTGATACTCATGAATGTGCTGCATAAGAAAACAAAAGGCACAGAGAAAATAAATGTTATGAGGAATGAAATCAAATTGGGTTTAGGTTTAAAGCTGGCAGCAGGTATATTGTTTAACAAACCATTTGGTTTTAATGTAAATGTTCATCCAGGGTAAATAATCACTAATTAGTTGACAGTTTAATGTCACTAGCAGTTGGTTTCACTTGAACATACTGTTGCTAGTAGCAACCTGTACTGGCAAAGCTCCAGTTCCAGCAAAGGCCCGTTTGGACTGGATTAACATTACACAGGAACATTACTGTGCTCATCTGTAATTTAACTAATTCTCCTGGACGGCATTTTAACCATTGTGAAATCAACAGATGTGGTCTTTAATAGACATGGAGACTCTGCAAGACTATCCAGAAGACTAAAATTAGTTTTAAACTGGTTTTCTGTATGTTGCTGCTAACATGTTGCCAACTATCTGATTACACAAAGACACTAAAGTCACATTTCACACTGAGCTGAAACAATTAGTAAAGTAGATGGATGTTCTATGGATGACGTAAAGCTGTTCAGTTTCCGTCACGTCCTCTCTGGTCCTTTATCCATTCTCCTGCAGCTGGCCTAAAACCTGCAGACTACCAGCTTCAATGTTACTTTCATCCTTGTACTGTCAGTTGATTAGGACGTCTTAATTCCCACACAAATTTAAACCTTTTAATGCTAGGTTGTTTTAATAGTTTAATACCAACGCATTAAGAACTGAAAACAAATGCCTGCCACATGCTTGTTCAGTACACGTTCTTACCATGAATCAAGAGTTCATATGGTAACTGACATGGTCATATCACAATTTGTCTGATTTCATACAGCTATTTTGTGTTCAGAATATGGTATGTTAAAAAAGTCTCTTATATATTTTGTGCTATATTTATGTTGGGTTAACTGTTCTATGTTTTACTTTTATTCTTCTGGACTCTTTAATTAATTTGACAGTTTGTTTATAGTTTTGTGAATCCAGTTTTCAAACTTGTTACAAGGGCTGTACCCGACTCAGGATTTTGTCAGTCAAATTGGATTTCGTCAATACAAAATATCTTTCGTATTGACGAAATATCAATATCTTTTTACATAAAAAGATTTGATTATTTGTTCCTTTTTTGCAGTTCAGCATCACAATACTCCTAAATCAGACTACATGAGTTAAGGGCTCCTCGACTCATCATGGAGTTTTTAGGGGCAGCCCTACTTGTAGCCTAACTAATCGGTATGGCAATGTCGGTCAGTAGACTACTTTGTTCCAGCATTAAATATCTCAACAACTGTTGTAAATAGTGACCAAGAAAGAAAGCTTTAAGACAACTTTACGTAAAAAGCCTGTACATACCATTTTGTTGTGAATACTCAGATGTAATCAGTATAAAAGAAAAAGTAAAAAAAAACTGCCTTCATCTTTCTGCAGAGGACAATGTAATGTATGAGTCCTGAAGTCTCTTGAAAACTCCTGAAAATTGCAAAATTATATCCCTGATAAAATGTCTTAGACATAGCTGCGAGAGTGAATAAATCCTGCCAGATTTAGAGATGAGAGTGTCTGTGTGTCTGTGATAATAAGTGGTAGCTTGTAAGGCTGTAAGGTCAGAAAGAGAGAGAGAAAAAGGCAGAGAGAGAGAGAGAGAGAGAGAGACACCATAACAGAAAGACGAGATCATACTTGACAAAGAGTGGAGACATAGAGAAGAAACATTTTTCTGGCTATTCTATGGTATTCTGCTGTCATCACAGTGGGGGTGTAAAATAACAACCTCCATTCACCAACCCTGACCATAAAATTATCTATCATATATTGATCAATAGACTTCTCATCTTTACGGTCAACCAAACTTAAACTGAAAAAGTTTGCCTGCCTGAATTCAATAACATTAAGCTGCAGTGACAAAATAGTACTCTACCCTGGACACGAGGAGTCCATCTGTCTCACACAACATCTGACTTATATATATATATATATATATGAATATACTGTAAAGGCCAGGTGGACATGGGTTTTTCTAGAGCAGAGATATGATGAGGTGGAGATAAAAAATTGTGGTGATGTGTGGAGAAGTGATAGACATAATCTAAATATTATTACATTGTTTTTTTAGGTCAGCTATTTATGAACTTAATTTAAATTTTTAGGTTTTCTTCTTTTTTATACTGTTTTCATCGTCAAGGTTGCGAGTACTGATATGAAAACAGGTGAGTCTACATTATGGCACACTGTAGTTGAAATGAGGCTTAATAAACAGTTAATGTGTCAGCTGAGCTGTTTGCACAGTTACATTAATGACGCTGATGATGTCGCAGCCACAAACTGTAAAAACATCTTAATATAATTCAGTCTCTTCCTGCATCAGTAAGTGACAAATATGTTGCTTTGTTTTGACCTTTAGTTGTTATGCCACTGACAAACTGATTGATCGCAGTGTTGAGATGTATCCATTTTCTAAGTGTATATCAAATTTAGATCACTAGTGTGATGAACAAACAAACAAACTGATATAGACAGATCCCACGCCTGCCCCTGGTTATAAAGAAAACAATTTAATTCTAAAAATAAGATGGCTATGGTACAGAATGACAAATGACTCTTGCAAAATGACAGATAATGTAGGATTAAATCAATTAAGCAATTATTGTGTTGACTAGGTGATGACACTTTAGCAGGATGTCTTTATTCAGTCTGTTATATCATCTGTCCACACCAGTAATACTTTAATAATCATCATCTTTATTTATACAGCACTTTTCTAAAAGGAGAATTGACAAAGTGCTTCACAGTCTGTTGGTGCAGCTGTCTGGACAGCACTGATTAAATAATGGAGGATGAAATGCAGGGACTCTTAACTTAAAGGAAAATAGGACATTTTGGGAAATTAGACGCGTTTGTTTTCTTACCAGCAGTCAGATGAGAAGATCAATATCAATTTGATCTTTAGTCTGTTCAGTATAGAGGTAGGTCTAACAGTTTCTTAGCATGGCTTTGAACTAGGCGTTTAACTCCGAAGCTGTCATGGACGTGTATTTTGCATGTGTAGCATAGAAAATGACACATTGTGGTATCATGGAAAGTACTGGAGGCAATTACTTAACTCACTGGTTGCGTGCAGCGTCTTAAAAGTCTTGGGCCATGTTGCTGGGTTTTTAAAAGCCCTGCACAGACACAATACACCCACACAGGTGTTAATTATTGTGCCTGATTAAACGTTTTCTCTGAACTGTGTGGGCGTGTACAGACTGTGCTTGACTGACATCTGCCTGACTTGCGTGTAAGCTTTGTTTCACCTGCCAAAGCGGGACAAATTACAAATTTATTCGTTGTTGTGGAGTCAGGGGACCTTATATAATTCTAGTATAAGGGCATTGTCACACATGCTTGAATGTAGGCGAGTGACCATTGCCTGCTATTGGTCGAGGCTGCCGGTCAAAGTTCAGAACTCCACATGAAGAAAAGAAGTAAATGCACGCATGTCTCATCATGCCCTCACTCTTCACACCTTAAATTTCAGGCAGAATTACTGTAACTCAACTGGATCTGGATCCTGGATCTTTTAGGCTGCTATCAATATTTGAGATGACGATTTGTTTTTACATGAATGCATAACAAAAACAAACCATCTTGACATGGATCCCTTAGATTCATTTTTTAATAGAAACTATGCAGGACATTTTACAGTTAAACTTGTCAGTGCTCTTTGGTGGAGACCCTATATAATGGTGACACCATTTTTTTTACCTCACACCTAGTTCGGTATGTCTGTTCTGCCAATTTTATGTTACTTATATATGCAGACATGTACAGTTATATTTCCAATAAGCTAATATTGGCTCATATATACCACTCTTTATTATTTATTGGTCTAGCTCTACTATCAACAAAACAGAAGAGTATCTTGGATTAGACGTCTTTATCTAGACCCAAGTATGAACCTGATTTGGGACCTCTATCTTTGAGGCAATGATTGCTAGCTTACTCGCTAACAGGATACATGTCAACAACACCATTTTGGATGCCTTCCCCCCCTAGGGCCCCAGGGATGAAGGCATGCATTTGTGTGAGCCATGTTCAGAGTGGCTCAAAAGGTTCAGGAAGATCACAGCTAACAGACTGGAAATTTGACCATGCATCTCTCTGCAAAGTCTACAGAACATATGGATTATGGATGAGGTTCAGCAAAGGTCACGTTTACTGCTAGGAGGCCTCCTTTCAGCTGCCTGTTAAAGCCAGAACGATGTGTGTGTGTGTGTGGGGGGGTGCACTTAGCAGCCAACTTTGATTGACCTGAGATCTCCTCTACATAAATGGTTAAAGGGAGAGCCAGGCAGAGATGGTAGGAGTTGAGTGAAGGAAAATGAGCTTGTAGGAGTACTTCAAACTGAATTATTTCATTCTGTCTGACAACGTGTCTGTCTGTCTGTCTGCAGATGGATAATACAGAGCTCTGCTGAGACAAAAGTACCTCGCTGATTTCCTTATGAGCATGGATGTTATGTAATACATTCTGTTCTGAATGCAGATAGGTTTAATGTAAAACAAACATAGCCAATGAAATGACTGATGGCACAAAAGATGACTGTACTGTTTCAACTGTTTAAACTAAAGTTAATATAAGCCCTCAATATAAGTGATAGCACACAATCTGAACTTAATGTTTTAAGGATTAATAGTGAGATACTGTTGGTTTTATTTTGTTAATTTCTTAAATTGATATGTACTACAGCACAACCCAGTTCATCCAATGTACTATTTGAGTTTTTCAGCGTGACTGAATGGAGGATGAAACTGCGAAAGTGCTCAGCTCTCTAAAAACCAAACGAGCAGTGTGTGCTCTAATGTGGCTGTGGGTTACAGTGGCTGACTCAGCTGTAATGAGACATTAATGAAGATGTTAGGTAATTTGGAATAGCAAGGGAGAGAGAGGGAGAGAGAGAGAGAAAGAGGGAGGGGGGATAGGGGAGGAAGGAAGAGGCAAAGGTAGGGAAGCACCAGCTGCTTTTCCAGATGATCCATGCCGGGGACACACATCTGTGCTCTTCACCCGACTCTCCTCCCTCACCATCTCTTTCTCCTCCCTGTTTTTCCTCCCTGCACCACCCTTCAGGAACTGCTTCGGCAAGATGACTTTAATGAAGATATATTACCACAACTAAGGCTTCATCTATTGTATGCCACACAGATCAAATCGGCCCTCCGCACACACACACCTCTCCCTCTCAACGCGTGGGCAAGAGTGTTTCCCTCCATCTCCATCATGCTGGACAGCTCCCCACTCTGTCGGTAATGTTTATGATACTCTTGAAAGGAGAGCTGGCAGAGAGGCCGTTCCGAGTGTGAGAGCAGTAAATACCACGAAGGAAATTCAATAGGTGAACTGCGGTAGAGAAGGGCAGCAACTTCCACACGCATTCATCTTAGATATTGAGTCACAGAGAGTCACATGCATGTTTGTGAACACAAGGGTGAAAAGCATGTGTTAATTATCACGAATAAGAGTTCCACCAAGGAGAGAGAAAGGACTAATCACAGATGGAGAGCAAAACAGTTGAGCCTAACCTTATGTTATAAATGGAAAGTGGTATTGCTAAGACTGAATGCAATGTTCTCAATGCGGAATACTTAACACTGAAGTGCTCTCTGAGGTAGTAACGACATTGGAAAAAGATACACGCCTCAATGCTTTATTAATCTTAAAGCTCACGGTTGCAAAATATTTATCCACTGTTCTGCAAGTAATGTTTATGAAGTGTTATAAGTTTGTGTGTGTGTGTGTGTGTGTGCTCTCTTCAGGACATATGAAAGACACAGCTCTCTGATGGTTTGCATTTGTTCCTTGTGCCCATGAGTTGTAGCAGCAAGGAGGCGAGACAGTTTTGCATGTTGAATCCACAAACTTCAACCTGCACACACACGAGATTGTATAAAGTGTTGCTTACTGTTTATGGGTGTTTTTATGAATGTTCCTCAGACAGAACAGTCATTACTCCCTCAGACAGCACAGTGTATCCTTTTTTAATGAGATCAATCCCAATTGCCAATAACATGGAACCTGAACGGCAACATGGGTTTTAGCACCACAGTTTCAATACTATATAATACCAACTTTACTACAATATTATACTACTGACAATCTTACGAGGTCGGACATTTCCGTATCCGATTACATACAACCAACAACACAATGCATGTGACTTTAACACCTTCTAAAATCACTTTAATACATTTATGATCACAATCTTTATCTGTTATGCATGAAGAAAACAAAATTAATTTTGGGCTGTTGAGAGGACTCTTCATATTAGATCAGTCTCAATGCTTGTGCACTCTCCAAATAACAACAAAGCATTTACTTTAACAGATAGATGCAGCCGGCAATGTCTCGTACTCCATGTCTCAAAAGGGTGGAATATTTGCATGATAATTAAAAATTATATAATATGATATAATTCAGTGTTCCTAAACCTTCTTAAAAACCCAACATAGTCCAGAATGAACACTACTGGTACTCCCTGTGGGAATTACTGACCCCTTGTATATGAAGCACTGTATAAAGTCAATATAGTATATTAATAAAGCTGTGTGATTCTATGAGTTTTTAGTATAATTAAAGTCTCTTTTTTACTCAGATTTAATGATTTTCCTTTCAAAAATATGGTTCAGAATAAATTTAACTCTCCTTGTGACAATTTGCAAATGAACGTCAACTAGTTTAAAGGGTGTTTATGAAGGCAATCTGAGAAACTTATTTCTCACACAGAGTGCTATTCCTGACTGACAGACAACAGCAGCTCTTCTACTTTAAATGCTGCAAAAAAACCTCATTAGAAGGAATTCTGCACTTTAGTGTAGTTTACCAGTGAAAACCCAGTTCAGTTATGATGCATTCCCTGTTGTTAGTCTGAAAATAAAATACAGACCATTTTGAAGATGTAATAACTTCTAAATGAATCACTACAATAAAAGAGTTATTTTTTAATGGCAAACACATTTCAGTATGTTAATACACAGGGGAACTGTTATCTTATTTAAATAATCTGACATGTTTATGCATCACTGTCTGTGGAAAGGAACATACACCACCATCCTGTGCACTGAAGTTTATGTTTTTATATAAATCATTTATTGTTGTCTGTATTTGTATCATTGTGCTGTAACTGTGGTATTTCTGTTTTCAGGGCATAGCTGTACCTGCTGAGTCACACTCTTCAACAAAAGCTCATGTCTCAGTTGGGGTTGTGAACCATAGTTTAAGAAACCAGACCTTAGTGGGATTATAGGGATGTTGATGTGTTTACATATCCTGACTTTAAGCAAGCTAGGTTATACAGAAAGGATCAGCATGCAGAAACATTACCTTCTACTAAAGCCCTTTGTTGTAAACTCGGCACATTTGTTATTCCAACACACACGTCCGACATGCTGGCATGTTTTCAGCTGCTGATCCAATGTGACCTGAAAGCAGCCACTTGTTATACATCATAACCCCAGTTCTATGAACACAGGCTGAGTCCTCGGGTGGGTCTCTGTGATTGAAATAGTTTGATATTTTGGGAAGTATGATTATTTAGCTTTCTTGTCGAGAGTTGAATGGGAAGATTGATACCACCCATACATCTGTCAATTAAATATGAAGCTCCAGCCAGGAGCTGATTAGCTTAGCTTAGCATAAAGACTGGAAACAGGGAAAAGGCTAGCCTGGCTTTGCCCGGAGATAACAAAATCTGCCTAAATGTACCTCCAAAATTCACCAGTTAAGATGGTATTATTCATTTGTTTAATTCATATAAAAACCGAAGTGTAAAACAGACAATTTGGGGTTTTACAGGGGGTTTTGTACAAGACTAATTCTTTTGTAGGACCAGTGAGTCTTGTCATTACTGTGACAAGACCAGGCATCTAGCTGAGACTCCATAAAGTCACTGTGCCTGAACAAGAAATAGTGAGTAAAAGTATTGAGTAAGACAAGTGAGAAACTGTGTTCTAGTGGGATTTTGTTTCATTTGGACAGACCCAGGCAAGCTGCTGGCTGTAGCTTCATATTTGCAGACATGAGAGGTCATTTCTGGGGGGCAACGGCCAATGTTTTGGGGCTTCTGGTGTAGCCAGCGGGTATCCGGAAAAAGGATATCTGGGCCAAGACTTCCTCTGCAGCCCGATTCTGCATTCATAAGCAGATATCTGTTCATAGAGATTACGAGAGTGGTGTGGACCATCCAACTCTTCATTTCCCAAAATGCTTTCACACTAAAACTTGCATCAACTGTTAATGCTCAGCCAATCAAGATGAACTTGGTCAACCCCATGGGGGCTGGATGAGGATTGTGACTAGTAAAACAGTGACTAGTAAAACAGTGAGGGAACTCCTTAAACAGGTTACCACATATACTGTAAACACCCGGAGCTCCAGCTGAGTAAAGTCAGACAAGGATGACTTTCCACCCCCACAGGCCCCACACAGGTATGAGAACATACACAAGTCATCATCCTCTAGACACATTTGGCATTTGCAAACCTTTACTTAAGCAGGAAAATGAGCTAACAGCATATCCTTAATTATAACTGCCTGGGGGAGTAGATGCAGAGGAGGGGAGACTCCAGACATTCAAACACTGACGCATCGGGAGCTGCCCAGTGCGATGAGTACAACTGCTCCAGTGCTGATGAAGCTTGCTCAAGGGCACTTTGAAGGCAGCAGAGGGGGAGGAAGCACTGTTACTCATCTGTCCTCCCACACACATTTTTCTAGCCAGTCTGTAAATTCAAGTCAACAACTTTTAGGCAGCTGTTTCTCCCACCTCTAACCACGTAGGCAGCTATACCTTCCTTACAGTATATCTTCGAACTACCAAAAGTGTCAACATAAATCTGACAAATTCAGGTTTTTTTATGAGCCGTGGGATATATATTCCCACATCAATATATTCATTGTACAGTACAGTTCACTTTTGTGTGGCACTGTGCGGCCACATTCTCTGTGGTACCTGGCATGAGCTGCTGTCCATTCATGCTTATCGGAGGCATCCCCAGGTTGCTCATGGCTGTTGCCCAGGCGTTGGGGTCTGACATGGGCATTGTCATGGAGTTAGAGGCCACGGTCATGTTACGGTTCCCGTCTGGAGAGAGACACACAAGAGGAATGAGAAAGTGAGACTAAATAATTCTCTTTTGGGATCAAGTGCTACAAAAAGATGTGCATTTATTTAGATGGGAAAGTCCAAGGTCAAACCCAGAATTACATTTTAAAAGGTGTCAGATCTTTGGTTTCCTTTTATGACAAAATCTCTGTGCCTTATTGACATGAGCGCTCTGTGATCTCCCCCCTCATTTTAATTCTGCGTTCTGTCACAGGAGAGGCTAAGAGAGGCCACTGTGACCCTGCATTCAGTCTGACTCTGTATTGACTTTTACAACACTTTGATTTAGAATGTATTCCTCTTCACAAAGTTGTCTGTTCAACGTCCAACAGCCTGGCCTCCTGGCACTTCCTGTCTCAGTGACCTATGACCTCTGCTCAAAAGGTTGCAGCTGCTTTGACTTAAAATGCTCACACACACACATACATCATACAGACACAAAAACGATCACACAGACACTTTGTACTCTTCCAAACTGAGTCTTACAAAGTGATCCGAAAAACCTTTTGGCCCAAGAACACTGCAACTGGAAATCAGCTCATAATTAGAAGAAAAGTGAAAAAAGGTGAATTTCTCTGCACTTTTACTGCAGAGATAAAAAAGAAGAAGAAGATAAAAGTAAAAATCTAGCTTTTACTTGTGCTCACAAACTTTTACTCTGACATGTTTGGTTCAACTGTAGAAAATATTATTGGTCACACTGAATAATATATTAGCTGAAGCAGTATGTTTAATTCAAAATAGGGTAATTTTAGCCGAGTATTTGCATTTGAGTTGAAAATTTGACGGGCTGTTCACTTTCCATACATCTCCATAGTCTGCACTTATATAATCTCCAGTTTGCTTTTATTTTGTTTCCACTTCAACTAGTTTCCTTTAATGTCATCCCTATTCATTTTGAAATAATTTATATTAATTTAAACAATTTGAATGTGTATAAAACTATTCTCTCTGATTGGCTATTCCTGCTCTGATCATACATGTGAATAATCATGTGATTTTTGAGAGATGCTCTTGTACTTTGATACTTGATAGATAAATAACTTTTTTACTCCAAAATTGTCCCTTTACAGCAGGGTTACTCAACTTATTTTGCTTAGAAGACATTTTTGCAAAATGACACAATGCCAGGGGTCAGTTAATAAACATTAATAATATTTATCAGATAAAATGAATAAACATTAAGATTGTTGATGTGACAGAATAAGATGACTTTAAAGTTATCTTCTCTTTTCTTGTGTTGTTACCAGGTGGGAACACAGCACTTAGGCTAGAGTGTTCTGACTTAATCTTGCGTACAGCAATTGGCATTTGGTCAATTAAACACAGTGATTTGGGATTTTGGGAAGTCTGAGGTGGCAAAATAACAACAAATTAATCTGACCATTTTTCATTAAATTGCCTATTTCATTGTCACATTTCGATGTCTGCTGTCCTCACTCATCTTTTCCTAGAGGCAAAGCCAGTCACAAGCAGCCCTCAAGTGTTGTATGTGAACTTTAAGCTTTTTCATGTGAACTTTTCATCGCTTCTGCTTACTGCACAGATCCCAGATAGGCTAATATGCAACTACAGTGAAGGGACATTATTGGATATTGAATAATTGATATAAACAAACCAAAAATTCCCAGTGCAAATCAATTTATTTTCATTGTGAATTAGAAAATGCTCAGCAGGTGACCTGGCAGCCTATTGCAGGTCAGGTTTCGCCTGTGGGTCTTTTGCTGCTTTACAGTCTAACAAATACAAGCCTTGACCAAAGTTCAACTTGACACACAAGACACAAAGGTATAACATGGTATGCGTATAACATTACCTCAGAGCAAAGTACAAATCCATCATTATTTCTGAAGCAGAAAAACACTGAAAATTCTCCAACGTACCAAACGCACATATCAACTGCCACATAAAACCTCAGGCTCATGGTTCTCTGCCAAGTCCTAAGTCTTGCATAGAAAAGCAAACATATTCAGACCCCCATAGATAAAAACCCTGCAGTAAAGTCAACAGGAACGCATCATACATCCACCAACGGTTCATTCTCCTCATCTGGAGTTCATTTCACAGCTCTAAGTACTCTTACAACACTTGCTGGTTGGGTTCTCGCTGGCAGACCTGTAAATTACCGAGCGGCAGCAGCTGCTGGCTGAGCCACAAGCCTGTCCTCCTCTTCCCTGACAGTTTAACTGTGGTAATACGAAACCAGCACTGAACAACATTGGGATTTTACACCTCAAAAAAGTTTTTCCAAATGCCTGGTTTACATGTACTCACAATGTCTGTGTGTGTGTGTGTGTGCAGTCCCTGGGCTGTTCATGTTTGTGACTGTCTGCATATACCAACACAGCTAAGCAATTACACCATCCCGCTGACTGAACACCAAGAAGCTTCTTGTGCTGCTTCGCTGAACATATGCTGGAGAAATGTTTAAAAACAAAACAGCTAGAGGTTTTCCACACAACTGTAAATATGACATTCAATTAATTATGGCATTACAGCCAAAGACATTTCATATAGCTTGGCCACAGATTGACTATTTATATTTAATTGTAATGATTAAGTCTGTGCTAGCTTTGCATTTTGCAAATAGGCTTTGACAAAGGGGGAAGCAGCCTACCAGCGTGCTTGTCATATAGCAACCAGACTGTTTTACATTGCCTTTCATCCTGCTAATTAATAATCTTCTAAAAATTCCACTAACACAACAACAGCGTCCCTTCCCCGACCCACTCATTAAAAGTTGTCTGTATGTTGCCATGGCGAGGCCCGATAACACATTCATTGTTGTGGTGTTGCTATGTTAATGTTCCCGACAAGAGCTTCACAGGCCCGTTAACTGCTTACAACCCCATTAGCTGTCCTGCTGACTGGGTGGCAGTACACTCAGAGGGCAGATAATACAGTGGGAGGAGAGGAATGGTGCAACATAAAGGTTTACTACACATCCATGATCATTTGAACTCAGGTTTACAACACAAGTAGTGATAAGAGGATATATGGAAACGAATGCAGGGTTTAACAGTGGAGTGCCTACTGCTGGCCGTAAGATGCTGATGTCGACTGGAAAAGAGGTCAGAAATTGGCCCAGTTGGGAATGTGCCCAGAAATAGTTTCCTGACTACTATCTCTCACCCAGTGACGCTGTTATCTTTCCACTGCGATCGGCCCACTCTCCACTTTCTTACGTCTTTTTTAACAAATCGGACTATTTGCCAGCTCAGAGTTAGTCAGAGCGTAGTGTGGCGCATTTGTGGGGGCGGCTACTTTGAATTACAAAACAAGGAAAAGCATCAGTTGCCCATTAGGTGAAAATGATGAATCAATCTTCACAAGTTTTGTAGCATTTATCAGCAATAAGCTGGTCAGAGCTTCTGAAGGAGTCAACAGTTGCCACATACACGCACCAATAATGGCAGCAAATGACACCAAATGTAGCAAGTAACACCTACAGCAGCCTGAGTGAATGTGAAGTGACAACCATCTTTATTCATTAATAATGTGTCAACAAGATGATTATCCAACTCTTGGTTTGTATTAGCAATCAACCATTTGGTCAACTTAGTTGGCACTGCCATAGTAAACATTTTATTCTTTATTCAGTCCTTTACATTGAGCTGTACAAACCACATACCACACATTTATATTAATTGTGCTATGCTATTTTCCGTCTTTAACATCTCTGTCACAAACTTGCCCTTGGTCATTTGCTGAGTTTACACCAGCGTGGTGTTAATCATCTTTGTGCCTTGATGTACAATTATTAAAAGAACATTTGCCTTCCAGCACATTAAATAAAAACAAACAGTTCATGTTATGTGTGGCCTGATAAAAGAAGCTTGAGCTTTTTAATGAAATGTGCATTTGTTTGGTGGCACTACTTGTTTTCCTCATTTTATCATGGACCTCCTGAGTCAACCCTTTTGCCCACACATGTCGCATGATACACTCAAACCTGAAGGTTCCAATGTCGCTGACGCACACTGAGTTTTCAATAAAAAATGTTTTTAGTCCTCCTCATACCCACATGGAGTAGATCCATGTGTCGAGATGTTTTAAGATTTAGTTGGTGTATTTTTCAGTATAGTATTCAGAACTTTTTTCATAAGAGCTTTCTCATTCTTGTTTTCAACTATTGATGAAAAACAGCAGAGGTTTTGTATCTATAGAAACAACAAAGCAGGAATAAATAACATGTGCAACAACAAAACAAAGGCAGAGAATACAAACAGACCTCTAAACTTTGCAATCCTGCAAAGTATTTTAATATTACACCAGCACAGTCATCTCTAAAGGGTTTATCCGAATCTATTTGATGCTATTTGATCTGTCAGGTATTTGCTTTTCGTTTCATCATGCTCATATCCCCCCTCACATCATCTGTCAGAAACAATAACAAGCCCCGGTAATGTGCAAAACCAATTCACCCAAAGAGTCACCTTAGCTCTATGAAACTGTGTGTTTCATTAACAGAAACACAGTTGAAAGTCCTTACTTTTTAGCTGGCAGCTCAAGGGGATTGTAATAACAGGGTCAAGGTTAAAGTCAAGTCTGATAGCTGCTGATAATGAGTCAAAATCCATAAGTGAGAGAAATCCGGGACAAGTCTCACCTGATTAGTCTCAGCTGGTTGCCACTGGTTGAGTTTGAGTTGTCCAAAAGGCCAGTTCAACATGTGGTACCGTGCTGTTCCACACAATTATTTCTGTGAATCATGAATGATTCAGTATTGAATTGTGGCTCAGACACGGAAGAAGGCATTAAGAGGGCTGAAATTAGATCATGTTAACTAAACTCAGCTGGAGTAATACAGCGGATGACTGAATTTAGATAACACTTATTAATGAACGAAGACCACCTAGAAACAGGTCATCTTTTGACTTCCATACCTGACTGTTCGACCGTGTGCTTATGTGCCATGATTTTGCAAAAGCTAAATGTTTTGGAATAAACAACATGTACTTGTGACAACTGACTACTAGTGAAAATACATTTTGGGAAGAATTCTTAGACTTGATACCACTCTCATGTCTGTACAGTAAATATGAAGCTAGATACAGCAAACGATTAGCCAAAAAAAAGTAAAGTAAAATCCACCTACCAACTCTTCTAAAGCTCACTATTTAATGCTGGGGTCACCTTTTACATTAATTAGACTGATGTGGTAAATTCTGGCTCTTTATGCTTTATGTTAAGCTAAGCTAATCAACACCTGGTTGTAGCTTAATTACTATTGGCTACATTAGCCACTAATAGCGTAACACAACCAAATTACAACACATTCATATTTTAATTTATTACAATTTGTAGATCAGTATTTAAAAGGGCGGTTTACACAAAGATACATTTTGTGAAGAACTCTAGAGGCCTCAGTCAGTCTCACTCTCCAGCCTGATGAAGAGAGCCGGAGGTCGAGACCAGCCATAGTTTTTAATCAATGTGCCGGACAAAATTAAGGCTTTCATACTGAAAGAACGATTTCTTCACTGTGACTCAATAGTTTGTCTCCAAAAGTGAACATAAATACAGACGTACAGTACAAAGCATTTCATACAGTGCGTTTTCAGTAATTGTCACTCATCTAATGATGAATAAGAAGCTATCCCTGTGCCTGTAGCGCCAAAATTCATTGAAAGTTTAATTAGCCAGAAACATATTCTTCACTGCTTGTCACTTCCGTTGTGCTTTTTTATGACTTACACTTCCTGCTGTGTCAGAAATTGTAAAATGTCAAGTGATGGGCTGAGTCTAATTGCTTGTATTCACTGATCTTGTGAGGAAATTCAGCAGTATTTCAGCCTACTGTCACCATCACATAGTGAATATTGTTTTGCTAAAAAACTAAGTGCAAGAACTCAGTGAGAAATACAAATTATTCTCTTTGCTCTGTTTTTGGGGTCTAATAAGTCAATTTGTGGTTTGCCTGAGGTGGTGAAAGAATTTTCCAAAGTCTATTATATTTGATTTCTCTGCTTCTGATAATGAAATTTCATTTCCATTTTAGAGCCAAAGTGTACCCTCTGCTATACAGTACTTTCTGTCAATTTGGTCCCGAAAGCCAATTGCTTTGAATCCACTGACATTCTCTTTGCACTATGGTAGCCAGCAGCCAGTGCAGGCTGCATTAATTATTTAAGATACAGTTAAAGCAACAGGTAGGAACCTTCAGATACAGTATTCTTTTATTTTTATCTTATGCCTGCACACTCAGAGCTAAGTGTTTGAACTTATTTCCTTATCAAAGCCAAGACTAATGTATAAAATTAGGAAATTTGTCCTTAAATTAAGCTGCAGCCCACAATTAAAATAAAAATCCTTCTTTCATCTGTCTGCTTCTCTTGTGATTGGTACGTTTAATAAGGCAAATGAATGCACTATCATGGCTTAAATTTGTTTTTTACCTGTAGGTTATTATGCCATGTATCTTTTTTAATAAATTCATTATTGACAGGCTTTTGGTCCTTTAAAAGGAACTCTTTCTGGTTAAACTGGATTTGTCAATGGGAACTTGATTCCTCCTGTGCCCTGGAGTCACGAGCTTGTGAACTCTGAGGATTGATTTCAGACCAAGGCTTTACTGGTCTCCTGGACTCTCCTGATTGGCCTTTAGCTCGACTAAACGCTCCTTCAGGGGGTGGGGCTGATGGGAAATGTAGCCATTTGCAGGCCTATTGGCTGTAAACTATCAAACCAAGAGAAGAAACTGGGGACCATTTCGTTCACAAAGAGGAGAGAGAAAGAAATGAGGAAGTGGATGACTTAAGAGTGAAATAAAAAATAAAAAAGCATAATAAATACAAGGTAGTGTGCAATATGTCTCTTGGCTATCCCTTTGAATTTACATGTAATAACATACTGGCTAACTGTATATGAGAAGAACTGAATTACTCAACGAATAAGCCCCCAAAAAACACACCACACAATTTTCCTACAGGGAAAAATGTCTCACATAATTTATCATACACCTATTCTAAATGAAAAATGTGTGTAAGAGAATGCATGTTTACAGTAATTGGGGGTGTGGTAGGCAGTATTAATTCATTTAGGTATGATGTATGCAACATGACATTTGATCATTTACATGGAAAGAGAAACATCACAGACTCTTTCATCCTTAATCATGAAAACACACAGCAGGCACAATAAAATGCATGGAGTGCAAAACTGCCTTCTAGTAGCGGATGGCTTTCTGACCTTACAGAGTGTGTGTGTGTGTGTGTGTGTGTGTGTGTGTGTGTGTCTTTATACATCCTCCTCACCTACACACAACATCAGCACAACCAGGCAAGTGAAACTACATCAGCACAAAACTTGGATCATCCCAACTGAGAGCAATCTATCATACATTTGAATTGGAACCAGAGTGTTTCTATGTGAAAACAACAACTCTCACACCAGTTCAGCCTCATGAAACTGTTTTGCATTTACAGTAAAGTTTTGGGCAAACACAATCCCGGCCCAGATGTTCAGCACCAGTACAAGAATAGTGCATGAAACAATGTGGATGTTGAGGTTGTCTTTGACACACAGTCTGGATCCTGTCTCATACTCGTAGTCAGTAAATATGGCAAATTGTTGATTGTCAGTCAATCTTTCTCTAATTATAACCACCGGATGTTAGTGGCTGCCAATTATCATTTTGCGATGGCATTAAGTTTCCCACATATACTATTGCTGAAAAGATGCATGAGAACACTGCATTTTGTTGAACTACTGCATGCACATATACAGGAATAGTACAGTTGCTCCTACACATCATTCTATATATCCTTGTCAAACACCCAGCCTGCTCCTTTGGTGCGCAAATGCACAGATACACACAAACAAAACATTGTTAATATTTTATATCTTTCCTTCTCCACTGTTTTGATCTGTTCCGTACAATACAACAAAACCAGTGGGGGTCAAATAATTACATCTGTATAGCATAAGACCTACAATTTATCTTTATATACCAGATTCTGATCTGCAGGCAAAAGGAAAAAGAACACAAAGAAAGCTATATCTCAGTGTAAAAACCCCCTCTTCAAAGTGTTTCCTACCTGTAAATGCAAACTCTAATTGCACTATTAGACTATACCCCCACCAGTCGCTTCGCAGTATGACTATTGACTGCGTCTGACTGTGTGTGCCGGTAGCACCGCAACCACCAGACACCAAAACAGGCATTGTATCTGGTGGCACAACACGCAAAACTATTACAAATTCATAACGGCAAATACTTTACCAAAAATAATGTTGTCTGTGTGAGATATCTGGTACATCTGACATATTTCTGTGTGCACAAAAATTCAGTCATGGGGAATAATTTTCTGAAAGGCACAATTTTCTACTCGTAAATTATCTTGTCAGTGTCAGACTTTTTTTCACACTAACCAGTTTTGGATACACTTAGCTAAATCTAATGCCGTAAAACGTTATTTATAATGCTCCGTTCAAAAATGTCCTGACATAAATGAGGGTAGATAAAATATTAAACATACACTGAGTCAACCTCTCTCTGAAACGGTGTAAAAAGATAAGCTGAACAAGCTGCAGGGCTGTATTATATTAGACTGCATTATATTTAGTTTAGAGCTAAAACAAGGTAGTTGATAATTAGCCTTTAATGGACAACTGGACAACTGAATTGCTTCACATAATACAGCAACTAACGAGAGTGCATATTTTGCTACAAGTTCTGTTTTTTCTTCCATTTTATTACAATGAATGACTCCTTTCAAACAAGTGTTATTAAAATAGCAGACACACAAGGAGAAAGCATCACAATTTTTGGAGTGTGCTTTGAAAACTTCCACTTATATGGTTGTAAAAATTAGTTTTTAATATATCAGAGGTCATTTTTAGATGCATGGAACACAATTTCTCTTCTTGGTTTGTTCAAACACTAAAGATTTCCTCTCATTGGCCTGGAGAGAGTCAGAACACTTCTGGGTTCCCTGGCTATATATATATATATATACACGTGTGTGTGTGTGTGTGTGTGTGTGTGTGTGTGTGTGAGAGAGAGAACGATAATAAAGACAGGAAGAGAAAAGCCTGGATTCTCTTACATCCATATAAATCTTCTCCAGCTCTGCACTTCAAACAATCAGCAGTGTATTATGTGATTTGAGATGGACACGATTGATTGATCCTTTCTCCTTCTACCCTTGAGGCCCTACTGCCAGCAAATGTGTCTTCATCCCCTACAATTAATCTAATCAGCCTTAATAAAAGCATCCATTACCGAGGCAGCGGCATCGACAGGCAGGAGCAGAATGTTTACTGATGAATAATCAAACAGGAAAATACTGATTGGCCGGCTGATCCAAACAACCTCCGGTGCTACCACATTACTGAACCATGTGTTTTACCAATAAGCTAGTCCTATCAGTTTTCTGTCAAAGAGGTCGGTCGGCCTGTAAACCAGTGAGTTTTATCTTAATCATCCACAGCCAGCTAATGGTTCGCCCCAGTATTCACGGTAACACAGAAACACCACACTTGATTTCTCAACATACAGTACAAATATTTGATGCTTTTAAAGGCAATGGTGACTTTCTAACACTGCATTTCCAGCACTGCTTTGTAACACTAAGATTGCCATGAGGGCTTATTTTCTGTTTACTTCCTTACCAGCATAAGACAAAACACAACTTCAGGCAACACTAACACTGGGGAACAGGTAACTCCGATGCATTCTGTTCTGTCTTTGATGAGTTACACCAAGTACAGTAGCATCTCGGTAAGTCTAGGACCTTTTGGAATGCAGCAAGAAGAACGAGTCTGGAGACGCCACTTACGGCTGCCTTAAATTGTGAATATGCCACAGACACAAATGTCTTGTTTTAACAGACGAGTAAATAAGAAGAAAACTTATGAAAGAGTAATTCAAGAACCTGGAAGCATCTGTGCTTTGGGACTATCTTCGGGTTATTTGACGTTTCATTTTCCACATTTTTTTACTGCCATAAATAATATACCTTGTTTTCCAGGATGCCTGCGGCCCAGCTTTTACGCTCTGACAATACAACCCGCTCAGCCCACCGTATAGCCAGCAGAAATACACAAGACCGCATGTGGATAGAACTACAGTGGGAGGGATAATATGCTACATAGAGAATTTGTTGGAGCTGACATAAAACATGTCTGGGGCAGCAGGTGTCTGGAGATTAGAGAAGTGAACTTGTGACTGAAAGCCACTTCTTTGAATTTCCAGGTCGACGGGGAAAAATGTGGGAGGAGAGACCAAACGAATAACACTCTCACCTCCCTCAAATACCATCGATTAGGCCTTGAGTGAAGTAGCCTCTGTAATGTGACGTATTAAGCGAAACAGGGATTTGATTGTTGAGTTGTGAACGAATCGAATCTATTGAACGGCTCTTTAAAATGAAGGATGAGAACCGAGTCGCAGTTGAGAGCCGTTCTTTTTTTCCGTTCTTTTTTCTTTCTTTCTTTTTTCATGCGCGCACAAGCTCCTCCTTTGCTACTCCACTAAGACGGAGAGCATGCACAACAAGTGGGAGGAGGCGGGGATCAAACCGCCAACCTTCTGATTAGTGGACGACTCATTCTACCTCCTGAGCCACAGTCGCCCCGATCAAAGATTAAAGAATCAAAGCAATATGGATTTGTAGAGATCCACACCCCCTCACCTGCACTGTCATATCAAGAGTTGGAGGACGAGTTTTGCTTTGACGGAAGCTTCTGTCCTCTGCCATGACATAACTCTCTTAGATATCACAATGCCACACTCAGTAAATGGTCGACCCAAACCATTATAGTTTTGCAGTTGCAAACACTTTCAATGAACAGCTGAAAGCCGGAGGTGGCTGTTGACATTTGTACTGGAAGCAGTTGTGAAAGTGTGATAACAGTTTTGGAGAGAGTTTCACGAAAGATATTGAAAACAGGCAGCCAATGTTTAGCTTGGTTAGCAGCAAACTAATCACAGCAAAATCCTTCACACAAATCCACGCCGACAGAACAGCTATATTAGAAATAGTACCAACAGATAATACTCCAACAGGGCCATTTAGACTGTAAATAAAAAAATGTTTGCCAATTCATACTTTGCACGTGA
>NW_023339785.1:9192479-9192747 GCF_004916995.1 Morone saxatilis
TCACATGACTGCAAAGTATGAATATTAGCTCATTCAGAGATCTGACAAAATGGTGGACGTAGCTGTCAGTCAAACTATTATGGAACTGTGTCAGTGGGGGTTGCTATAGCAACAGAATGTTCAACTGAAACCAACTGTTGGTGACAGAACAATGGCCAACTGCAGTTTGAGTATATTCAAATGTGTCATAGAGTATTACTTATGTCAATGAGTATATTCAATCACAAAGAGAAAGGACAAATGCATCATACAGTGCATGCTAAGTGTA
>NW_023339785.1:9192908-9214601 GCF_004916995.1 Morone saxatilis
ATACAGTGCATGCTAAGTGTATTATTTATGTCAATGAGTATTTAAGCTGGAGTGGACAAAGATTTGAGCTCATTGGTCTCTCTTTATTTGAAGTCAGATAAGAAGGTGATTCCGGGTGAAAGGTGTGAACCCGTCACAATTTCACAAATCAACATTGAATTGAATCCTGAAGGGGGAGGTTAAGATGAGGGTGTTAAGAGATTTGCTTAGCCCTCTTGACAATCAAGACATGGGTTGAGCACAACAGGGTGCAATTCCACAGTGGGAAGAAGTTAATATTTTGCACATTGCATGCAAGCTGTGATTAGCAGATGGAGTACTTATCATTTAAATTATTAAATTTTTATACCGTGCACTGATGACGCAGGCCAATTTCTTCTGTACAACTGTCCACCAGGGTTGTATTTCTGCCTTCCAGAGGTGTCTTCACTGGCTGAATCACAGCTGACCAGTAAAACCCTTTAAATGCTCTCATTACGGCCACTCGGTGCAAGTGTAGGAGAAGCAGTCAAGTAGATGTCTGTATACAGTGGCCTATTCACAAGCTTGTACGTAATTATCGGGTCACAGAGGTGTTTGGTAATTAAGTGGAGGAGCTCTGAGGTCCCGGAGCTGGTCAGCATCAATCCTGACATAAGCATGACACTCAGCAGCAACAGGAAGAGCAGGCTGCTAAGCAAAGGCAGCCACTTCCTGCTCCTGTCACTCAGGGCTCATTCCCCCTCCTGTCCTCCCCTAGGACGAGTTTGGATTATGAGCTGTTCCTGCTGACTAGCCCTGGTGGCTCAGTGTCGGTCTCTGGCATGTTTGCAGAGGTGTATGAGTGTGTGTTCCTCTTGGCAACACGCCCCAAATCATGAGTGCAGTGTCAGGAGCCATGGAAACAAACATGGGCGTCACTGGTCACACATCACCTGACTACAGTATACCTTATTGTCTCCAGGGAGTCAGCAATCACTGAATCAAACATCTATGGAGTACAGTGCTGCACACACACACACACACACACACACACACACAAGCACACAGATCCTTGTTTTATACCTGATTTAGTTCGTTTGACTTGACTTGAACCCTCCAGGTGGGTTCTACCTTTGTTTTCTTTTCATTTTCCTGATATAAAGATGATGGACAAGCGAAAATAGATTTATTTATAGTCAATAAAGAACTCCTTCAACTCATCTCTCAAGAACGAACTCTAAGCATATGGTACATCAAATACTAATCTAATCCTGCAGAAAAGCAATAAAATTGGTTGTACTATACCTATTAAATATGTCACAGCTCAGTATGAGAAGATATTGGATGAACGATGATAGGCACACAGGTAATTACTATAGCAATGACTAGAAAGGCCTCCCCTAGAAAAAGTAATTGGAAAAAGTTCCTGTTGTGTTTCCATAATCAGGGTGAAATATTCAGAAGCAGAGTGACAGCAGGAAGTAAGGCTTACATTGGAGACTAATAAAAAAAAACACACATTAAAATCATGTAAGTTTAAGTATATGTGCTGCAGATCTCAAACTATGCCGTGTGAAGTTGAGTCTTCAGGTAAAGTTATAGATTAATTAAAGACAGCAGCTTAAATGCTCCCTCATGTGACTCATCTGGCTCATCTATTATACAGTGAGTCAGAATATGACTTGAGAATTCATCAGAGCGGTGTGATATGTGCTGGCCAATGCATTTAATGACATTCAGCCATCCTGCTCAACAGCCAGTCAGTCATGAAGACAAAACGGATTCGAGCACACAAAGAAAACCCCTTATGGCAGAAAAAAATAAATAAATAAGCCTGAAAGGGGACAAAACAAACTTTTAACAGCCACAATAAAGATAAAGTCAAAAGAATAACGGCCGTCAAAAAATCTGCCATAGAGGGCTGTCACTCAAAACAATCCATCAGAGACGTGCAACAGAGACTGCCGTCGTGTCACTCATTCACGTACAATTCTTCAGAGGGAAAAACAAAAGGACCAAAAGACTGAGTAAGCTGTTGATTCTTCTGTGGGAAACAGTTGAGCAGGTAGACGCAATGGTCAAACCCCCCACTTATAAAACGTGTACATTTTACAGTAAAAAGAGGTTAAAACATGAATATATTTCAGTATAGTGAAATCTCACTCATGTCTCAGTGCTTTCATTTTTAACATCATTAAACCATCCTTAAGAAAATACGAAATGAAAGGAGGGTTTTCCCAAACTTTTCAAGGCTCCAGTGCTGTGTCTTCCTACACTCAGATACGAAGAGGATTTAATGAGTTGTGGGAATCCTGTATATGTGAGATACAGAAAAGGGGAAAGAACTCAGTGATTTCCATGTTTAAAAGCAGACAACACAGACATCATTACAAATGTCTCTTCAGTCCAGTTTAGGGACTATTCATCAGAAGAAGGTGATGATTAGAATACTCGGCTTATGCCTCATTTTAAAATATGACTGAACTTTGAAGTGGCACATAATGGCCTAAATTAACCAAAAGGCTCCGCACTGACCGCTAAAAGTCCTCTCCTCCTTCTAAGTGGGTGTCTGGGGAGAGCAGCAGTCACCGAGATGTGGGTGTATGGTGAGGGACATTTATCTTTACCCTCTCTCTTTGTTTCCCTGGTCTCCTCACCCTCTCTCACTGGCTTCCCTTTGAACACAAGAAGATGCTGTCTTCAAAGTCATATGTTATTTGATTCAGAAAAGGCCAGTGCTTTTAACGTCTGGCAATTATGGCCCCTCACTCTTGTGTCTGAAAATAAACAGCAGGAACTCTCAAAGAAGACCACATAAACGTGCGAACAAGTCCATGTTGGATGTGTTACATACATACATACATACTGCACACAGCACACAGCTTTTAGTTCTGCAAGTGCACGCTATTATTGCTAGCCAGCTGACTTTTCTTTTTATGTATCTATATATATAAAAGATCGAACATTATTACTCATCTCTAGCTTTACTAGCAAACTTTAATTGCTTAACTGAGCAAGCATACCTTACATTTGTATGGCGCTTTTCAAGGCAAAAGTAAGAGAGCACTTTACAGAAAGAAGAAAAGGTGAAACGGGGGATAGGTGAGACAGAGAAAACAATACATAAAACAAGAAGAAATAAACGTATAACACATTAAGTTATAAAATCAAGAAATAGCTAAAGAAAACAAAGGGACTTTAAGATGAAACTGGAAGGTAGGCACTGATTTAGCTTCTCTGAGACAACAACAGCAAGAGCACCATTACTTTTTGTTTCCAGCTCTGAGACCTGACGCTTCTCCCAGAGGTCTGAGGACACAATTCACTTAAATACAGAGGTGCCTGACTATGTAATGCCTTGTATATTAGGAGTACAATCACATCACATCAAATAATCTGGGGTAATGTGTCATATATGTCTAGTTTTTGTCAAAAGCCTCGCTGCAGAGGTCTGGACCAGTGTGAACCGAGATACAGATCTGCTGAGCTAAACTGAGGCCGTTATTGAAATAAATACTCATCTTTTCAGATATCTATCAGCCTCATAATCACACCAAACTTAAGGAGCTGTAGAGATGCAGTTAAGGTGCAAGATTCAAAAACTGAGGCTTATTAGGCATCAAACCATTACATCGATTTGTGAAACAACTTAATTGAATTGGATTTTAAGCAAACACTGGACAATCTGGGCAGCCTCTTAACTTCTGACAGCTCTGAACCTGACCCACATGTAATTCTCTTAAGTGCACAGATTTAAATTGGGTAATGCCGGACACATTGCCCAAGTGAGTAGTCTGTAGACATAGACATATATAGATTTAAGATTTCAAAGTGTTAACATTAATAGTATTGAAAACATTTGGGAAACAATTTGATGTCTATTTTTAATGTCAAAAATAGGTTGCATGTCACTGTCAGCAGACTGGTTTTCCTAATTTCACAGATCAAGGCTTAGAGGGGAACCTGTTAGAGCAATGAACTTGTGTTTATTTCTTCATCATTAATCTTGAGGTTTTTAATTATTTTCATGTGGAATCCTTTCAAGAAGGTCAAAAAAAAAGGGAGCCAATTTCATCAGAGCCATTTAATCAAACATGAGGTAGACTGAGCAAATAGGAAAAGTCATTATTTTACTTAATGTGGTTGAATTCACTGAGTTAGCAAACATCAGAAACGTAAAATCAATTCTGAAGATAAATAATATAATTTCTGAGAAAGAAATGTGCAGACAGACTAAGACCTTACATTATCTCGTAAGCAATGACTTGTCTTCATAGGCACTTACAGTTGATGTTAGTAATATTATTGTTATTATAAGTTACATTAAGGATATGCTACATGAAAATCAGTTAGTTAATCAGTAATTTCCTCTTTGTAGTGAGTGGTGGAAGAAGTAGTGAGCTCAAGTAAAAGTAAACACTATAATTAAAAAATAGTCCGTTGCAAGTCAAAGTCCTGCACTCACAATCTAATATATAGTCTATAATATATTTTGTCATATATGCACTGGCTATTGCAGCTGACTGAAATCATGGATGCTAGAGCTTCCCACACTGAGACATAATACTATAAATGTTTTGAACTGCATTACCACCTACCAAACTGTAACTTTGACTGTGATGAATTACCTATCTGAAGTAGTTTCAAGTCTCTACAATTTTAGTTTCATATGGAACTGAAACTAATGGTTGCATAAAAAGTTCATCCATCAATGTAAAACACTATGGCTTGGAAAATGGTCAACATAATGGAAAGTACAGTGCAGTCAGAATATATTAGGGCAGTGGTACATTTTTTGTTGTGTTGGCTCTATACTCCAGGGCATTGGATTTGAAATAAAACGATGGCTAGGATGTTTTAGTACCTACTTTAAGCTTCAATTTCAGGATGTTTACACCCATACAAACAGTGTGGTTAAGCAGTGGATCCATTAATGTAATATCTAAATTATCACATTCACTTGATTGCAAATCCCAGTCAATAATTAGCTTGTACATTAGCTTATGCTTAGTATATCTCTCTAATGGGGCTCTGCTAGGCTCTTATTGTAGCCTTCTTTCTCTTTGCCTTTAGTCTGGTCTTCAGAAACTGGAAACATGCATCGTAAGTCAACAGAAAACCATCTCCTCCATATTTCGCAGATGAGGTGGTTGGCTTGGATTTACTTTTTTCTCTGTACTCCTGTGTCTTCATCACTCTGGTAGGTTGATCTGTGTCTACTCTGTTGGCAAAACTTTGTTCTGGTAATCTACAGTGTTCAGAGTATAGCAGTAAAACAACATGGACAAACACTAAATGTTAAAATAAAAAATAAAAAAATAAAATAAAATAGAACAATAACACACAAACAGGTTAATATTTGGTAGGGTTTCTAATACAAGTTTTTGAATGTACTGTATAGCCAAATATTTATGTTAAATAACAATTATATAAATTATACTTTAGAGCAACTCGAGGAGAAAAAAAAAAAATCAGTCCATTTAATGAGTCCAAAGGATGCTTAAAATTCACTGCCACACTTGCAGTTGTTGCCTCTCAATCCTCACTACTTCAGCATGTACCCATAAAGTGTCTTTATGAGCAAATGTCACTACACTAATTGTTTGAATTTCAAGCAGTTATCCATCATTTCTTCGCTTGCACATATGCTTGACATTAGTACATCTTCCCTGCAGTGTTGGCTGAGTGATGTATGGCTATAAAGTGTGAGCATTGAAAACAGAGCATTGTTAACATAAATGAGAACACACAGTTAACATCAGGCAACAAGAAAAATTAATATGCAAGTTCAGACATGTTTAATTTAACTTCGGTAGAACCAGCAATTTTCATTTTTGTGGAGCAATTCAGTCTTGCATTTGTTGTACCCCTAAACCTCAGCAGGGTGGCTTAGTGAGTAGAAACACTGCATTACCGATGGATGTCAGCAGCAGTAATTATGCTTCAGTGTCCATGAAAAAACACAGTGAATCAACAGAGCTAGAGAAGTGAAATAAGTATTTTCCCAGTATTTGCTTATGATGTCTACCATGATCAAGGGTTTTTTCGGGGGCTATATTTCCAACTGGCTTAGACATTTTGGGGAGATTTGCAGTTGGTGCCACAGAGACTAAATATGTGTCATTATCATTAGAGTTGGGGTATCCACAAAGTCAGACTCTGCATAGTCAAAGTCATTCTTTGTGAAAAGCCTCCATCAATTTGGTGTGATATTGCTTCATCAAAGGTGAGACCAATATAAATCATCTTTTATCAGTTGTCAGTGGATGAAGGTAAGATACCTTGGAGAAGTGAAATAAGTATTCCCCATCTTTTAATGTCAAACTTGAAGGTAACAATGCTGATTGATGTCGAAAGGGTGTGCAAGACCTTGGGAAAACTTACTTTCACTTTGGTGTTCATCGTGTTTCACGGTGCAACTTTACAAGGAAACATGGCAACACTACAGACTGAATGTCTATTTGATCCATTCACCAGTGTCTATCTCCAGGTTTTCCAGTTCCCAGGAGTTTGGAAGGAAAGACAAGAGAAATGAGATCCTGCCAAAGATATCGATTCTCTACAACATGAGAGTCCACTGGAGCCCCACAGAGGTGCTGGCATACCATCAGCTCCCACATACTGTGTTAATACACACTGGGTGGGTGCTAAATGAGTAGTCATGGAACTCTTTCTCTTGGTCACATAAGGATGCGAAAGATAGATCTACACATTTTACAGACACTTCCATCCGTTAGGCATTGTGGACTGCAGAGGGTGTTGCTATGTAATGGATCTGTCTCCCACTTAACGGCTCCTCTGCGATCTATTTACCGATAAAAGGAATTGTAAGTCTTTCACAAGACCAATTAACACATTATATGGTCATCTTTCCTGCAACCAATCAGATTTCACAAAGTAATCCTCGGTGCAAAGTTTCTTTGTGTAGCAAAAGAGATTACAGTTAGATAATAGAGATGGAAACTGTTATTGAGAAGGCAACAAAAACCCTCTTTGCAGGATTTCACACGAAATTTGGAGCCATTTCCGTCAGTGTCTTTTAAATCTATAAATTCACCATTGACAACTGGTAGGATAGAATGAATTTCAAGGAAAACACACTCTGGTTTCAGCTGGCAGCCACACAAAGAAACTCAAAATGGGTCACGGTAAAGGAACGATTCCCTGGGAAATAGCCCGGTGCCCCAAGGGCAACAATATACCGTAATTTAATGACACAGATATAAGTAGTCACATGAGGGCAAAAGTAGAGGTGTGTTGCAGCAATCTTCCTATTATGAGGTCTTCGTATAACCTGAGCTCCAAATGCTGCTTTAAGTACTGCTTCAGCTCTTCCAACTAATTACAGCAGGCAAATTAGCCAATTATAAGAAATGCCATGTGAGAAAATGTCAAGAGTTCAAGTGAAAAAAACCTTGTTGACTGTGAATATGTTATTTTTTCTTTACTTACGTATGTATAATTTGTATATGTGTCTGTTTATGCTACCATGGAGATGGCGTGGAATATTTGATGAAAAGTTGGTCACAAAAAAAGAGAATCTACTGTTACATCAACTGTAGATGATGGGCGAATTGGGTGGTTTGTAGGTGTAGGCTGCCTTCAAAAGTGCAAAGGCTGTCTCAGGCTGCTCCAATAATCTCTGGCAAAGCTGTGAATATTTCTGAACCCTCATGATCCTTGATAATAACAAATTTAACACATTTACTCATTATTTATATTTGACACGAAGCAGCTGTGTCTACATTTATTTGTGTGAAAGAGAAATTAACACAGAAAGATACATTTAACAGCACAAATTATCAAATTTTTTAAGATCCAGAGATTACAATGGGTTTTATGAAAAGTGAGTCTATAATGATGTGATGTCTTTCTGCCCCAATGACTCTGAAGGAAACCTACAAAAAATAAATGATCTGCTTGTTGAAAAAGATTCTGGTTTAAATCCAGCTGAAGCATAATTTCTGTATGCTACAGCAGTGATTCAAAATGACCGGGCTGCGACCCGGTTTGCAGAGCGTTAGCTACTGTGCCGCAAAGTTGTTATTTGACAAGAACTGCTCGTTCCTATTGTTAATTCATTTGGATGTTTGAGCTTTACTGTGCAGAATGATGGATGAGCAGAGTTTGTTTTCACATTCATCTGCTGAAAGGGGAAGCTGCTCACTTTAAACTTACATTGCAGAACTTTTGAAGAATTTAAAGTCCACCACAGTTCAGTCCTCATCTCAGCAAAAAACTACTCTCAATACTGAGTTTGAAACAAAACAAATGAACACAAGTGACACCTCTGTCAGTGCACTGCTGTCCAAGTAATGGCCACCCTGGGAGCCGGGCAGTTTGATGGCTGTGTAGAAAGAGGATGGAGTTGGAGAATAATAAAATTAATAAATAATACAATTCTGAAAAATGAAATAAGTAATTGTTGCCAGGGGTTTGGCAAGCTACTCGACCATCCCTCAAGGACAACTGGGCCTCTGCCACTGGTGAGTAGATGGGCCTTTGGTTAAAAACGCAGGCACTGTCCTTTGATGTAAAACACATCAAAACTGGTGCTCCAGCACAGGAAAGTTGCCACAGAAACCAGATTTAAAAACTAAAATAACTAAAACACAGCGAAATACAGAGAGATTTGTTTGTTTGTTGGTATGTTTCAGAGCATGTCTGGAGAGGATCTTTTAGAGCAGACTCAGTAGAGTAGACCCCTGCTTAACCTTCTGGCTCATTACTTTTGGATTATTGCTGATATTAACTAGTTCATAAAAGTGGATGATTTGCTAATTAACAATGTTCACTTTGAAACACAAAGATAGTTTTAAAGCAGCTGCCCAACATGTCCATTTGTCTTGCACGCTACATTGACAAACCAAGGTTGGACAGAAAGAGTGAGTGGCACTTTATGGTCCCTGAAGGCAACAACGACACACATGGTCACACACAAGTGTTCATCAGCAGAGACAGGCGTGTCAGAGACTGTCACGTGTCATCAAATTTGACGGAGAAACTCAACAGCCTGACCTGAACACTGAAGCTTCTACAAGATGGGGGAAAAAAATACAACATGGGCTTAACCTTCAGTTGGCCTATCAAAGAGTACCAGTCCATCCATCTCACCAGTCCATTACCATCAGTCAACACAGAGTGATACACCCTATGGACACTCAAGGAGCAGAAGTAAGAGTCATGAGGTATGTAGCTATGGTCAGCTGCTTTATCCATTAAACCCATCAGAATCGAGGTCATTGTTACTGTTTTACTGGTTGACCTTTATTCTTCTAGTGGGATGGTTGCCTGGAGCTCTGACTGAAAGCTGCGTAGCCGAAACTGACACTGATGGAGAGATCAGAGGAGATGAGAGACAAGAATTTCACAAAAATAAGTCTTACAGCAGTAGTAGGAAAATAGCAGCCATGGCTAAATCTGACCAAAATGTCTGGCTCCCTGAAGCTTTTTCATAGTTAATATATCTACTTAAAATAACAGAGTAAAGTTTTGATCCTACTGAGTCCTAATATATATATATACACATATATATATATATATATGACAACTTGTAACATCTAATACTGCCACCACATGCATGGAGTCACACTATTTGAACAGTGTATGGTGCTGAAATGAAGTCTAATAAGCCTACATGACAGATTAACCCAATCAGATCATAACAGATTTGTGTAAATAACACTACTTTCATTCAACCTTAAATGAAGCAAGCTACTGTTTGTCATTTGTAATCAGTTTCATCTGTATTCTTGTAGTACAACACAGAACATACCTTCACGTTCATGAGTACTTCTTGCGAAATGGGGATATAAACTTCTGTAACTCGACTTGAGCGTTGCTAAAAAGCCCCCTGCACCTCTATTGGCCGCACCTTTACGTTCCAGGCTGCTTGTTATATTTTGAGAAAAACCTAAATGCTGCCTTCATTATGTTCAGTGGAAGTGCTGTTCTCCAGGGTACAACATGTAAGTCAAAAGGGAGGTGACCGTTACAAAGTGCACTACAATCAAGTGACCCTGTGAGTAACCAAATGTTACCATAAAAAAATGAAATCGTGCTTTAAAGGATATTGTAGGAAAGCAATGAAAAAGATAGTACTAGAACTGTTTCCAGACTTGTTCAGTATCTTCTAAGAGTGTATAAATTACCAACCTTTTATGATTATGTTGATCATTTCCTGTTGCTAATTAGAACCCAGAGATAGGGTTGGTCATCAGTGACACAATATGTCCACCTCATCAACTGATGTGATTTACAGAAAATAGATAGTTGTTTGCTTGTTTGATGTTAGCCTGTTAAGCCTCGGTCAATACTGTACTAATACACCAGCCTTTAAGAGTTAACAGTCTAATCATTTGCTGTAGTGAGTTCAGATTAAACGAACAACACCTCCTTATTATACAAAGACCTGAGGGGAAAGGAAACCCATAAGCTGTAGCGGGGGAATGTTAAAAGGCTCTTAACAAAGTGACTGCTGTGTTGATACAAACAACGCAATGCTACAATACCCTGCGGCCCTTGTAATATATATGAACTGACACTTCAAAGAGACACGACTTGTTGTCACTGCCAAGTTGCCCAAGAGATTAGCCGAAAACACGACTGTACACTTTGACCATTATCTTCTGACAATATAATTACTTGATTGTAATTAGTATGCTTGTTATAGAGGGTTTTAATTCAAACACATTGGGAACCTTGTTGTTTTCCTCTAAGATTAATTTCCACTAAATTAATAAATATATTTACCTGCCACTGGAGCTGTGAATTGACATAACATTACAGGCTCCTGCATAGCTATATATATCAACTTAATATGTTGCAAATAGGTTTATCTTGGTTTATCTAAAAAAAAAACAGAAAAATCCAACTAGGGATGTGTTTGAAAAATTGGTGTCGTATGAGACTTTAGAAAGCTTAGATCTCGACAGTAGTTTTTTGTACATTGTGTTCAGTATAGTAACAAGATGAGGAAGTCTTAAAGAAGACATTGAAATGTTTTTTGTGTGGAAAAAGATCAGAGAGCAAGACAGACAAGGAGAAAGAGAAGGATTTGATGCACTTATTATTTTGGAGGAATTTCATTCTTTTAAATTGAGAAGTGTGTCAAGCATATGTTTACATTTTCTCAGCGCAATGGATATCTGTTCTGTTCTAAAAGGTCAAGGATAGATAGTGACAGAGCCAAAATAAGCATCAAGGAACAAGCAGAGTGTCTTTGTATCAAATCCACAAGACTTCTTTAACATACGCATCGACATGCTGCCTCTATAAGGGTTGCGATTTTGTTCGGTGTGATCCATTTAAGAGCTGGCAATAAATGTTTCAAGAGTCAGGAGAGGATTGTAGAGTTTTAAACAATAGCTTGACAAACGTTTCTCTATGAATAACCTTTACCTGATCATAGAGCTCCTGTATCACAAGATCAGAAAGAATACGGCCTTTGAGGTTGAGTGGGGTTTTACAGACGACAAAAAATGTAGTACAGAGGAAATGCAAATATGTTGGCTTATTCCCAACAGAGCGAGGCTCACAGTAATAATGAGAGGGGCTGAGAGAGACAAGTAGAGCCATGGG
Organism: Morone saxatilis; assembly: GCF_004916995.1. Classification (NCBI taxonomy): domain Eukaryota; kingdom Metazoa; phylum Chordata; class Actinopteri; family Moronidae; genus Morone; species Morone saxatilis. The sequence goes on from NW_023339785.1 coordinate 9,204,450, forward strand.
CCAAGAGCTGGCTGCCAAACAACAATAAAAAGCACTTGTGTGTGATAGATCAAGCTGCGAGAGGAAGATGAAGGGCACGCCGGGGTCAGATGGATAGAAATCCTCTGTGATCTCCCCCATCTTTCACAAAGACTGTCTGGGGCATTACAGGGGACACTGAGGGGAGACAGATGGCACAGAGGGAAGATAGTATAGAAAGAAAGGAGACAGGGACAAAAACAAAGAAAGAAACTGAGAAAGAAACGATGAAATATGGAACTAGACATGGATGTATTATAAGATGATGGGTCCTCGGCCACAGACATGTAAAAGACCCCCACCACTCTTACATAAGAAGATGCCCAGACTGAAAGAGACACAAAACGGCTACAAACAACGAGGCTGTCTTGTTTATGGTCGTTTTGTGTCTCTTTGTGGTCGCCTTGTGTCTCTTTGTGGTCGCTTTGTGTGTCACTGTAGCTGTTTTGTGTCATTTTGTTACTATTTTGTGCCTTGCGCTCATTTTTGTGTCTTTGAAGTTTTTGTGTCCCTTTGTAGTTGTGTTACATCTCACTGTGGTGGTTTTACATCTCACTATTGTTTTGCATTACTGTAGTCACGTTGTGGCTGTACGTAGTTGTTGACTCTTTCTGGTTGTTTTGTGTTTTTGTAGTCATGTTGCATCTCTTTGTAGCCTTTGTAGCCAATACCCCCTCCCTATTTGACCCTGTTCGGTAGGCCTGTTCAGTAATCCATCCATGGAACTAGAGGGTCTTACAAGACATCTGGGATATGACTAGTTGACCTCTGGAGCTTCTGCACTGCATGGCTGGCTGAACATATTGCATCCCAATGATAGACCAATTGAGAGAGGGGCTAGAGGTGATGGGTAGGAGTAAGGGGAGGGTGGATGGGGTGGGGGAAGCTCTGTGGTTTAGGTGTGAACCAGTCCTTTCTCACATTAATAATGGTCAGGTGGAACACCCCCTCCCTGCTTATGACTGCAGCTTAAAGATGATGGAGCGCCAGAAACCTCTTGGGATTTTTAGGAGAACACGGACGATATGGATTACTGCAGAAACAGTACACTCAAGGGATTTATTTCAGACTAACACACCAATACTTTGAACTGTTTCACTTGTCTGCTGAAGCTCACTGCTTTTGCCCCCTCCTAAAAATCAATTAAAGAACAGATTTACCAAACCTTATAGGAGTGTGACGACTGATGAGTATTTAAAAATCTCTCTGCCTCTCTGTGTCTCCCCTGCTATGGATCAATAACTCTTTTATACTGTCTATAATTGAAATGCAGGGAGCCTGAGGTGATTTAGTTGGCTTTAATTTCCTTGTTCGTTATGAATACAAATATAAGCCCAAGGACATCAGACCTCCATTCATCTACAAACACACACAAACACGTGCATGCTTTCCTGCCTGTATTAACTGAGACAAACTTCTGATATACACTGATCAGCCATAACATTATGACCACCTGGGCTTCCCTGGTGGTCATAAGCAGTCCAATACGCAACAAACTGCGATGCATTGCTTGTTCTGACACCTTTGTATCAGAACAAGCAAAATCCTCTCGCTGCCCGTTTTTCCTGCCTTTAACACATCAACTTGAGGACAAAATGCTAATATATCCCACCCACTGACAGGTGCCATGATAACAGGATTATCAGTGTTATTCACTTCACCTGTCAGTGCTCATAATGTTATGGCTGATCGGTGTACTTCTGTTATATACATTCCACTCATTCCTCCTTCCATAAAGCACACTAGTGCTGCAACTGATGATTATTTTGACGTTGATCAATCTGCTGTTCATCAACTCAGTTGTTAGTTGGTTTAATAATATAATATTTTAATCTATAGACTAAAATAGTATTAAAAAATGCCTCTTACCACTTTTCAGAAAGGGTTTTTACATATATGAATGTCCAGAAACATTTTGAAAAGGTCCAATTTGAGAAGCTAGAACCTGTACACTATTCAAATTTTTGCTTTAAAAAAACCTGAAGCAATTAATTGGTTGTCAACATTGTTCAATTTTGTGCTGTATTTGAAAGACTAAATACTAAAATATAACATTCTCATTCAATACATGCCTGTACATTTCCAATTCCAATTCAGAAAAATCTGTCTTTACTAAGGCCTAAAGTTGGTTGAGAAATGTACAGGCTCCTATTTAATAAAAGGCAAAAAGGCACCACCGACTTCCTATCAATCCCCCTACTTTAGCACCAGTACACTTTACCCTTAGAGAAAGGCGAAATTACAGGGGGAAAGAGGGGATAGTGGCGGCAGCATGGTAAAATGAGGAGAAAAGAGCAAAAGGAGTGCAGGACCTTGTTAAAAGCCCCTCTGTGACAGCCAAGGAAAGGCTGCAGCTCAGAGTCATTAAATGTGCCTGAAGTTAGAGAGAGTGACTGAAAAAAATATGTACGGACAGAAAGAGAGGGTTTCAGAGGTGGGTGCTGTAAAATGAGGAGAAGAGTGCTGGTTTGGAAATGGAAGATAAAGCAGCAGCTTTCTAAGGTAACTGATGTTGGAAAAGCATAGAAGCAATGAGAATGAGACAGAGGAGCAAAAATCAACAATTTGTTTGAGAAACTGAAAATGCTACTATGTACTCCTACTATGTAATGCTGAAAATCAAACCTTTATCTTTGGCCTCATTAAATGAGTAAAATGTTTGTAAATTGCAAATAACTTTAAAGAAAATAGAGGCATGGAGGAAAAATATCTACAGCTCAAATTACAGCTTGTAGGGAGAATGGTTTCTACATATTTCTTCAGGGACAATGTACATTCATCATCATCACTAAACGTGCCAGTGTTAGCCAAAAGGCTAATTTTCAACTCTTATCCCATGGCCAGATGCTAAATTAGCCAGTAAAACAGTTACTGGTGTGCAGTTTAACGCTACAGCAAACACTCTTTGAGCAGTTACTTTGTCAAAAATACAACAGATGAGCAACTGTATCTATTTACAGTTCAACCAATAAAAAAATCATACTGTATTAATGAAGAAATCAGTTAATAGTAATTGAATTCAGATTTTTTGTTGCACATTCACACACCAGCAGGGACTGGTAGAAGGAGTTGTACAGCCTTTCACCTGCAGGTATTTATCTTACAGCTCACTGTAGCTATCCACTCTTGTTCCATTACTCCTTGCAAAAATTAATAAAATAAAACTCTTTTCAGATTTAAAAAAGAAACGTCAAAAATTACCATTATTGTGTTAACGCATTTTTGATCAACTGTTGCTGTCTACATTCTTGTTTCCTGTGACTGGCAGTGGCAGTAGCAGCAGGAGTGTTTGTTTCAGTTTGAAGCTCTGATACGGCTTTAGAGAGTGAACAGTGTGACACTGTGATCAGTTAGATAAACATGCATAATTTCCTGTGAATCCTTCAAGCCAGCAAAGGCAGCTTGCACAGGACTGATGGACCAACAATGAAAACTACTATTCACAGAGGTGATTACAAAAAAGGGAGGAGGTTTGGTTTTATGAAAATCTTGAGGATTATAATCTGTAATTTTGCTGTCTAAATAAATCTTGTGAACCTGAATCTTGGTAGCCAAGTGCTTTGGTTATTGTACCCTCATTCAACTGCCCCACAGTTGAAAAACCACTGAGTTAAATAAGTGCCACCATCACAAACAGCATTGTTCACATTACGTACAGCATGTAATGTGCTTATTTTTCATGCTATTTGTGCTCATGTAAAAAGTCCACTGAAACGATGGAAACAAAAATATGTTGTTTTTGGCTTTCTCAGGCTTACACTCAAAGGAGTTTTGACCTCTGTAACACCAAAATATTTTACCTCATTGAGTCTTCAATCATTCAATGCTTGTCGAATTTTCAGTCACGGACAGTGCGTCTGGCAAATAGCATAAATAAATAATTCAACAGCTGAGGCAGCCTATCAGGGAAACTAACTCCTCTGGTGTTTGGAGGCCATCTCAGATAGTGGTGTAAATCCAACAGTCACCACATGCTTAATGAATAAGAGCGATTTAAGCGATAAAAAAGCTCAACAGCCTTTACATTTGGAAATAAGCTTTCTGAGCCTTTAAATCTCCAGGCACCACTCAGGGTTCAAGAAAACGTCCGATTTGATTTGAGGAAAGTAGTACTGCTACAGTTTACAAAACATACAGCTCTCAAAGAGTTTTCTCACACTTCTTTGACTTATTAAAAACATTCCCCAGACACCAAATATACATTTCTACCAATGGGCTTTTCCTGTGTTGTCAATAAGGAGGGAATTCAGTGTTCATTTTCTATTTTGGTTTCAAGACGTCGCTTAATGAACTTCAAATAACTTCTCAACTGCTGGTGTCCCAAATTTATCCATTTCTCCTGGTATGACTTTACAAAGCCCCAAAATGTTTCACACTGCTGAAATAGAAGATGAGAAATTATCTGGATAGAGAAAAGATGCAATATTACAGTTGAAGATTTTAATGGCATGATTTGCTTCATAAAATATGTACTTTGAATTGACTTGCAACTAAAGTTCAGTGTTTCTACTTTGCCAGGAAATTTTGATGAAAAAGTAAAGTAGCATCTCTGCTCCCTCTTTCCAATGCTAAAAGCACTGCGGGGAAAAAAAAAAGGTTTTAATACGTGAACATCCTGACAAAGATAGAGTCGTCCTCAACAAGCTTTTGAGCGTTTCAAAGTCATTCTATCAAGGAGGGAAATCTAAAGCTGAGTGTCTCGGGAACAAAAACACTGGAGGGAGAGGACTCTCATTTGGCTTCAGTTCTCCTATGGCAGCCATGTTCCCCAGGCTGATGGATGAAGGAAGAAACTCATCTCATGACTAATTATTTATCTTCCCTCCAGAACTGTTGTGTCTGGGGGTTGGAACTAACACAACCCTCTGCTCTGACCAAGTCGTAAACAAACTAGAATGATTGAGGTGACTGAGTCTCCTCTTTCTCCCTCACAACACTGTAGAACACGGTCACCATACGTTCAGTCTATAGACAAAATCTGGCAGGTTATACTTTCCCTTTCCTATGGTTGGGTTTGTCTCTGGGTTTGGCTCAAGAGTGATGTTATTATGACTATGAATTTTAATATGCTGCTTTTGGATTTGAAAAGATAATTGTTGTCAATTGAGCTGTCGCTTTTTTCAATAAATGAAAGGTCCAGTGTGTAACATTCAGGAGGATCTATTGGCAGAAATGGAATATAACACTCATAGGCATGTTTTTATTAGTGTATAATCACCCGAATATATAGGAATCATTGTGCTTTTGTTACCTTAGAATGAGACGTTTTTATTTACAGACGCCACGGGTTGCCTTCCATGGAGTCTGCCATGTTGAACTGCTATGTTTCTACAGTAGCCCAGGACGGACAAACCACACACTGGCTGTATAGAGATAGTGTGTTTTGAGAGTTGAGAGTTTCTCCACACATTTCACAGCATGTTCTCATTCCCAGGTCATCAAATACAGACACCAGCAATGTTCAGATAATTGCCAGTATTTTGCCAGGTGTTAAAATATGTCTCTGGACAGATTTAATCAACGAGACAGCGTCACAACCATGCAAGACACAGTCACAAAACTATACAGGTGTGTAGTTGAGATCAAAATTAAGGACGAGATCAAAGATGGCCGTGGTCCAACCGAGTAGTAAGTAATAACAGAATGTAGTAATGACTACTCTAGAAAGTTATCACTTTACAGGCAGTATGGATCGGAAAGGAGTAATGATTATCGCAATCTATAACTCTTTCAACTAACATATGGCATGTGAGGTATGTGCTAAAATATACTTTAAATATACTTATTCCACTGACCAACACACTGCAATGCATCATGAAGGGCAGAGAAAAAGACTGCTAGCAAGTAAACATGGAAGTAAGAAATTTGCTGGATATAAAATGCTCTAAAAAATGTCTTTGAAAATGTTTAATGAGGAAGGAAATGTAATCTGGTTGTTACATGCGTTTTGGTGAGAAACACTGATGCTAATATAACTGCATCTCTTTGCAAAAGTTCCCTCGGTCATTCCCATTCTGCGCCCCGTTTGCCTGTTCTACCAATATGTAACCTTTGGTTGCGTAACACTTTACGGCAGTAGTTAAGCACCACCAACTATGTCACTGATTTTGGTAAAACTGGTTAATATTTTATGGAAAAAATCTTGTTGTATTTCCTTCTAATGTCCTCCAGCTGGTCCACTTCATCTCTCTGTGAGTTCCCTGATGGACAGAACTTTACTTGTTGCTAAAGTAAGTTAACTGCTAAGATAGTTAGCTCAGTCCAGACCCAGTGCCTGGACTGGGAGCTCAAAGCACCTGAGGAGTGTTGGGATATTTACACCGCTAGCAAGGGAGCTTTGGACTGCCGTGAAGAAAAGGTTTTTGAGGCCCGGGGCGAAGGGGAGCCAGTGGGGAATGCTGACAGGGAACCAGTGTTGTGCCAAAACCGGAGCCTTGCAAGAGTGACTTGACACTGGATTAGAGAGTCCTCGTGGCTCTGATTGGTTGTTTTATTTTAGGGTGGTGGATTTTTGGAAATGCCGTTATTGGCTCTAGGAGGAGGCAAAGGAACCTGATTGTGTCACATATTATCTGTCTCACCTACTACTGTCCGATATATAGTGACAATTTCAGCAAATATGACAAAAACATGTTTTTATAAAACTGCAGCCTTAAGTCCAAGCTGGGCCAGCATGGCTCCTATCCCGGCTCTCTTCCTTTCCTACTGGAGCGATCACAGCGCCCACCATGACGCCTAGTCTGGCCAGTCTGGTTGGGTGGATTGTCTCAAGGTCTGCTGCTCTTTTATCCAAACCCCATGCTTCCTTTTCCAGTGACTGTATATTTCTGTCATAGGTAAGCAATAAAGCAGAAAGCAGCAAAGTTTGAAGGAGCTACCGACTGAAGCATTGCACAACCATTGCCATGGTCAAAATCACCTGATCCAGTCCATTTGAACAATTTTGGCCTATCCCTTTAAAATCAAGTCCAATCAAACATCATTTAATAATTTTGTAGCAACAAAGCCGAAAACATAACAGACTGAAACAAAAATGTAGTAAGTTGGAAGGAGCTATCGCCGCTGCATCTACATGTGCAGCTGTTGCCATAGCAACAATATACCAATAATATGTCAGAACATGAATGCAGAGACTCTGACACACCTGCACTTCACCATCACCATATGCCTTAGTTTTTTCTTGTCTTTGTGACTTTCTTTGTTCCATCACGTTCTTTGTCATTTTCTTTGTTCCATAAATATGACACTCATCCCTGAAAAATGAATAAAGTGGCATCATTTAGGAACCTTGCAAATTATACTCAATTTCTGCTCACCGTCGACTGAGTCCCCCAGGTTTTATATGACCAGCCTCGTCAGCTAAATCATCCTCTCGCTAACACAGCCTGCCATCAACCGTATCCTGATGGCACATTCACAGACTATAGATTAATTCACTTTCTCATATAACAATGTTTAATTACACAGCCTTCAGAGCAGCACCATCACAGGCGGAGATTTATGTGTGTTTGTCTGCAGATATGAAGTCTATATAACAGTACGCTGTCGTATTCATCATCCCAATAGATGAAACTGGGTTTAATTCCTCCCTCTGTTGGGATGTAATTACAGAGGTTTACTGAGATGGAGAAAAATTCTGACAGAAATACACACACATGCACGTACTACACGCGCACACACAGTCACATCAGACATTCCCACAGATGAGAATTTTGCTCTCTGTTGTGCTGTATTCGTGCACCTTTTTATGCCAAAAATGAGTGCCCAAAAAAAGTCTCTTACGCATTCCCATAGGAATACATTTTCGTAACTGTGATTCAGAAAACTGAGATTTGTATCTGGCTAATCCTATTTACATCACTGCAAGTCTTTCTTTTGGACTATTTTGGGCACAAGTGTCAGATTAGAGCAAATAAACAGCTAACATAGATGGAAATAGTTCTGTAAGTCTCCTACAAGCACTTCTGGAAGAAATGATTATACCAGTTATTAATTCTCTGACTGATGCCAATCTTTAATGGCCATCTGAACCCTTAGTTGTGTTTGAGTGCACTCTCCTGCAGCTCCAGCTTTTTCCTTAGGCTTGGCTAATTGGTGTAAGTGTTGCCATTGATTGTAGATGAGAGGCCGCTGTTTATATCTAGACACAAAGGAGAAGCTGGTCCACTGTAATTGTCTGGGCCAAAGAGGAAAGAGAGCAAAGGCTGAGAGCTGGTGGAGAAAGAAGAGGATGTATTTTGTATTAGTTATTGTATGTCTGAGAATGTGCTCTCTCTCTCTCTCTCTCTCTCTCTCTCTCTCTCTGTGCATATCTGTGTGTGTGTGTGTGTGTGTGTGAGGTTGTGTGAATGGGTCAGCAGGAAAGTGAGTGAATAGATAGTCATGCTGTACTTCTGACGTATTGTCAAGTGACTAGCTACACCCCTCACATATTCCACCACCACCACCACCGAACTGTCATAGCTATCAGTTACATTTTTTATGCCTATCAATCACTGTTTCTCCCCATGCCAATCACTCCACATCTGTCTCTCGATGTCTGTCAATCTGTCACTGTTTTTCTCTCTCTTACTTTTACAATGGTTTCTCTTTCCCCGTAAATCCTACGTTGGGTTACTGTCTGTCGCTATAATGTCTCATCTCAGTCCTATAAACACAGACATGAGCAAACAAGCACACGGGTGGTTAATAGTCTGCCACTGTTTCAGCAAGAGTCTGTCATCACATTGTTAAAATTGCATGAACTGTAGAGTTTCCACTGAAAGCTGTTTGAAAAAATGATCATCATCATTCAGTATATCTCTAAAATATGACCAACTTGTTCAATTGTGTTACACAGAGTTAAAAAAGAGTTATATTTTTTTTAAATGATGGAACCATTATGCCCTTGTTCTCGGTTGGTAGTAGAAGGAGCATAATAACACATACATAACATGTAGGTGCAATGCACTGGGAAACCAGCAGTGATTAAAAAAAAGTCTTCATATTAACTCCAAACCACAAGGGTCTTTAAATGGATGTTTCACTCCCAGTTGGATCTTTATCGGGTCAAAATGTTAAATATGGTTAACACACCCATTTATACCAGCAGGCTGATTAACTCTATGATGACAGGTGTACCATCACAACTGTAACGCAAACACATGAGGCCCAATGTATAAGGCAAACAATGAAAAAAATCAGCAAAAATACATCACGACAGTATATCATATCTCTACTCATATGCATCATTTCTCTCTACTGGTAAGGTAAAAATATCCTAAAAATCAAAAGCACCATGTTGGTAACCAACATCAGGTCAAGGCTGAGGTGATGAATGCTAGCTTCCATGCTAACATGGATGTGTGGGCTCCATCAAGAAGTTGATTAGTCTAGAGTGCGTGGCCATGAGTTAACAGGTGGATGCTGATGTATGTGGCACACAACATCTCCCCACTGGAGACAAAAGACAAGACCATCATCTTCATCCATGCTGGGCAGTATGGAGTCGTTGTCCAATTTTGGAGAGTTGTGCATGAAAGGGCCAAAGGGCAGCAGTCGGGAGACTCATTACATCCATGGGTGCTCATGAAGTTCCATGTGAGGTGAGTGTGAAAATAGTTTGACCACTGTTGAGGCAAGGGAGTTGTTGTAGTCCAGTGGGCTCTAGATGCTGTGCACTCAGTAGCAACCAAACTGAGCAGGAGAAGCTAGAACCATTTCTTGAAAATAGCTACGTTGCATCCACTCTCTAAAAAATAAGTGGATGAGGAATAGGGTGATCACTAAACTGTAAAAGGGGCAGGCCCCATAGGGTTGAATAGGCTTACCTTGATTGTTTAAACATTTATATGCAAAATTTCAGTGCACTCATGTTCAAAGATAAACAGCTATTCCTGTGGAGCCCTGTGAGAGGGCAAAGCCTGTGTGAATGGAACTCTTCATCTGCTAATTATTTGTGATTGCTGCCAAAAGTGATTGGCTTGTATACATGTGTCAAAGTGGGCACATACACACACATAAGCACAGGGAGCTGGAAAGAGAATGTTGGCTGATGGTGGCTCTTTGTGAACAGCAGAGTCTGGTGGATGTGAGAAAGAGAAGGATTTTTATTTATTTCCTGCTTTGTTTGGAGGGATGTGTGTGTGTGTGTGT
>NW_023339785.1:9214701-9218132 GCF_004916995.1 Morone saxatilis
CATAATTTGAATTTGAATTTATTAGTTTGAAACTGAATTCCAATAAACTTGAAATTGAATATAATATTATTAAATCTGATTGAGAACTGAATTTGAATTGAGATAACTGAAAGTGAAAGTACATGAAAGTGAATTTTTAGTGAGGCTCAAATACAGTTTTCAGTTGCAAGTGAATTCAGATTCAAACATAACGTAAAAGGATGGGAATAATGTAAAGAGAATGGGCTTTTGAAGATCCAATCATACGACAATAAGATTATTTACTTCAGTATTTTGAATAATGTATGATATACAGTTTATGCACTCAGAGAAAAGCTTGCAATGTGACTTCCTCGTGAAAGCAGCCCACCTTCTCTCTCTTTTTTTCAATTCAAATTCAGTTTTTTAATGCAATTATTCAAGTTGAGCAATTCAGATTCAGTTCTAAATGATTCAAATTCAGTTTCTACTGGCACAAATATCAGCCTATAGTGCAGCAGCTATTCACATTTGTAAAATAAAGAAGACAGAAAATAGACGACTTCTAAATAATGGAGCACTGAAATGCTGAGATATGATGCATACAGCATACACCCACATATTTAAACACACACATACCCAGTGTAACTGACATACCAAATTGCATGCATGCTAATTAATGTGTGTCACTGAAAGGTTAAGTACAATGTATCACATCTCACATCTTTTTCACTTTTTTTCTTTTGAATTTATCAACCATCATCCAAATTGTATATGCACAGAAATACATTCAATCATACATGGATGCTGCTAATGCACATAAACCTGCACGCAACCTACACAGATTCTTTCAGCTCTGACAAAGCCCTTCAAGGATTCGGGGGAAGCTTTTGTGTCCAAAGCCTTGTTTCCCTCAGAGGAGAGCGCGCAGGACGAGTGTATTAACAGTTTATTATGCAGATGCTGTCACTAAGCACTCACATGCAATGCAAATGCACATACACACGTGCACACAAACTTATTTCATTTCATTTGTGCATAATTCTGTACATGAAAGGGATTTCTGCAGCACTAACATTGTGCATACATCAACAAGCACGTAACTGGGTGCAACAAATAAAATGAATAATGCACACCTTGAAGAAATCGCTCCTCTTATGACTGTATACAAGCCTTTGAAGTCAATATTGGGGAAACAGTTTACGTCTATAACTAAGCTCTAGTGGATTTAGAAGAAAAGAAAAGCTCTGAACCTGGGTCACTAGTGATTGCAAAGGGTTAACTTGCTCCAGTTAAATAAGGAAATAGGAGGGGACTGGCACTCTAACGTCACAACTGAAAGAGAAACTAAAAAAGGAGGAAAAGAGCTGCATGTTTCCAGGGTCTTTTACAGATCTGAAAGATTTAAAAACCTCCCCACCAGGTAAAGTTACAGTTTATCATGTAGCAGTCTTTGTCAATAGAGTTCATCTCAATGATTTCAAACTCAGACAACAATAGATCTGAATTGACTTCATACTGCTCTAACTTTTTTTCATTATTTCACCTTAACTTTCTAGACATGGCTTGCGCTAGTAGTCTAATAGCCGAGGAAAACTTTCTTTGCTCCATCTGTCTGGATGTGTTTGCTAAACCTGTGTCGATTCCCTGCGGGCACAACTTCTGCTTTGATTGTATCACACACTACTGGGACACTAATAAGACTGTAGCCCTATGCCCACTGTGTAAAGAGGAATTCTACCAAAGACCAACACTTCGGGTTAACATTTTTATTGCTGAGATGGCGGCAAAGTTCAAGAAATCTATTCAAAAGCCATTTTGTCCTAACCCTGAACAAGCAGGAAATGGAAATGTGCTCTGTGGTATCTGTACTGGGCTAAAGGTCACAGCCGTCAAGTCCTGCTTAGTGTGTTTCATGTCTTACTGTGAAACACATCTGGAGCCTCATCAGAGAATATCAGCCTTGAAGAAGCACAAGCTGATCAACCCGGTTGAGAACCTGGAGAGCAGGATATGCAATAAGCATGACGAGCCTTTGGAGCTGTTTTGCAGGATGGATCAAATGTTTGTATGTGAGTCCTGTAAAGACAGTGACCATAAAACCCACAAGATAGTGAGTCTGGAGGAGGAGGCTCAAATGAGGAAGGCCCAGCTGGGAAAAGAAAGGCAAGACATGGATCAGATGGTTGAGGTGCGTCAGCGGAAAATTCACGAGATTCAAGGTTCAGTGGAGGCTAGCAGAAATAATGCAGCGGAGGCGCTGTCATACAGCATGCATGTGATGACTGCTGTGGTGGACTACATTAAGAGAAGCCAGGCTGAGCTGACTAAGGTAATTCAGATGCAGCAGGAAAAAACTGATACAGAGACAGAATCCTTCATTAAAGAACTGGAGGGAGAAATTATGCAAATAAAGCAGAACAACTTGAAGCTTAATCAGGTCTTACTCAACAATGACGCCTTCGTTTTTCTTGAGAATTTCCTTTCTCTCACCATCACTCCACCCAAGGTAAAGGACTGGTCCAATGTGACTTTAAACAGTGACCAGTTTGCCGTGCAGGAAGCCTTGACCAAGCTGGAGACAACAGTGACGAGGGAAATCAAGATGCTCTGCGATCCCGACTTGAAAGAAATGCAGCGGCATGCTGTGGATCTGACTCTGGATCCTGACACAGCAAACCCTTGTCTTAATGTTTCTGAGGATGGGAAACAAGTAACGCATGCAGACAGGAAGAGGAATCTCCCAAACAAACCACAGAGGTTTGATCATGTCCTTAATGTCCTCGCAAAGGAGGTTTTCTCCTCAGGAAAGTCTTACTACGAGGTCCAGGTTAAAGACAAGACACAGTGGGATTTAGGAGTTGCGAACCGGTCGATCAACAGGAAGGGCGATATAAGACTCAGCCCTAAGAACGGATATTGGACTATTTGGCTGAGAAAAGGAAATGAGTTCACAGCCAATGCCGGCCCTGCGATTAACCTCCATGTAAGGGAGACACCTCAAAAGGTTGGGGTGTTTGTTGATTATGAGGCAGGTCAAGTTTCCTTCTATGACGTGGACGCCAGGGCTTGCATCTTCTCCTTCACCGGATGTAACTTCACGGAGGAGCTCTTTCCGTTCTTCAGCCCCTGTTCTGATGATGGCGGCAAAAATTCAGCCCCCTTGATCCTTACTCCTGTCAAATACAACAGCTGAGCTTGTGCTGTTTTGGGTTTGTGAAAGACAATGAGACAGCACAAGGAAGAGAGATCTCAATAGTAGCACGCCGAAATGTTTTTAGTGTTTCTAGTGTGTCATTCTGTTTCTCCCATCCATCAGTGTCAGTGCTGTGTGCCACTATGTGTCGCCTGTCACTGTAGATCTCAGAGTCCCCATGCAGCCATCAGGACATCAATACACACACGCCCCTGTGGGACACAGTCATACACTTCCCTAAATCTGTATTATTTGTCTTTTTAGTTATCCACCAATG
>NW_023339785.1:9218151-9239767 GCF_004916995.1 Morone saxatilis
TGGTCAGTTTATACTGTGTTTAAATGTGCTTTATAAATTAAATTTACTTACTTACTTACTTACTAAATTAAGAAAAAAAAGAATCTTGGCACTAACTAAATACTTTTGCCTGCCAACATGGCCACACCAATACCATTTGTTTTGTGCTGCTTGGACTTCCACATATCAGGACTGTTTTACGTATGACATGATGGATGGAACTGATACCTACAGCAGGGTGAAATAACTATTAGTGTGTTTAAAAATACTCTTTGACCTAGATGTGATAGCTCCAAGAAAGCATGACCCACCACCACACAACCTTCTATAGAAAATAAATCAGCGCTCTGGTCTAATAATTAGTGCACACAAAATAATAAAAGAAGAAATTAAAGGACTCTTATTATTCAGTTTTTTAAATTGGCTCTGGATAAAAATGATTTTCCCCACAAATTAATTGTATTCATTTAAAAGAGTAGTTATTCAGTGGATCAATCACAATGCCAGAGCCTGAATGGCACATAATGCCGTGTCCTCTAATTAAAATTAGCCAAACCTGCAAGGTGCAGGCTTTCCCAGTTCAAATGCAGCAAATCTGTCTGATTAGGAGAGACTTAGCAACTGTTTATTGAGCAGAGCCAATTAAAGTCTGTTTGTTTGTTGGTGGGTACCATTTAATTCTGTTACTTCTTTTACAGTTGTGTGTCTTTTTTTTTTTTTTTGAATTCTAGCAAGAATCGTGTCATCAAGTGCCTCAAATCGACATATGTTTATGTTGACCTGACAAACCTCTCTACCAGCCAGAATTATGATGGGAGCAAAGGAAGAAGTTCGGTGACGTTGTTATGTAGCATAGGGAAGACATTGTGGTTGATGAATGGGTGAAAAAAAATGTACTGTAACATGGGAAACCGTTTTTTTATTGTCCCATGTTTATCATTATAATCATGATGAAGGTTCCCTAACCATAACAAAGTACTTATTTTAACCCAAACCATAACCAGCACATTGTCACTTCATTAAACTGATTTATTTTTAAACAGTGATTGTTGCAATCAAATCATTGGCTGATAGGGGGGTCAGGTCTCTCGAGCATGTGTCTCTTAAATGAGGTTATTATAATCTGTTTTAAATGAGATTATTATAATCTCATCTGGATATAAAGGTCACATTGGCACAGAGAATGTTGACTCAAGATGCCAGAGCTGAGAGACCACACACTGGGCAAAAGAGTGCGTGGAGCAGCTAGATAAAAACCTTGTGCTGTATTTCCATATCATCTCTTAAAAGCAATCACTTTCCTTTCCTTTGATGATCATGCATTCTTATATAATTCAAGGTGTCAAATCAAGTTCAAGTTGACTGAATTAAGTTCTAAGTCATGAATCTATACATGTATGCTGCAACAATTACTTGATTAATTGATTAGATAATAGTAAATGAATCAACAACAACTCTGACAGTTGATCAGTTGTGAATTCATTTATTTAAGGGAAAACACGTTCTGTTCATATTCTCTTGTATATGTGACTGTGGATGAATGTTTTTGACTTTTGGACTGTTGGTCAGATAAAACGAGTCATTTGTTAAAAAAAAAAAAAAAAAAGTCATTTTGAATTCTAACATATTTTTAATGGTACTTTCTATTCTATTTCTCTCTACTTTCTATTCCATTTTATTCCTCTTTTAAACAATTACATGAAAATTTAATTCTAGACTGTATACTGTACTGTACATTTAGTATGTGTGTTGGATACTGAAAATGACCTGACGTCCACTGTCTAATGTTTGATTGAAAT
Source organism: Morone saxatilis (assembly GCF_004916995.1). Taxonomy (NCBI): domain Eukaryota; kingdom Metazoa; phylum Chordata; class Actinopteri; family Moronidae; genus Morone; species Morone saxatilis. The sequence goes on from NW_023339785.1 coordinate 9,219,930, forward strand.
GTGGGGGAAAAAATAAAGGTGATTCAGGAAATTGCAAACAGTAATTCCCTTCATTCATTTATCTAGACCTCACACTTGATAAACACTCACAGCAATCTAAAACATCCTGTCAACAGATAAAGACACTGAACACTAAATTACTTCAATATGCAATTAAACTGCATCTGTCACTTCTGTCTATAGAATATAAACACAAATTAGAGACGATCTTGACAGCCTGAGATTCCCACAACATACATTTGGCAGCCACCACCAAAATAATCCATAATATTTCTCTACATTTGATAAATAATGGTAATTCCGCCTTTCACAAATAAAGATTTTAATGATTTGACAAAGATAATTACATGGCACGTCTCTGGTGAGAACAAGTTATGTGCAAAATGGGAACAGAAATATGCAGGTACGAGGTGATAGAAAGCTTTATTTAACATCATGCAAACACAGCTTTGTTTTACTGCTAATAGAGGTGGACTAAAAGAAGATACCAACATGTTAAAAGCTGAATGTACTTAATGTATCAAAATTAAATAAGTACTCATTATGCAATAGAAGGGACTAACTGATGGGGACTTATTAAGAAAGAAGCCTTTTCAGGGTGTAGCAAGCGGTGTAAACTACTATTCTGCTACTACTACTGTGCTTTGCTGTTTTAATCTCTAACATTTCATTAGATTGTATAAACTGATTTTATGTTTTGTATGAAAAACCTGAATCTGCAACTGGTAACTATACCTGTGAAATAAATGTAGTGTGTGATGATGTCTGACATGGTATTGTGCTCTCTATCCCACTGTGAGGTTATCTACAAACCTAAAGGAGGTCACAGGTCACAGCTTGTACCTCTTCTTAGGCAATAAGTTAAACTCTGTGCCTCCTCTCTGACTGTTTGACTGACTAGGCTAGAACAGCTGATAAGTTTGAACACTGAGCACCCAACATATCGTAGTTCCCCTTTGTTACAGAAGACCAAGGTTGAGAAATAAATCTAACAGACAGACTGACTGTCTCCTACTTACAATGCGCTGTACGTGACTATGTGTGTCATTCGACGTGATTTAGGGTAGCTCAGGTAGGCATAGTTCCTTATTTTGAACCACTATCCAATTGGATCTTCACACACATTTAGTTGGGTAAGTTATGACCATATTTGGGACACTAGTAGATCTTGTGGGTTTAGGTCTGTGTTAAATATCGCCTGTCAGGAAGTAACCTTCAGAACTGGGTTGGCATCTACACAGTGACTCCATTTGTACAGCTTATCTCTATTCTTCTCGATCGAGCTTCAATAAATACTACTGTGCAAGTCATCAAGGTCTTCAATTACGAGCGAAACATCTATCACAAAAATTCCTTCACAGAGCGAAGTATTTTCCTCTGAAATTATGAGAAGTAGAAGTAAAAAAGTACCATGAAATTGTACTTTAATATAACACAGTAATTGGGGCGCCCTGTACAAATGCTTTCATACATATATGTATATATATTGCAGTATTAACATTTACTGCTACATGTTACTGCTCATGGTAACAGGGGGTTTGATCATTTTACTATATATCAGTTAATTTTATCACCTGTCTTTACTTAAATGTAGCCAAAATATGTAATATATGTATACACAGGTCAGACTTCTGCAAAATGCTTTCTGCATTTCTGTAATGCATTTTCAGTTTTTTACCATGTTTCCACACATGGCTGGAAGTAGTTTTTTGCTAAATCATCCAAAGCTGAATAAACTGCAGTAAAAGCCTTAAAATTTTGTTTAAATGTAGTAGCTCTACTGTATTTGAAATATGCTCCAGTTTCATACTGTGATGAAAACTCATAAGAAAGGGTGCTTGTCAACAAAATGTTACCACTTTAAGGTTTCTGTCCAGTAACGTGTCCAGATTGAAAGCACTGTACTGCTTCTAGAGCAATAAGAGAGATGTTGATTTGTGAAGCTAACCAAGAACACATCATATGTAACTGCTATTGATCCAGTCAATGAGTGAAATCATGCTACTCCAACACACCAGCAGCCCTTTAACTGCTCATTCGGTTCGCTTTCTTTTGTTTAACCACAACAAAAGCGCAGAGAGAAGCCCATACTGGACTCCTGTGAAATGCGGATACTAATAGAAAAAGGATAATTCAAGCAGTTTGTACGGGGGCCCTGAGGCAGTCTTTGTTCTGCATTGTTGGAAAAGAGACACTGGTGAGGAGAAGTGCAAGAGTGAATAATGAAAAGTCTAGTATCTAACGTCTGTATAAATGAACCACAAAGAGTTTGTAACTGAAAAAATGTGTTAGAGTCACCAACCAAACAACCTTTCTATTAGTATAAGTATGCATGGTACCTTCTTTAATTACTTTCCAGCTATTAAATGTTTATAATTCAAACAATTTTCTTACTTAATAGAAGTATAATAACAATTGATGTTGCCAGTTGGGAAATACAACTACAAAGCTTTTAACAATTGTGTCTCCATTCAACTGCATATGATTTCATTAGTGTAGTCTTTACAACTACTACTACTTTTCAACCTTGAGTTTAAGCCCTGACATATGCAAACAGCATGGGTATCTTTAATATATCGCATTACACACAGATTTTTAGATACATTTTTAGCCATGCCCCGTCTGATTACATTGGTCTAGGTTATTACACTACATTAATGAATGCCAGTATGTGAAAAATACCAGTATATGATGGTGTGTGTGAGTCTGTGTTTCTGCAGGTGCACATGCCTTTTTCCTACAGTATGTGTTTCTAATGAAGTGCCAAATGTAATGAGATAAATCTATCCATTAGGGTTCCTTAACGAGACTAAATCCACATGGCTGCTAATGAGTCGGTACTCCATCAGTTGTCCTCAGAGAGCTGGAGGACCTGACTACCCGACCCGGAGCCAGACAGAATCAGACCCTCTAAGCCACTAAATCCACAGCTCCAGCTGTTGTAGACCTCCATCATTTAGCTACTGGCCCTTCAGGGAGTGACTTCAGGTTAGCAAGCAGCTACAACCGATAGAAACTAGAGTCACAGGGAAACACTAATCATCTGTAATCATTGATATGCCATTACTGGGCCATACTCATTTGCCTGATGGAACAATGCTCTGAAGACTTCTGTTGTTACTGGGCTATTATTAGCTTTTCAGCTACTGCTGCGCTGAACATGTGTTCTGTACACAGGCACTACATGCTGTGCAACAACATGTGGCTAATGTAACAGCATAGGGTTGAAACTGGAGTTACGCAAATAATAAAAAACTCTTTCTTTCAAAGCTTCATTTCATCCATGGAAGTATTATACAGTGAACATGTTCATATGCATTTGTCACTGTCACACCAAGAAGTGATGCTGTGTATTGACCTTGCAAGTTGAAAGTCGAGGGAAGAGAAAAAGGAGAAGAGAGAAAAGCAGTATCAGGCAGTAAATACACCAGAAACTGTTAAAGTTTTGGGATCATTTCAGTTGGAATGCTGCTGTGGTGATGGGGAGTTTGCAGCACTAGGGCTAGCACAGTAACACATGGTTTATTACTATATATTAAGATAAGACAAGCCATGCTAGCTTACCCACACGGATCGGCAACCGCTAGTGCCATACCAGCTTCAAAAGCTACCCGCCGGTGGTAAGTGCAACAAAGGCATCATGCTCTGTACAATAAGAAGAACTGCAGTAGCATGTAAATATGTTCAAACGCTAGTGAAACAACTCATGAAAATGTAACCTTATTAACCTGTTTTCTTTCGTTTGAATGTGTGGAACTGTATATTGTGATTTATCAGGTGGCAATCCTGGCTTTAGTGTCTTGTAAGCAGATATGGGCGGGGCACCACAGAATGGTGCAAGATACTTAAATAAATATAATCAAATCAAATCAAAAACCAAATCATAGGTTTCACCAATATAACAGCTCTTGAGCCACATTCCTCTAGATTCTGTTTTTATGATGACATTTTTATTACTTTAATCACTATTCAATTATAAATAATACCAACTGAGATCTGGCCTACTTCATTTTTCTCATATTTATCATTGCTTTTCAAACAAGACAAGAGACTATGGCCTTGCTCTGTGAGGCTGTGCACAGCTGTGCTTTGGGCTAAATCGCAAAGTCAGAAGGTATAATGTTTACCATGTTCATCCTTTTAGTTTTGCATGTTAATGTACTAACATTTGCTAATTAGCAGTAAACACAAAGTACAATCATTTGCTTTGCAGGCATTTATCCATTAACAACAGGTGGCTGCTGGATGAAAAGGCAGAATATCAAAGTTATTACATTCAACCTCTGGGGAGCAAGGATTTAGAAATATATAATCTTTTAAATGTCAACCTGCAGGTGGCACTAGAGGAAAATCAAGGGATCACCAAATCCATTAGGATACATCAGAACCATGAATGTAGAACAGTTTTTGAGTTATTTCAGTGTGGTCCAAAGTGGTGGACCAACAGATGGGCACTGTGGATAGCATGGCTTAAATACAAGTAACTATTGTTCTCCCATTACTCACATAATTGGTTGCAGCCTTATAATTGTGTAAGCAAGATGCAGTACCTTCTAAATCCAAGGAGACACAGCTTCTAAATCTAGATTTTGCCATTAAAATGAATGTTAGACGTTACAGAAATGTACAATTCGGCATCCAAGTCAACCTTTACTATCACCCCAATAAATCAAGCTTTCAGAGCATGATTCCATAATGTATGAGTTGCATTTTTGGTTATCACCCTTATTTTCAGAGCGAGGTCTATGATTGTGATTAGTCCTTTTTTGCAGGCAAGGCAAGGCATTTTCATCCATACAGCACACTACGTTATAGGTAAACTAAATGTGCTGTAGATCAAATGGGCATGAAATCTATTCCTTTGACAATGTTGTGTTTCATAAAATTCTAATCACTGGGAGCCGCTTCAAGACATGCATCATACATAAATACATGAATCTTAATAGAAAGACATCAAACCATCTGGACAAATTTTCCTTTAAAGGTTTCCTATTGGGTTTTTTTTTTTTGGTGAGTGAACGCATAGAACTACAGCAAGACGTGTCATTGTGATAGTAGAGCACTTATACTTCATTAATGGCACCTTTATTATAATAGTGTTCATAACTTGACTAACTGACAGAGAGAAAAATAATGGATGAGTGACTTTACTCTCTATCTCTAAGATGGAAGGAAAAAAAGACTGGGTGGCTTTTCCAGTGACAGATCAGATTTGTGCTCCACAAAAGCTTTGATCTTAAGGCTTTCTGACAGCCTTTAATCTGAGCAGACCACACACACACACACACACACACGTACACACATACAGTACACACACACACACACAGACATATTTTCATTGAAACCACAATATACAAAATGGACTTACAAAATGAATTAATTTCCAGCTGTCTGTTTGTGGTTTTGTCTTGAAGTCTTCCAGAGGACACTGTGGTTGATAAAGACCAAGAAAGTGTCTTTAAAAAAGGGAAATAAAATGTGAAAACCACACTAAGCTCATCTGTTTTTTTCTTCACACACAATCTGTGGTGAGTGACTCATACAATACTGTACAGGACTCATCTTTCTATGCCGATTGAAGTTGTTGTCACAAAGGTCACCTTTATAAATGTGCCTGTTGCACCTTTTCTTTAAGTTATTTTGACTGGGTTTGTTGCAGCAGGTGTAAGTCTCCTCCAAATTCATATTTCTACACAAGGGAGGAGAGGGGCATACTGTGAGAAGAAGAGGACATTAAAACAACAAAGCAAAAATGGGAACTGAGAAGAAGCTGATTTTACTCATCTTAAAGCATCCTTGGTTGTAATATCAGAGGATGGCAAAGAGAAAATAGCAGCATCTGGATGGAAGAAAAAAGCCTCTAATCTGAGAAGCAACTGATTTAAGTCCGACACAAGAAATGGTAAAAGACAAAGAGAAGCTGCAGACCTGCAAAGCAAGAACATATTTCTATATATGCACATATACTCACTGTATTTGTCTTTATTTAATCATTTCGTACAGTGCTGTAAAAACTTGTACAGGCCTCCAGCAGGTTTACTAGGTGGAGATTTACAGCTCACAAAATCCTTCTTAAAAAGAGACTAGGTTAATAGTAGCTATGATTGATGTAAATTATTCAGGTGTGGAAGAAAATGTAAATCAAATCAAAGGATTTATCAGGTTTTCTTTATATCTTGCCACAATGTATTAGTCTGGGCTCACAACTTTGTTCCTATGCCCACTGCTTTGTACTATAATATACTACTCTAAGCTCTACTCCTGACCCAAATTATCCCTGACATGCCCTGACCTTCCTGTGAACCCACACTAAAAAACCTCCCCATGACTCTAGATACATTTATGTATCGCCTCGGTCTCTGTTTCATCATACATGTATCTGTGTGAAACTGCCTGTTGTTTGTGAAATCCTCTGAATTGTACTATGTGTGGCTTTGCCCTACTGCAGCATAATAAACATGACTTTTCAGCTCAATACGAGATCTGTCTCAGACTCTGATAGACTTTTCTATAAGTGCTGATTATATATGAAACATGAAGCTCAGCGCAAGTTCAAGCAGGAAGACCTTCTCATTATGCTTCATTCATTCACAATTCTCTCACTGACAATGAGCGTTTACTCTTACTCTTAATTCAATCAGACTTAGCCACAATCTCCTCCAGCATATCATGTTGCTGCTGTCCAACTTTAAATCTACTCTCCTCTCTGCTGCTTTCAGCTGTCAATTCAGCGCAAAATCGATGTGACCCTCTTTCACCCCGATCACCTGCAGTTCATAATATCCAGTGCCCTGGTTGAGCTCATCAGAAGTGTACTCCTCATCACATCCAGATCTTCAGCATTCGCTTCATTCCATCATCACCACCAGTGTCTAGACTCCATAAGGGGGGTTTCCTATATTAATCACGGCTTCACCAACACATTCAAACATGAAGACGTCATGATGGGGTTATGTTGCCAAAGACTTTTCACATTTCTCATCTTCATTGTACACATTACAATTCTATATATTTGTTCATTCCAAACTTAATTCTGGTTGAAATGACAAATTAGCTTCTACAACCCCTCCAAACCCATTTGGATTTACAAATAGCTTTTGTGACCCCAGCCCTGGGGTTTGTGCACAATATCGTGAGCTTCTTTTTTTTTTATTATACTAAATATTGTCTTAACAGCTGCCCTATAACATCTCTGAGTCTGGAGGCCATTAAGGAACTGTGTTGCGAATCAATGTGCAGGACTGCTTGATAATGATATTGACGTTTTTCATAAATAAAAGGGAGTACCTTGATATGTTTGATATTTCATTTGCTGGATTAGTCAGAAACAGACATTACACAGTTATTTTGTCCATCAACAATTTCTGAACTAATTTTCATTATATTTATTATACTACCATATATTATATATCAATAGTTGGTTAGGTTTCAGAGGAATTCATCCATATTACCCACAACTAATACTGAAGTAATGTGAAAACTGTCTATCATTCATCCATGTTTGCCTTTGTTTTAAATTGCTTACCACTTGTGGGTCTCAGAGGGCAAATCCCAGAATGCACGGCACACCCTGGACAGGTGTAGCGATATATAGCATACATCATCGACATCATCATAATCGTATTGATTAGATCTTCACTATCATTATGAAGAAGCAAGATCCATTTTTGGACTGAAAAGCAATCTCAGCTGCCCACAATAGTGGACCTTTGTTCGTATAAGATTTAAAGGGATGGCTCTCGCAAGGTCAACACTGTTGTTGACTGGGGAGAAACATTATTTACCTTACATAATTGGTAACACTATCCAGCAATGAGACTGAAAGAAAGATGGTTCATGTGCAGATTCTCCCCAGGTGGACTACCTTATCTCTACCTCTGGGAATTAAATCTATAATAGCACAAAGAACACAAAGATATAGTCTTTGATGGAGTTGTTGGCGACTGTCTTTGGCAGGAGAAAAATGAGCCATTTAGCCAGGCAGTGTGCGGTTCCACAGGCCATTGTTTGACTAGAAACACCACCAATGACTTAGCACTGCCCTGCAAGTACTGATATTAGTTCATTTGGAGCTCCTGTGTATCTCTGCCAGATTGTAAATCCAGACCAATTAGTGTCACCCCGACAGATGAGAACATGGAGCAACACCTTTGTGTCTTAAGGGCCCTCTTCTTTCTACTGCTCATAATGCAATTAATTAGAAAGCCTCCCTTTAATTAGACAGCACACTGGCCCTGATTAAAATTAGGCTTGTTGGGTGAGTGTTTGCGTGCACACACACAGGCAGAGACTACAGTGCACGCACGTGTACACAAAGACAACACCACAGTATTTTCTATGTAACAGGTCAGTATGTGTGAGAGAGCTGAAGGCATGTGAGTTCTTGATTGGCGGGACTGTTGGCATGGCGAGAGGCAGGCGGATGTGAAATCCCTGCCGCTCAGCTTCCTGGTTTTAGCCGTGTGACCTCCAAACAGTCCAGACAAAAAGAGCCGCGGGCTACAGCAAGCTCATCAAAAACAGCAAAGACCAAACAAGGCTACCTCTTTCAGACTGTCTCAAAATAACAGGATTAGAGTTATCTCTCAACAGCAGTTATTTGATGCTGGTAGCATTTAAATTAAATTCCATCAAGAAACATCCAACCAGACAAAGTGAGAAACTGTGACTCCAGGTAGGGCCTGTGTGGCACAACTCACAATAGTACTGGAGCATTATTGCAAAACTAGAGAGGACAGGTTTCTTTATTCTGTAGTGTCATGATGGTATTGTAGTGAGGTATTGTCAGTACCTGGAGGCAAGCTAGTTCTTTTCCTCTTCTTGCCATTTTCAGCAGTGTTTTCCAGCGAAGGACAGTCTGTCAACAGCTGACCGTTTGAGCCACTGAAGTGGAGAGTGTCGCTGTTGGTCGTTGGGTCAAAGGGCAGAGCATTGAGCCCTAAAAAGTTACAATAAAAAAAACAGGTTAGATGAGACAACACAGAAATATGCATCTAAAGACTTTGCTTTCCAATAGTACAAAATCCCCCACTGTTACCACAACTGCAGGGATTTGACAGAGCTGTTTGATCAATATCACTGACTCATCAAATGCTCCACATGCTGCAATTTTTTCCTTTCATAATCTGACCTCCTGAACCTCAGGTTGTTAGTTTTATAGATTCATCTAACCTTGCAACTGGATTGAAACTGTCTCATGAAAACACTCCCGATGAATTTAATACACTGGAAAATGTCTCTTGAATGAAAAGGCTTACAGAGCCAAATGACTTTCAAGTATTGATATTTTTTGTCTGCGTCACACACAAAACATAACTTGTGATTATGTTTAGATGTTACAAGAAAAGACTGATAACTTGTCAAATAATGTGAAGATATCTGATTAAAAGCCACCTCACCAGTAATATCCCCAAAAATGGTTCCTAAAAACATGTATAATGAACGCCAAAAAGGCTCTGAATCCAAATAAAACATGTCTATCCTGACAGGTTGGCCAGGGTTTCTAGATCCTACCTCAAATGTATTATTAATGTGGCAGACTGTCTACACACACGCATTATATGACTAATCAAAATATAAAAGAGTCTGGGCTTTAATGCAAATCAACCAAATCTGCCTAATGGTGTTGAGCCTGTATTCTGTTCTATAAATACTTTAATGTTCACCTGATCATTTTCTTATTAGTCTGTTCCCTTAAAAGACTCAATAGTCACACAGAATAGAGCAACTCGGATCCAAACCCAGCTGAATTACATGCAAATACATCAGCTATTGTCCCTCTTTTTAAAACGTAGGGAAATATATGCTAGCTTGTTTATACAGTAATTTTGAGGAGGGCTTGGAAGGCACAGGTCCCATACTAATGTGAAATACATATCAAACTCTAAAAAACCTATTTCTGCATGTCTCTGCTTTTCAATGGAGTACAATAGATCTGGATGATGCCGTGTGAATCCTCCTCTCTCTGGCCCTGTCAGCTTTATTGATCGCTCACCGGGGGGATGAGACACAATTTCAGGTATCAAACTCAGTCCTGTTTATTTGAAAACATGTTTTTTTTTTATTGTTTGTGAGTTTCTTGTCCTTTGTATTTAACTGTGCGTTGGTGTGATGGAGTGACTGAATTTTGCTCTTCACAGATCTCAGACATAATTACATGATTCTGACAATTATTAGATGGATGATGTATCTTTGCAGTTTTCATTTAAAAATTTACATAATTGATGTTATTGTGGCATTGCAATAAAAGGTCAAAATGATCCGTTCAAATGTTATCTCTCAGTTTCCTTTCGCCATTAACATTTATCTCTAGGGCTCACTGTCAGTTATTTTTGACTTAATAACTTTAAATTTAGGTGGAAGTCCACTTTTAGTTGATTTTCCTTCACAATTTTCTCTTAACTGTCTTCAAACAAAGGCACTGGTAGAGCTTTAATTGTCACAAGAGAAGCTCATTGACTGTAATTACTGAAAAGGGAAACAACAGACACAAAAAACAAGTAACTATTTTGGTTTTAGAAAAAATGTGAAAATCTATATATATAGATAGAGTATGTAGCTTGCGTTGGGATTGTTACATTTGATACAGCCCAGTTTTGTCTCCAATCTACAAAGTAAAACTTGATTTTCCTTCCCTCACAGGAGGGACATCCATAGTGTTTTACCAGTAAAGGCTTTATTGAGGAAAAATTAGTGCATTTAAATTAAAAAGGAATACTGTTCCCAATTCACAAGTGTTCTGATTGCTCCATGGTTGGTTCCACATGCAAGAGTATTTCTTCTGTAGTCTTTTATACATTTACTTTATTTACTGCACATCTGGATGTGCAGAAAGTTGCCAGCAGATGCTGACATGAGATTGGCTTCATGCATTTATGGATAAGGCCCAGCCCTTAAATCAATGGTATGTCTCATTCTATATATTGGACAAGACCATGGCCTATAATGTGTTTACAAGAGATTTTAATAGCTGCCTTCATTCAACTGCATCTCTTCCCCATTCACTATTGGACAAGGACAGATGGAGCCTTTTTCTGGATGCTCTTTCAGCAGTCTTTCTTTGTGTTCCACTGCAGTTTTGTGGGTTTCTCCTCTGTATGGCATGCAGCATGTTGGTTGGTCTGTCTCTCTCTCTCTGTGGAGGTGGTAAGGGGACAAGACATCCATCTATTCTGTCACCTTCTGCCAGCAGGGCTTCTAAATAAGCAATGCAGCAGAGGGTTAATGGTCTCAGACAGTGATAGAGCTATTCTTTACCCCTGTACAGTACAAGTGGAAAAACAGACTGGGAATACTTCCAATTTATGGCAATTGTGTTAAAGTAAACCCTGAATCTATTGGCAGTCTACAACTACTACTACTGTTTTTATTAGACATATTAGTCAACAACTATATGTTTGTGGGATAGATCTAGCCGTTCCAATGAAGTCATATTTTTCAGTTAGGGAGAATAAACAGACTAAAAAGTGTTATGAGGTGATACTAGCTAACACCAGAGTCTCTGGACACAAACAAATGGGTTTGTCCAACTTATTTTTGCAAATTAGATGGCTAAAGACACAAAGACATAATCTTGCCACAGTGCAGAATAATCTGGAAAAATGTCTGAACAAGTATACTTTTAGTGGGATGAACAGATTAGTATGCCAGGTGGAGTCTGTGGTTCAACAGGGTTCAATACTGGCCACTCCTCTAATCCACTTTAAAAGCAACAGACAGTTTCCTAATGGGCTTAATGCCCAAGGGTCCAGCCCAGCTTCCCTTAAGTGAAAACTGTTCAGGTCTAGGAGTAGGTCCCGAAGTGCAAACCTATCTAAAATATGAACAATCGACACCTACAATATGCTCCAAATTCATATCATGTCCCCTTTTAAGATGAAACAACACATCTGAGGACACTGACAATCCTGTCACCATGTGTTCTGCCTGTAATGGTGTATGCATGCATATGGAGACTGATGCAAAGTTATTGAAAACAATGATGTAATTGCATTTAGAAAAAACAATTCAATAGCTACATTAAAATGTTTTATGTTCCCTACAGTGTTTTTTTCTACCCTACAAGTGATCGAAAAAGGTTACATTCAGTTATCCATATATTTGGGGACATTTACATGCATACGGGTATTGCATTATTCCACAAGAGTTATCCAGCAATGTAACTCTTGACAAATTCTGCCCAAATTGTGTTAAAATGTTGCATGTACTTCATCAAAAATGTTATTATTTTCTTAATTAATTAGTTTCCATTTGGTCTGGAAGAAACAAACCAAGGGATATTCAGTTTACAGTCACAAACAACAAGAAAAGCCATAAATCCTCATAATTGAAAAGCTGGAAGTAGCAAATGTTTGGCATTTTTGCTTAAAAATTACAAATAAATATACTGCACTCCTTTACATTGTTGAAATCAATATGGACAGTATAAAAAGAAGAGGAAAATTGATGTATCAGAAATATGTTTTTTTTTTTCATTCCATGTATTACATTTCCTTGTCAAAACCTGGTGCTTACATTACCCACAATGCAACTTGACGGCTGACAGTTGAGGATACTGAAACCTCTAGCTGGTAGCCTCAAGCAGAGATGAGGAGTGGTCTACAGCACCGTTTATCCCTCTGGAGCCAGAAAAGCCTTATATACAGTAGTAGTACTCACCATGACCTGTAAATAGACTTTAAAGTGTAAAATTGGTGGAGTTCCCCTTAAGTAGATAATCAAACTTGTTGCTGATTATTTTCATGTTGATAGACTTAACATTTAAGCATCTTATCGTTTCAGTTGTAAAATTTATACCAAAGTGATATAGGAAAAACTTGAAGATATCCATCTTTGCTTGTTCTCTAACAACAGCCATGAAAGGAACAAAAAAAAAGTTTGCATTTGAGATAAGACGTAGTCTCAGCAAGCAGAAACACAGGCGCAATTTCATGCCAAAATGATTACCAAAATTGTAGCATGCCACCAGATATGCCACACCATCGCAGCTGCATCACTTGACTTCACATTTAGCGTATTAACACACACATTATTAGAATAAAGCAAATCAGAGTACAATGAAACACCTTCATCTTCGCAGGTATTTCCGTTCTAACCATCGCACGAGAGGAGTGGCGCTGTTATCTAGAGTCTGTGACATCAAAAACATGTTTACCTTCAGTCCCCCCTGTAAACACAGTTCTTCAAATTGACTCTGTTGCTTCCCTTTTTGGAAAACAGACACCTTATCAAAACCTTCCTCTGACAGTACATGTGAATACTAATGCAAATATTCACGCAAGCTTGAGCCTGCAGCTGTATTTCTCCCCAAAAAGTCCTCCTCCTCTCTGCTGTCTGTGTAACACAACTGTCTGGGGTTACATCAAACACACCTACGCACACCCTTTCACGGACTGCATCAGTCTGTCTTTCCTGAGATGTCTGCAGCCCATCAACATCCATCTGTCTGGGATTTCTCTCACTCTCTTTCTCTCTTTCTTTCTCTCTCTGGTGCCGCATGACAGACTGAGCAAAGTGTCAGTTCGTCTTTCTTTGCTGATTTGATATTACTGCTGTCAGTCTACAGGCTGATCGTTGTCAACTTTTTATCCAAGACATTCAAAAGCATAAAAAGGAAACACACGGGCCAAAAGATCAGAGTCTGTGCAAGAAAGAAAGAAAGAAAGAAAAGGAGCACAGAGATGGTACACAGGGTTGCTGCTAGGAATTCTGGGTATAAAAACATGTAGCAATGTGCGCCCCACCCTAATGTGTCTAACATCAAATAGCTACCCCTTGCCTCTCTAAATAAGCCATGGGAAGTTGTTGTTTTTGATTTAACCCACTAGCTGTACTGGCATGTTTGTGCTTTTTTGGTGCATTGTGTATATGTGTTCTTACTGCGCTACAATCTGTACCTCTTCTCTCCATCTGTGTCCAGGCAGATGGATATGTGTATTTTTTCCTCCAAAGGCCTTCACCTGAATCGCCAGTACTGAAGGCAGTGCCATTATGACTGGAGGTGGGCAGAAATATTCTCCCAGGGAATCACAATCACTACTCTAAAAGATGATGTAATAATGGTATACAGCCAGACCCAACAGATACAGTTGTGCAGTAGTATAACCAGCAATTAGCTATTTTTTAGCTGCGCCGGTTCCATTCCACATATTTTTACCACATACAGTATAATGCAGAAAGTTATACAGCTGACTTCAAACGAAGAAGTCCTGACTGAGATTCCTCACTGTCCCATAAACATTTTTCCTTGAGGCAGAAAAGATTTTGTGTTATAAATTGTAAAACAGCACATCTGATGAATAATTTTCGCAGCAGCGTACATTGAGAAGGCTTCAACCTTTAATAATAGAAACATACCTCATTTAATTTTGGCATGTCATAAGTTCACTTATGCAAACCCACAGAGAGTCATTATTCAATTCTACTGTTCCCTTCAGCTCTGAGTTTTAGCATCTTTTAGCTGAACGTTTTGGCTTTGCAACTTTATATTTTTGGTTCGCTTTCTTTGGTCTCATCAGCATCGTTTCCAGTCCCAACAGCCAGCTATGTGTTTTAGCCAAATACATGATAGAATCCTACTGCATACTACCTGCCAAGACCACAAAAATGTGACAGAAAAAAATTATAACTGGCGAGTTTTGGTGAAATTGGATCATTTAGAAACTTAAGAGACTGATTACTTCCCTCAGAGAGTAATTATTGGACATTTGTCAGGTGGACACAACTCCAAATGAAAGATAATGATGCTCCATGCCTGCACCATGTGTACATTGTCTACTGTTAGTCAACCCATTTGCCATGTCAATATGTCAATATTGTGTTGACAGTCCTCCCTCCCCTCTACTTTCTAAAGATTTCAGTGGTGGGTCGGTTGAAAGATATTCTATTGTGACCATGAGGACTAGAGCTGAAACTAGTATTTGATATATATAGATGTATATATGTATACATATATTTATATAATTATTAATTATTATCTTTTAAATTCTGAAGATTTCTGTAAACATTTCAGATGGAACGACAAACTTACAGGACTAAATGGAATATATTCAGCAAGAAATTACATCTTTGAGTCTATATGCATCAGTCCATATCAGCTGTGCACATCTGGACGCTAAAATCCCCTCTTCGTTCATTTTTGGAAAATTGCTCCAGTTCTATCACTACTATCTTTTTGCATGCAAGCAAAAGCAGACACACATTTACAGGATGGAGACACACTAAACTTAATACAGAGAGACATGACCAGTAAAGAAAAACCACTTGAACCACCAATCATTAAAAACACCATGTACTAGTAATGGATCTAAACTGGCTAATGGGACAGATCCATGGACAACACGATATAATGTCTTCTGAATATGATACCCCCTTTTATTAGTAAGATGAGTCCATGCCAGGCTACAAACACCAATAATATATGGAATACTCTCTCAGTCACACCTTTTTTCAGTGATAAACAAGAATCCACAGCCCAACAGAGATCAGTTATTCATTAATATATATATATAAATATGTAAATAAATAAATAATGTTTCATTATACTGAGTACAATGAATAATATCCTCCCTCCCTCCCCTATACCTTTCTAAAGATTTCAGTGGTAGGTCTGTTGAAAGATATTCTACTGTGACCATGAGGACCAGAGCTGAAACAAGTATTTGATTAATGGATTAGTCACTCAACATTAATCAACAACTATTTTCATCATCATCTGAGTTACAATCCATCTAATTTTAACCACTGATCTGGATCTGGGTCATGGTGGTAGTAGGATAAGAAAGGCAACCCAGACATTCTTCTCCCTAGCCAGCTGCTCCTGGGGGACCCCAATGCGTTCCAAGGACAGACGGGATATGTAATCCCTCTAGGGTGCTCTGGGACTGCCCCCGGGGCCTTTGCCCAGTTGGACAGACCTCTGAAGGGAGGTATCCAGGAAGCAGCCTTATCAGATGCACGAACCACCTCAACTGACTCCTTTTATTGTGAAGAAGCATTAGAAAACAAGCTTCCCTCTGCTGTGTGTGTGAGCTCAGACACCCTGCGAAGGAAACTCATTTAGACCGCCTTTATTTCGCGAAATCATTCTTCATGCCACTACCTAAAGCAGTGTTGATGCAGATTGACCAGTAACTCGAGATCTTTGGCTTCAAGCTCGCCGCCCTGTACACAGAGGGACAATGCGGTACAGTTCAAACCAACCAGTCCAGGGATTTTTTGGCAGGGTACCATGGCCTCAGACTTGCAGGAACAGAGGACTCTAATCACAACTGCTTCAAACTCAGCTGCAAATCATCCCAGAATTGATTCATCACAAGTCAAGGATGCCAGAGGAACCATATCGTCTACAAAAAGAAGAGATGCAATCCTGAAGCCACTGACACACTCCACCCCCTGGCTGCGTCTTCTGAGTATCTTCCTGTGTTTCTCTGTTTTACACTGAACATGTTTTTGGCTCGCTTTTGTTCTGTTGTTGGTCATTTAAATAACTGCCTTTAGGCTCTAGGAAATTGTGATGGGCATTTTTCCCATGTTTCTGAAATATTATAAAGTACACAATTCATTAGGAACTGCAAAAAATAATTGGCATACTAATGCAAAATGAAAATAATCAATCGTAAGGCGCACATATTGTCCAAACAACCTTTAGACCTGATATCCAGGATGCTATCATGAAGAACTGAATTTTTCATTACTTTGGGACACAATATCCCAATGCACTCATTTTGAGGAACTGCAAGCATGGCATGGTTTATTCCACTCTGTAGCTTTTCCAACATTGGGAACTGAATGTTGTTTTTGGGCAAAAAATAAATCAAAGCAGCACTGAAACACATTGAAGAAGCCAGTGTCAGTTAATTATTACAGCAGGTTCTCTTTCTTCCGTTCTGCTTGTTAACATATTTTCCACATTGCATCATATTCCCTACTGCACAATTTGTCTTCTATATGAAACATTTTCTTTTGGAGCATACATTAGCTGTGTAAATACATATATTGAATATTGTTATCAACATATGAGCATGTAAAGCAGCAGAAAAATGTGCACAGTTTAGCAGGTGAATTCGTCCATCTGGAAGTCTGTGTCCAAGATTGAGAGAACTGATGGTAGCAGTGTAGCCAGCTGTGAAAAAACACAGATTACTGAATGTTCATCCATCTGAAGCAGATAAAAGGTCCACGTCCAGACACATAAAATATTAATACATAATTGAGTGCATTGGATTTGTTTTTTTACATGACTTTCCATAGAACCTCTGTGCTTACTGTATTTGCCCATGCAGCTCAGAGGATTTGACTACTATGACAATGAAAAATATGAAGGACAGTGGAGGAATTCCAATGAATGCATGAACTGAGACTTGTCTGCACTGGCATTTGAAAATATGTAATAGAACATGCTTTAGCCTTCATAAAATATCCACAATGCATCAATCCAAACCCAGTCCAATCATCACATACATTGTTATACATATGTTAATGTAGGCCCAATGTAATTAGGTAATGTGTTCAGTCAAATGGGCACAGGAGGGGGATGCAAGGAGGAAAGAGCTGTCTCCACAAATTTGCTTTAAAGCTTGATTTGGAATGAAAATATTGAATGACGCACAGCAGCAGGCACATATTCTCCCAACAACCAAATCAACTAAGCTTTATTCAGCTACTTTTATTCTGAGTCATTTGTATTTGCAAGGTTAAAGCTTTTATTTGGCCTTTATAATCCAGCTAATAAGTGTTTCCTTTTGTTTTTAAATACAGTACTCCAAAATTTTTTTAGCTAATAAGTAATTCATTAGGAATGATTTTTTTTCTATATCAGGGCTGCAGACAGGGATGCATATTTGCATTTAACGTGACATAATAACAGGTATTATCTTTAAACTCTCTAACCACTGGAACATAGCACTTTATTTCAGTCCTATATTAGAAAAATGGCAATAAATTAACACTTCAGGTCATCTTTAATGAGCAAATTGTCCAAAGGCTACTATTTGCAATAAGTTCTTCTGAGGTCATAACCTTTAATAGAAGGGCTGAAATAAAACTCAGTCATCTATGACCTTTCCGTCATCAGTTGAATTAGCTGCTTCCTGCCCACTGAACAAAGATATCTAGGCGGCGGGTGAAACAGCCAATGACAGTCATGCTTTTCACAAAAGATTATATCACTCATAAAGGCCGTAAGTCACACTCGGTCACAGCTGAGGGTTCAGGGTGCAATTCCACCACTCACATTAATCTACTGGCTGATAACCCATTTCCAGGTTGGCTGCTATTGGTCATATTCAAGTGACACATTTCTGGTCGCGTCACGCGCAGGGATAGCTCCGAGATTAGCTTCCTGTCACCAGCAGCAGCTATGTTCCCATATCTGGAAGACCTCTAAGAGGCTCTAGGTGAGAAGACCTACTGATAGATTAGTCAACCACTGGAACAAGTCATTGCTCTATTCATAGCCTGGACTCAACAGCACATCACTGCATGGAAAAATTCTTGGCTGTAAAAATCAAGCTAGCCGTAAAACGAGAGACGCTGAGTGACAGATGACTCCAACAGATGAATAAACAAGGTGTCTGACTTATTCAGCTTAGCAATAGCTGCTTGGGCACACTGGGCACGTGAAGCATCCTCATAAGGATATTAACTTGGCTTTGCACTTGGTGTCTGAGTATTTTTAGCAGGAGAAACAATAAAGGGGGGAAATTTATGCAGTGCCGAAAAGTAGACAAAAACAAACACCTCGTTATTATCTCAGATCCCTTCCTAGAGATTTTAAAACGTAGTGTTGACCTGTCAAAAAAACAACGTGCACTCCAGAAACAAAGTGGAGTTCTTAGAAAAAAAAATCTTCTTTAATGCCTCATGAATTTACGTCCTTGCAGACCTCTCAGTCAGCCAGTGTGCAATGTCTAAAAACACCTCTAATGAATCTATCAGACCAGATGTACAAATACAACCAGATGGACAGCCTTCATCCAGTGGATCTCATCACAGTGTGCTACTTACTGCGTGCCACGACCAATGAGGACATGTGAAGGAATATTTATCAATAGTTTCTCAGTCTGCCCACACAACATCTGCCTCTAGTGAGCATATGAAAGGCCTGTGCATGCAGCAAACGCAGGCAAATCACAAATAAACAGCACAGGAAACAGAGTTACAGCGACGCAGCTAAGTACAGTGAAAAAGCTCCAATGATTGACCTACAGTAACCGTGACTGTGGCATTGAAAGTGACGTTTCTGATCTGGTGGAATGAGCTGACTTTGAGATTAGTTCTACAGCTTCTCCAGGTGATTTCTGACCTTCATCATTACTGCTTATGGAGGCCCATTACCCAGTAGCACAACGCAACCAATTTAAACACACAGTTCCCTGTTATTCCCTCAGGGAAAACCTACTCCCACAATTTGTCAAAGTGAAACTTCTTTTAAAACCTAAAGCTGCTACCATTCTGTGTTTTTATAGTAACAATGGAAGAAATGACTACGTGTAATGTGAAAGGGGTCGATTGTAGAGACGAAGCCATATATAATCATCAATGAAGAACACTCTTCTTACCGGTCTTCTGGCCTGCAACTCTAAAATTATGGTTAACTCTCATTGCTTTCATCAGCATTGGTTCCAGCAGCCACAGGAGGCTGTATACAGCAAAAAAAAGCTCTAATAATTACACTGTATGCTAACTTGCCACCACCAATTAGTTGACAATTAAAAGTTAGTGGTTAACTGATGAACATATTGGAGCATTTAGCTGCTAAAGAGCCAGATATTTCCCTCAGGGGTTGGAGGAGAGCAAAGCAGAGCTAAAAGGAGAATGAATATTGAGTATACATTCAT
>NW_023339785.1:9239782-9241439 GCF_004916995.1 Morone saxatilis
TAGCCATATCTCCTTAAAAGGTGATAATATATGAGTATTGTGCTTAGATCAGGTAATGCAGCTTTATGGTTCGACGCCAACTTAAGTTGTCAAAGCAGCACGGTGCTAAAAATCATGCACGGTGCCATAAACAGAAGAACTGACTATGCAGAGTGGAGTCTCCATGGTGACACCATAACCCATGGTGACAGGTATGTGTTAGCAGTTGTACCAGCTGCTGTTGTTCAGTTTGACTGTTTCCACAGAGATCTCAATGCAGAAAAACCGAAGATCTCAGCTGCGCCAGCTGTCAACTCTGTGTTGTACACACACAGTGAGGCTGCATGAGAGACATTACACACACAGTCACTCTCATACACAGAGACGTACACACACTTGAGCATGCAACAAAGTACACTGAGCCACACAAGTGCACACAGGCATACATAAACACAAACACACTCCTACACGCTCCCTTTGTTGTGTCCGTATCATACTCAGCCACATGCACTTCTGCATGCAACAGTGAAACAGCCACACATCTTCTATGCCAGTAGTGACGACTTATCAAATCGACACCTTTCTGTGAAAATAGGCTTAAAGGAGACAGCGAAACCACTCGGCCTGTTTTTCTGTGCTTTGTGCTGACTGTTTGTTAACATTCTTGTACAAAGAGGCCAGTAGCAGATTTTATGGTATCAGGCCATTTATTGAGACAGCAGAAGCTGTGTGAATGAGATTGCTGGTGTGAGACTGCCTCATTTGTACAGCTTTCGCAGAAGTACAGAGTGGAGGGAGATCTAAACATTCTGAAGATGCTTCTGTTTTCATTGCCTACTGACTACTCTGTGCTATGGAGATATTGAACACAAATGGCACAGAAAAAACGTCAAGGAGGCATCATCTTACTAAAAAAAACTGAAAAAACACTTTAATCCAAAATCGCAAGAGAATTCTTATGAATCTTTCATATACTCTTTAATGAAGGTTAATGAAGATGAGTGCTGAGAAAAATAAAACACAGTTTTAGTGTCAGGACTTGGCAAAATGTAATAGATTCCCAGCTGAGACAGTGACATTTAAAAATTAGGCTTCTTTCACAAAATATCACTGTGTGTCCTATTCGGAGCATATGATTTTAACTTTTAGTATTACCCGGATAAAAAATATTTTTGGCTACTCACACGAGTGGCACCACATCCCCACTGACATTTTACATTTATAAGGTCACTTTCATTTTCAAATGTCTTCATTCTTATGCTGTGGACACACTGTGCCTGTTTTCACAAGCTTTTGTTGTGAATTCACAATCTATCAGTCCACCTTGATAACGCCTCTCTTTTCACAACCCTCTCGCGTGCTCTGCTTTTTTCACAGCTTTCTGGAGCAAATGATGTGTGCAAACACGCACACAAGGCGACACAAATGTGGATGATATTGTTAAACATACCTTCATTGTATTAATTTATTTTTGATCTCCCCTTAATCATTTGGTATCTCCTGTCCATCCACACAAGCTCATGTTTACTTATAGGCTGAATAAGAACAGAGTGCATTCAGGCAGGAATCATGTCATCAGTATTCATTACATCGGTGACAAGGAGAAAATTCCTTCTCAGCCCCCTTCTGTCATTCCCCCGGGCCTCAGGGAATCCACTGAAGGTTAATTTATTTAAAT
>NW_023339785.1:9241456-9241645 GCF_004916995.1 Morone saxatilis
ACTCATCTCTATTCCATTAAACTCTACTAATAAATCTTTGGTTTGCCATGTAATCTGTTTTCTACTGTCAAAGGCCCAAGCCTCAGCTGTATTTTGCATGCATTCTTGTGGATGTGCGTTCAAAGATAACACAACACCCGATAAGGTCATGTTAGAATCAGTAGATGTCATGTTCTGTGTGTGTGTGTG
>NW_023339785.1:9241680-9256363 GCF_004916995.1 Morone saxatilis
TGTGTGTGCGTGTGTGTGTTTGCAGACATGTGTTAAACTGTGCACAGACTGTGTGTCTGCCCTTTGAATGTAGCCAAAAAGCCTGGTTTAATTAATCTAAGTGCAGCCCATGTTGGGGGGCAGTTATATAGAGAGCCCTCTCAGAGCCCTGTGCTGCTCTAGTGTCCCAAAGGTCCTGTAAAGTCTAAACCTGTGGTCTGAAACTGAAATTTCCCATCTGCCCTTTCCTGGTTTTATCTTATGACAAAGAATATGGTCATACCTCTATGGTCATGATGGCAACTATTAGTCTGTGGTACAAGGGGACCTTGGCTATACGGACAAGCACTGCATCATTATTACAGCATGTCATGTCAGCGTTACACAGATGCTGTTATGATAATGACTGTTAAAAAGCTCAGCTGTTGGTTTAATAGCGGGTGAAGCCATTTGCAGTCTGCTGGAGAGGACGTCTCATTGAAGTCAACGTGGTTTTTGTGTTCAAGAGGGTTTGGTAATGACAGGCTCGGAGGAGCAGAGGAGTTATTAAAACAGGCTCTTAAAGATCTTAGCACTAGTAGAAGGGGTGTGAAGTGTATCAGTGCACACATGTAATACCAAATTAAGACTATACAATATCAGCCTGATAATATCCTGACATACCAAGTCTGGTGGGACAAAAAACTAACTGCCAGGAGCGACAATTGCTCGCTATATATCCTGTGTAGTGTCACAGTGGAAGAAAAAAAGATCTGGGACGCCTCATGACAAAAGAATTTGCCTTCTTTCCCGCATGTTTAAATACCCTCAATGATATGCTAGGTGACACAGACCAATCAGAGCAGGAGGACTGCAGTGCAGCAAGACACGAGAGAAACCTAAACAGCACGCATTCACCATTATTACCTGCTGCCTGCTCCCTCTCTCTCTCTCTCAATCACTATTACATGCACCTGCGGAGACCTAACTCCTCGAATACGTTATTAGCAAGCATGTGAGGAGCAAGTAGCAAGTAGGGATAGCTAGGATTTGGTGTTTGTTTGACACAACTCCTCCAATCAGCTACCACCAAAAACAAAATTTAATTCTGTGGGAAACACTGTAAGCAATATAACAATTTAAATATTCAACAAAATTGACAAACCAGATTACAAATCTAACTGCGACATGTCTTGGTTTTCCTGCGTTACATGCAAATCAGAATTAGCACCTAATCCAGTCTAAAGGGTGGGGGCGGTAACTGCACAAAAAACAGCACAAGAAGGAAAACGGTTTAGTTACAAGAATAAACAGTTACCATCAGCTAGCTAATAACTATATAAACAAATGAATAACCACTTTTACGGGATACAAGCGAGAAAAACGTTTTACGTGCCGTCAAACAGCAGAGAATGATGGCTAATTGACTAATTGACTAATTTCAGCGTCAGTGCCATTATGACACAGAACAGACCCTGTGAGCGGTATTTACACAGCTTACTGATGTTGTTAAACTTAGGAGGAGTAAAGATTGTCCTGGAGAGATGGATGCATTCACACCTTTTCAACATCTGGCTAGATTGGGAATGATTTTTTTGTTATCCAATAGCTATTCAATCCACCCAAGACACATAAAGGGATTAAGTCTAAATGGGGTCATGCAGCCTGAATCGAGCATAAATGAGGTGGTTTCTCTCCGGTAAATGGGCTGCCAGGACATTTCTATCATTTTTCCAAATTTGTTAACATTTTGGAGTTTTACTTTAATGTGATTAAAGTTTCTATTTTCTTCATTCACTCTGAACTTCCTCTGTTGGATTGATGCACCTCGGTTTTCTGTTTCACAGCGGTTTCTTGTTCCCTGAGTATTAAATTATTTTTCCCTCTCAATAGTTCTATTCAAAGGAAGGATGTCCACTCTCTTTTAATATAACTGTCATATTCAGCATGTTGAAGGGAAAATGTAATAAAGCGCAGCCTGGTTATTGGTTCAAGTGGATTTTTTTTTTTTCAAATGAGAAAAACACGAGTGTGATTATTGACAACAATGGGGTTAATTTGTGAGGTATTTTATTTAATAGAGTTCAAGAAGAAGACAATGTGTGAATATCCACAATGTATTTCTACTCAAATTTATCTTCATTATAAGGGCAAACACTGCTGCTGGAACAATGCCTCTTCAGTGTTTGCTTGGGACCATTAATTGTTTCAGTCTCCTACTCATAATAAGAGAGTGAGGATAGATGGAGACAGAAGTCATGACCACATGATGGAGAGCTGCTAGACCCCTGCTGACACAAGCTTAATTGGACAACAGGTGTCCTGGCAATTTGGCATAGAACAACACTTTAGAGTGAAAATCTATTTCTATGTGGAACGTAATTCTTCTGCTTAAAAGCCAATGCTTTTAAACCGTGCTCCAAGCTTTTTTTAAATGCTGGCCTCATTCGCAGTAGTCTTCAATTCAGCATACAGTAAAGCAAAAATCTCACCCAAACATGTCAAATATCCACTTTGAAACCTAGATTGAATAAAGCTAAGCTAGCACAAAATACTAGAATTACCACGTGTCTCTCATATTACCCACCATACATGTAACACTACCTCTGAGTTTTCTATTTTTCTCTCTCTCATTCTTCCTCTATTGCTGTGTTAACTGTTTTCTGTAGCATTAGTTTCTGTCACGTCAGCCATATACCATATACCATATAGAGTCTGTGCCGTTTTCAACATCTGAAAAACATCAGTGTAAGTGTAAAGTACAATGCAATTTCTTATGCTGACATTAAAATGTAGTTGTCACTAAGTTACTCCCCTGTAATGTCACTAAGATCTCCACCATATAAAATACACCAGTGATATGGACATCTATCTCATTCTGTTACCATAAACACACCCACGCAGGTGTTTTCGCTGATGGACATCTTTCTCATTCTTCCGTCATTCTTGTAGAGCTTGACTTGCATGTTAATCGATGTTCACACAATATCTTATTACTGTAATAGAGCAATCATTTTGGTGACAAGTACTCTGAGCACTAGGCTGACTGATTCTGGATTTGTGAGGCCAATACCAATTCATTTCATAATTAACTGATTCTTTTGAATTTATTTGGTCTGTAAAATGTCAGAAACAGTGTTATTAATAAATACCCATCACAATTTCTTAAAGCCCAAGTTACCAGTGAACTTTGTTTTGACCAACAGTCCAAATCCAAAAGATATGCAGTTTAGAAGACTCAAGGCATTTGAGAAATTTTGGGAATTCTTACAACAAAATTACCTAAATGATTACCAAATTTGTTCAGATTAATTTTCTATCAACTAATTGTTTCAGCTGTAAGCATAGAACATATACATACATTTTAGATAAGGGCTCCTTAAATTAGACCTATTGAGTCAATTTGTAATAACTGAAGAAGTAATACCTAAAATATATATAAAAGTATATATGGGCAAGAACGCGTAAAAGTAGCCACTTAGCCAAGCACTATTCTTGAGAGCTTCACCAGGCCCCCCCTCCTGCAGCACGCCACCAGCACATTTGCCGCTGTTGTTTGAGTTTACCTTTACCAAAAGTACTAATCCCCTCTCTTTAGCTTCTCTCCCTCTCTGGACCCTTCATGACATTTCTCTTCAATCAGGCAGGAAACACAATAAGCTTAAGTTCTTTTTTCCATACCAGTGTGATGATTACGCATGATGGAATCTGACTCAGAATGAATTATAACCCCTGAACGATGACGCAAGGGAGAGCTTTAGTGCCAAAAGCCTTCTTTCAAAAGAAGAAGCTTTCTCCTTTAAAGCTATTCCAGTATGGAGTTAGTGAATAAGCCTGGGGAGAAGGATAGCCAGATGGCTGCTTGTCATTCTCTATGAGTCTATGAGCTTTCAGTTCTGCAAACCTAGAGACGCTATGACATTTCAAATTCAAGGCTTTTATTATTTAACGCCACCCCCTGAGTTCACGTTTCGATAACAACTTATCAAATCGGGACTTGGGGAAAACAATAAGAGAAACCGAACTGTAAATCAAATCACAAGCGAGAAAAATCTAAATCAATGCAAACCAACAATTCACACTGTTCCTTTTTTTAAAACTGAAACAATTAGTCAATGTATTGATCAGTTTCTGAAAGCAAAACATTCTCCTGTTAAAGCTTTTCCAGTGTGAGGATTTTCTGCTCTCTGTTATTATATATATGACAAATTATAAATCTACATTGGACTGTTTGGGCCCTGGGAAATTATGAAGGACATTTTTCACTTTTGTTGCCGATGTCTTAGCAAATGATCAACTAGTTAATCAACGAAATAATCCGCAAATAAATAGATAATGAAAATAATCATGAGTTGCAGCCTTAATCTGTTTAATGAATTACGGAACCGTCTGCGTTTTCAGACATAATATTCTTGCCATTTAAACATTAATGGATTTCCTTCAGCGACAACGCAACAGCTCTTGTTTATAAGGTATATGTTAATGTGTTACCGTTCAACTCATCAGTGACTCGGTACCAGACCCAGCGATGAGTGCAGCATATCCGCTTGTGCACGTGTGGACAGAGTAAGAAGCGTAATCATTTATTTGATTTATTCAGAAGCCCTGAATTTTCAAGAATACGTGCTGAAGTGAAGCAGTGAGTCATTTCATGACAGCAAGAACAGAAGGCAGCCTGAATCATTATTAAAGTAACTCTGTAACAAAGAGAAATGAACCAAGTGGCGTGTTGTACAGTGAATCAGAACTGCTGCAGGACAGATGGCTTCTTTGCTGAATGGTTATCCACTTTGTTTCTGTGATCAATTTTTAATATTTCAAACACAAAGCACAAAAAAATGACAGTATGTCAACTGGACAGTGAAGGCTGCAGTAATAGGGACAGACTACACATTGAATGCTCCTTAGGCAGAAGTAATCCTCAACTTTTTGGCCTAAAATCAAGTCCAAAAACCAACACAGGCTCCCTGTGTCGCTCTAGTAAACACCTCTCACAACAAACAGATGATGAATTTGGATTCTCAACACTTTTTGGCTTCACCAGTTCCCAATCTTCTCCTCCATATTGAAGTGGGTGGTGCAGATTCCTCTGCCATTCCCCATTTCCTCCTGTGGTCATTTTGACCCATTAGAGGAAATGCATGGCGCAAATGCATCATGGTAGCTCAAAAAAGAGAGAGCATGAGAGCACTTGAGCAAAGATTCTCACCTGCCGGCACTATTTCTTGCTTTTGGAAAAGAGGATGAAGATGGATGGCGGGGGGGGAAACAGACCTCACTCTACCCAAATGACATTTGAATTGATGGCCACATTCGCAGGATGGCAAGATAAGAATCAACCTTTTAAGACAGGAAATGATCCGGTCACCATTACTGCAGTAAAGGAGAAGGATAATCTGCCCATGCATAGATTACAATTTAACTGCAAAGCAAAAAGCAACCAAGCCAAGTCAGAGCTAATTTACCTAACATTATAAAGGACCTTGCAACACCAATATTTTGCAACTTCAATATCCTAAACCCGATCGAAAGGTGACTGAAGTGACTGAAACGATAATAGCTGTCATCAAGTCTGATCTGACATTTCACACCTGCATAATTAGATTTTTCGGAACGCAAAACACAAAATGCTTCAAATAGGCCGGGGATCAAGAGTTGAAAAATTGGGTTATTTCACTCAAGTGGCATTCAGATGAATATATTAGCTCAAGGATATAGTTTGTACAAACTGTAGAAGAAATAAAATCTATTTGAAACTTTTCCATAATAGAGAAACCAGCCCAGTACATAACCAAGGTTTTACAGGCTTAAATGGTGCAAGGCTGGGACAGTGTTCATCAGTACACTGCTACACACAGAGAAACTGTAAGGTACGTTAAAAGGTCCTTACGGTGAAAACTGTGGAGCTTTTGATTAATTTTAAAGGGACTAGACTAAGAGTTGGGTTTATTGAAATAATATAGGCTACTAGTACATTTCTATTCAATTCATGGTCTGTGTGGCCTGGGAATAGTTTCATAAGCAAAGAACTGGGACAGCACTTCCATTCAACTTTTTTAATTTTACCAAAGAGATGTTTCGGGCAAGACGCCCTCCTTCAACATGTACTGGCAAGTTCACAAAGGATCCATTTGAGTGATTTTGTTCATTTAAGTAAGTAGCTAATTGTCAGTATAGCAGAGTGAAATGCTTTTTTTTAAATTTGATATTATTTAAGTAATATCACTATTTTATTGTTGATCTATTCTCTCATTCTTTGCATTCCTCCATGGGGACTTGTTTTTCTGTATTTATTCAACTTTATTTCATGCCATTGCCCTCCCTTACAGAGCCCCTGCGGAGTTGGGTTGTGCAACTCATTTGTTCCCCTACAGTCTGCTGTGGCATGTGCCTGTGGCAAGTGCACTTGTAGTCGATATTGCTGAAGCCTGCAGAGTTTAAAACTTGATTTAGGCTGTTACAGCATTCACTTGTTATGGACAAATCAGTTCCAGCTTAACAATACAATGAAAAGCTACTGACAGGATACATCAAGATGGGGAAAGTGAAGAAGCAGCATTTGCCCCTCCCTCATTACCACCACTGAGATGCCCTTGAGCAAGACCCTTAACCCCAACCGCTGTGGTTGTACTGGACAGCTTCCAGGTATGAATGTGATCAGGGTGTTCCTGCAAAAGAGAGGCTTCCTCTCAGTGAACCTTCCCTGAATAAATAAAGGCAGAAAATTGCTGGAGCATGTTGCTCCAGCAATTCTGTACCTTTCCAGTAGGTACATTTTAGTACCAGGACATAAAAAGGTATATTTATGTCACTAGGGGTACAGGAGTGTTCTTTTACAGGTACAAAAAAGAAGCTACAAAAATGTACCATATTCAAAGGTAAAGTGTTTGTACCCTGCTAGGCGTACAGCTGGAGCAACAAAGCTTTTTGTACCCTTTTAGGATCCTGTACCTTGATTTCTTAGTGTGTACTGATTTGTGGAGACATTGCAGAGAGATTAGCAAGGACTTCTTATTATGAGGGACTGACCCTACTGACACCCAGACATGTTCAGCCTACTAAATACCTCACAGCTCTCTTGTAAGCCACCTGTCCAACAGCAGTTGGTGAAAAAAATTACCTATTTCTATGTGTTGACCCAAAGAAGACCCTTCATTCTGTCTACATTACAAGCCCACCTCCTATATAGCTGACATGACCTCCTTGACCATGAACTGGAAAAGATCACAGTGAAATCACAGTCCACTGCAACACTTGTTCTACCAAAGACATGCAGTGACATTCTGTTATTTAATAATGACACTGACAAAGAGACTGCATTAGATCCGTCATGTAATCGGCCAATGGCGCATTGCACTCCTAAAACATTGTCAGACTTGCAATGAACAGTTTTAATAAAAAGGATAGACATCAACTCTGCAAAACCACAGATATTGTCCTTTTTTTTTACTTGATGCATTCTTCTCCCTTGTCTAAGCCTGGCTCCTACATTACCCACAACTCGACTGCTCAACAGTTCAGTCAGATTCAGGTGTGTTATCCTAGTAGCAGCCAATGTAGCCTCGAACAGCCAGCCTGAAGTAGAGATGAGGGGCAAGCTACAGATATCTGTCAGCTTCATTCCTTTGTAACTCCACACCTCCAGATCTTTTTTAAACTTGTAGTCTTCAGCCCCAACTGATGCTGACTCAACTGACAACACTTGGGGCCATTTGCGCAGCTCTCTCTTTTGAGCCACAAACAACTTTATAAAACTTTTTTCCATACAGTGTGCAGTAGGAGTCCTCAATACCTGTAAACAGACTGTATAAAATCAGTAGAGTTCCCTTTTAATCAGGTCAGTATTGGCGACGATACCAATCCGACAAATCGGATCGGTGCCTCTATTTGTCTCATGATTAATCCGAACTTTTAAAGCACATAATAATTGTTTTCTGGATAAAACCTCCTGAATTACTAGAAGGGATTTTCAGAGACACTGTCATAAACCAAATAGGACCAAATGAAACCCCCCGAAAAAAATTGTTGTATCTAATCCTTACAATGCAGACAGAGGCATTTCTTTCTAATAATACAATTTGTCATTAAAACAGAATTTACAGTAATATGTTAATGAGAAAATTCTGCACTTGGCTTCCTGAAAGTCACACTACTTCAACCCAGGAATCTGAGCTGTACAGTTTTAATTATTCTCGGGATTACTTGAGGCCTGTTTCTCATCGTATCCAAACTATAATAATAGAAGAGTGTTGATATAAAAAGAGAGCTTAAGCAGCTTAACCTCTTTTCACTCAGAAAAGATCACCCAGGGACATGTGAATCATGCAAGATGATTATTTGAGAAAAGACTGGAATAACTGTATGAATATGTTATTTATATGTTGGTAAAAGAAAAAAAAAAGACAAAACGCTCACAAAGAACAAAACATTTTTTGGGAAAAGCTAGAGTCAAAGCTTTATATTTGAGCAGAGAGAATTGATCCTCTGAACTGTAATATAAAGTACCTTCCAGCTCATTCCCTGTAGCAAAGCTCTGAAATGGCTCTGTAAGAGTTATGATGGTCAATGCAAATTAATGTAGCAGTGATTCATGGGAAAGCCCTCCATTGGTGCCCTCTGTGCCATTTTATAGCTGTTATAAACCATAGCCTCTATCCACCTTAGAGCCGCATGCCTTATGAGACAGAACCAGATGTGGACAAGAGAAATACCAAAGAGAACAAAAAAAACTGAGGCGGTAAAAAACAGCCTGTGATTAATCCACCGATCCTGAATGCGCTTCCACAAGCGTTCACTGTCCACATGACACCTCTGCCACCTGATCCCCATTTTTCACACCACTGTGTAGAGGACAACACCATGCCCTCTGTGATATTGTGTATTAATAGTCACAGCTTGTGTCAGGACTATTCAACTGAATGGTGTTAAACTATGATTTTCGTTGGTTGTTCTGGTGCAATGCTAGTATTCCACCACGCTAATCTGACGTGGGTGGCATAACAGATTTGTTAACAGTAGGAGAAAAAAAAATTAAAACAAATGAAATGAAGACGCTGGGAGCTAAATGATTCATGGCATGGGCTAATGAACCAGTGGTTTTCACCAGCTTGACTATTCATTTTCACGTAGTTAATATTGTCAAAATGAGAGGAAATAATGAACACAGAAGCAAAGGAGCTCTGCCAACACACATGGCAAAGAGCCTATAAGAAACCCTCCATAGTGGAACAGCAAGGGATGTGATGTGTATTGTACTGTTACTGAATAAAGACAAAGGAAAATGATTCATACGTCTAAATTTGTAAAATCTGTGATGTGTTTGCTTAACGGTGGACTGAGAGAAAAATAACATCTTGTTGTTTCATCTCCTTAGAGGCAGTCACAGTACATTGACCTGTTTTTCTCTGAAACTGTTCATTTGAGTAACCACAGCGGAGGAAAAAAAGGGCTTTGGGCACTTCAGGCTGTCTTGAGCAAAAAATAGAAGAGCAGCAGTTGGCATCAAACCCCTGCTTTTTTATTTTGCAGCGGCAATGCAGCAAAAAGGCAAGATAATTAACAGTGACAAAAAGCCATCTAAATGAGGCGATGGCATGGAGGCTTGTCAGGTTTGAGCTCACTTGCCTTACAGACTCTTCTTCTTTACAACCAGGCTCCTCCCTTGATAACCTAGTCACATCAAGCCAACGCCAGAGGCGGCGCAGTGAGAGGTCCCCTGACCAGCACCAACATAGCACATTAAAATGAGTGAAAGAGAGGCAAATGTGTCAGCCAATTAAACAGAGGACTGATGAGCAGACGCCGTTAGGCACAGGCTACAACAAAGCGAAATAAAAGTGGATAAAGTAATAAAGTGACTCTATATTTTTGCCAGTCAGCCGAAGCGCCACCTGACTTGGCACAGAACATCCTGCTGCAGAGACCCAGGGAGCACGTTACCAAGAAGTTACTGAGGCTCACATTTTTGGTTACTATTTTTGTTGAAAAATATCCAGATTTTCTCCAAACAGTTTCCTAGTTCTTATGTCCCCTAGGCACAGAAAATCAGAAGCGGCATAAAAGTTATTAAGTTATTCTGGAGGGTAGGTCAATTTTGAATGGTTCAATGTTTACAGGGGAAAATGTGTCAAATACACCAATTACTCACTAGTATTTTTCTTATATAGTCATAATCTGATACAGCCTGCAAAGCCAGATTCAAGTATATAAAACTGACAATGGTTCGAGCCTGACCATAATATATTGGATTAATCAGAACTAATGAGATATGGTTTACAACATCTCAAAACACCCAAATCTTGTGAACCAATTATACCACTGTTAAAAGGGGTATTTTATTCTGGTTTTACCTTCAAAAGCAATAACACTGTTGAAATGCATGAAAAGATTACCTATCTGAGAGCTACGCAATGGATTTGTATGTGGAGTCATTAGAGGAAAAT
This sequence comes from Morone saxatilis, assembly GCF_004916995.1. Taxonomy (NCBI): domain Eukaryota; kingdom Metazoa; phylum Chordata; class Actinopteri; family Moronidae; genus Morone; species Morone saxatilis. Next base: position 9,252,081 of record NW_023339785.1, read on the forward strand.
CAAGCCATCAACATCAATAATGTACTGTTACCCCGTGAGACATTTATGAATGATGACTTGACTTGAAAGCTGTTTTTCCACAAACCCTTAGGTTTACACCTATGGCTAGTTATAGTTATATAGTGTAATAATAGTCATTCACACCTGGGATTTGCCCAGAGCAATTACTCTCTCCTATTGCTGCCCTACGATCAACTCCAGTGGAGAAACACAGACTAAATAACCTTCCTCTAGGCTATCTTAGTAGTGACCACTGAGAGAAAGAGATTCTTTCTGCACATACATTTTACCAGTCCAGGCTACAACCACCCACTTAATATGCTCTGATACAATTGTAATTCGCTTTTACTGTGCATAGACTGGCTTATACACCTAGAGTAAGACTTTTCTCTACCTCATATTGCTTAGTTTCAAAGGTCTGTGCAATCTCCTTCCTTTCAGATGTGTAGAGGGCTAACAGACTGTCTAAGCATCTGACAGCTCATCTCTTCAAAGGCTTTTGTCAGCTAGTTGCTCTGCAGGGGGATTTGAACAGCAAGGTCCCCACAGGAGCAACTCTGCCCTGGGCACATCTCTCATCTCCACACTGGTCTGTTTACCTGCAGGCTACGTGCCCGGCTGGAGGAGTCGATAGCATCCAGAAAACAAACTTGTCACTTAACGACAAACATGTACTAATTGAATAGCTATATTCATTTGACTGAATAAACAGTGTGTAATATTTTATATCTAGGAATAATGCTATAATCTCACAAAAACATTGTAACAATGAATTCATACTGAACTCCAGAGAAGATCCTGTGCAATGGAAGGAAAAGACCCACTGTGTTCAGGAAGATCTGACCTCGACTCAAATGTGATGATTGATACTCAACTGATGTTTCCTTCCAACTGGACCTGATTATATTTTACATTTTAATATGATTTCAAACAGCCTTTTTTAAATACTCAATTTTACTCTACAGGAGTTTGTTGGTGGAGGTTCGTCTGTCTTATTGTTATTTTAAAGGAGTGTACATTATACTTTTTTTATCATTACATTTTTCTTTTTCCCCTCCTATTATGCTATTTGTATTTTGTTTTGATCAGTATTTTTTGGAAACAGTTAAATAAAGAACAATTGTGCAGAAACAACAACGAACATTGTCAAATTTTAGTGTAAAACAATAAAAATATTTTCAAACAAACTTTTATTCCTTGATGCATTTTACTTTAGTTTAATGATTTGTGGCTGAAACAAAACATTAATGAGAAGGTAATTATAGTACGGTAGAACTGTACAATACAGTATTGTACAGTTCTGGCCCACAGCGATACTTCCTGCATGCCATCACGTATAGTTCAAGATCATTATTCCTCTCTAGAGCCTTGTGATTGTCTACAAGGAGCGTCTGACTGATGCCACAGACCCAAATGCCCGATAACCATGGTTATGTCTCGCCCTTACCCACATCCTCATTAGGAAACTACAGGACAAGGAGTAAGTTGGGTAAACAAGCTGAATCCATTCCCTTAATGGCTATGGGCTCCCCTGCCACACCACCATTAATTATCTGGTCTTACAGAGAGATTAGATGAGAGAAAACAACAAGTCATGTGCCAGCCTCTACTACCTGAACGTCTGCTGATTTTTTAATTAAATATCCATTCCTCTGTATCCATAATATGACCAAACTTCCTCAGTCATTGTTTTTTCCGGGTATTACATTGCTATTGTTCTCAAAACAGGTCCAGAAGCTACCAATTTGAGGAAATAATAGCTGTTTTTAGGTTTCTAAACACAGTATTTTGACAAGTTAAGCCAAGAAAAGTCACGAAACAGAAAATGGATCCCCCTACAAAAACTGCAGATCTAGAGCCCGGAGGAAAGAGTGCTTGCTGTATTTCAAGAACTAACTTGACTAAACCACATCAACTGAGAGGTGTGACTTCTCTAGACACTGCTGTAAAAATCTTCATCAACAAGAGCCAAAGAAATATTGTTAAAGACTAAAGGTTCACTTACAGTCTTGAAAAATTGCAAATCTAAGGTTATTCATAGTGTTTGATTATTAACAATTATTACCAACCGACAGAACAACATTGCCATTGTTGAAGCAATGCCGGGTGCATGGCTAAAGGGGCAAGTGAATATTGCCATTGAATACAATGGGATGAACGTGTTGCTCTCAGTCTGGTGGAGGTCTAACTATGCAACTGTTTACAGTTTCAGCATGAATGTATGCAGCATTGATTTTTTTTTAGGGCTGTGTTTCTTCTTGTTTCAGTCTTTCTTCTCCCTGGTGGTTAGACATTTGCATCAGGCAAAGCTTTGACGGTAGCCTGAACTTATTCAGCATCTCTGCATCAAAAAAACTTAGATGTGACAAAACTAACAAATGGTATGAAATGGTATGTCGCTAGTAGTAGTTGGCAACATTTCAGAGACCCAGACAGTGTCTTTGTAACAAACCTGGTAGCTGTGTCTGCCAGCTGATATTTCGCCAGGAGAACAGGCCTATATGTACTCTCTGGTCTAAAAAAATGAGGCCTTTCTATGATATGCCTGCGTAAAATCTTTTTGGGTAAAACCAGTCTTGATAACTTTAATTTCTAAAATATGTAGTATAATTAATCCAAATCATTATTACCACCAATTCAAATATTTATAAATGAAGAAGCTATTAACCATTCTGTCAACCCTGGCAACCAAAAGATGACGGGCAGTCTCCAATTTGGCAGCCATTTCTAAAACTATGTTGCTTTGGTAAATTAGTCACATTCATGTTCTATTAAGAAAGACTAAACACTGTAAAATGGAAATATAAGACTGCAGCTATGACACAAAAAGGGACTGCAAAGAGAAATCTCGAGAAAATGTACACAAGTGTAAATGTAAAGGGTTATCAGTGCCTTTAAGGCACATTGCCACCGCATGAAGTCCCAGTAGGCACTTTGTATTGATATGACAGTATGTCATCACATAGAGGCTGTGAAGATCTTCAAAGTCATCTCATCTCTCCTCAGGGCAGCAAGGAAAGTAAAATGCCTGCAACAGTGTATTGCATCAATCACTGTCAGAAATTTTATGAAATAATTTCAGCAATAGGCAATAGTAAATATATAATAAATAACAGTAAATATCCTTCATTATTGATACCTACAATCAATGTAAGCTGCATGTTATTTGTTAGAAGCCCTCTTTTACAGCCAAAGTGGGCAAATGACCTGGAAACACAGCTAACATTTTTTATATCAGTGATGTAATAAATCACTGTGGTCCTGCTGGTCTCTAAACACCGCTGCTCTGGAGGCAGTCCTCCTTATTATGTATGGGTTCAATAGTTTCCCCCCTTAGGAGTTCGGCTGCTTTCTGGTTTCATTTTTTTCATGCAAAGTTTACATAAAGATCAGGTTTATACTGTTAATATTTTCCTGCTATAAAAAGGTTAGGTAAAAGTCTCTCATATTTTCAAAATAAAAAAGAAAGTGATGTCATTTGACAAGGAGCAGATAAACAGGGAAGAAAGGATTTTACATGTTTAGATATGCTGGCTTAAACATAATATATACATAATAACATAGTTTTACCTCATGAATCCCATCTTCTAACTTACTGACTTACTTCTTACAGTCACCTGTTAAATCCTCATCATGAAAGCATACTACAATTGAGTGAAAAAAGCACCCCAAATGTTCTGACATATCCACAATCTGCTTATAATAATACAAAAATCCATTTGACCCACACAACTAATTACAGGAATTACAGTATGCTTAGACTTATGACTGTATAGTAAACATGAAGTTAACACCAGCAGTCAGGTAGCTTAGCTAAGCACACAGACTAGAAACGGGGGGTAAACAACTTGCCTCTGTCTGACTTTTCATCCAACTCTCGACAAGAAAGCGTATTTACAAAAATGTTGACCACAGGACCGGCAAAGAAAACCAGCTTACACTGCCAGCTATTGGCCAGATTGCGATGTGGGAGTTTACAGTTAGCATGTAAGTATACAGCATTGGTTAACAAGACCAAGTACACTACATTCTTTACTCACCCTCCACCTCTTCTGTCCCATCTCTTCCTCCTCACTGCATTTATAAGGCTAAACTATAGAGAGGCATGTATTCAGGGGTCCACTGCATTTAAAACAGAAAAACACAAGTATTTATTCCTACTGTAGGTGGTTGTGAAGTTGTCACAACCACAGCAGTATGCTTTCCAATACAGCAATTACAGTATTCACACAGGCATATGGCAAGCTGAAGGTCATCTGCAAGATGGTGTGTGTGTGTGTGTG
>NW_023339785.1:9256463-9256659 GCF_004916995.1 Morone saxatilis
TGTGTGTGTGTGTGTGCATATGACTGTGGTGAACAGTAAGCTAATTGAATGTAAGGAGCTGTATGAATACTGATATGCCATAGGGAGTAACAGATGTGAAGCTTCAATCCTGCTATATTAAGTTGAGAGTGAAAATGTCTGTGAGTTGGCGAGCAGGGCTCTCTCTTGTCCCACTGACAATTAGGCTCTCTCTCAC
>NW_023339785.1:9256691-9272785 GCF_004916995.1 Morone saxatilis
ACACACACACAAACACACAGTAGTGGGCTCTTTGTTTCCACATTATCTTTGTGAAAACAGGACTATTTATCTCAGAAAAACTAGCTTTGCAGAGCATGCACACCATTGTGTTCTCACATTCATACAGTAGAAGTACACACATTCACACATGGGTTCCGCCCAGCGTTGCATCAACCTATTGTCTGCTTTATTTTTATATTGGGGGAGGGCTACTGTATTTGTACCCATCTGTATAGTATGAGTATATACTTTCTGTACCTTGTATATGTGGGAACCTTAAAGATACTCTCATGTAGCAGATGTTGTGCAGAGATAAGAGAAGAGTTCCACTAATGAGCGCTTTGATGCGAATGCAAGGGACAGCTTTACATGATCAGGCTAAACTGAAACAATCTGTGGCTTTAAATATTTTGACAGAGCAAAAATGTGTTGATGAGCTTCCAACTCATCAAATTATGTTTGCACTATATATTAAGTTTAAATATCCAATTAAGCATATGAATCCTCTGCGCTGATTTTAAGAAAGAAGTGAATTACCGTTGGCAAGGGTACATAAATAGTCAGCACTGGGAAGCTGGATTAAACTGAGTGCTCAATGCTGTTATATAGCTATTAAAGCAAAATAAGTATGCAGAGATTAGTATGGATGAAGAGTTTGTTTGACTCTGTTTATGAAGGCAAAATGCTTTTGCCTGGAGTGAAAATCCCTCTGGAGGGAGCGATTTGGTTGCCGTATCCCGCTGCATTTGCATCGGCTTCGACAGTCCATCCAATCAGACAATCCCGCACGCACCTACAGTGACATCACCCCCTCCGTATCTGCCAGGGGCAACAGCAGATATCATTCTCATTCCCATCAGTAACAAAACTCCTCCACTCACATTGTGTTTTGTCTTTAATAAATCAGCCTGGCAACACCCACATATTCCTGTGGCCCTCAGAAAGGGAATTTATCATTCAGCTGTTGACCAAATCTGGCACGCCCCAAGCTGTGCTGGCAACAGTCGGGGAGGTTACACACATACTGTTGATTTATTGGCATGATATACTGGACAAAGCAAAATAAAATATGTTCCACGGGACATAAGCCATTTATCTTAGAACTGTCACAAACCAATCTTCACAGCAAGGACAAGCAGAAATTGAAAAAGGGAAAATACAGTAGCAAGTTGACCAACTAAGCAAAGCAGTGCTCTCTAGGCCATCGCTACATTCAAGCACACAAATATCTTCACCTAACACATCCGAAATTTCACCTTTTCATTGAATCTAGCTTTAGATATTAATAATAAAAGATGTTCTTAAAGGAAAGGCTAAGACTGAGGCACCAAAGACCTGATGTCTTCAACAACAACAAATCGCTATTTATCTAATACTTTATTTAGATGTTTGTCGGTTTGATTAAGCTAAGTCGATGGCAGGATTTCTGGGTTTGGATGGTAGTTCTGCTGGGAAGCGAGCCACAGTGTGTTGCTCTGGAGTTCTTTTCCAGTCCTGATTGCAGACCCAACACTCTCCAGCCAACTCGTCGGGAGAAAAAGGAACAGATTTCACCCAGCATATGGAATCTCAATGGGGGCCCGATAAGCAGACCGCTGGTATTGCCCTCTGTACCTGCAGAAAACAATTAATCCTCATTCCTCCCCGCCTTGGTGGATCTTGTTTGGACTGGTGTCAGCGGCACAGTGAGACGAGGGATAAGGGAGAAAATCTGAAAGGATGCAGCTGGAGTCTTTGGCTACTTCTGACATCTAGGCATTGTCCTCTCCTGTGACCCAAGAGATGCACTACCACTATTTCTCTGGCAGCAAGAAAAGCCTGCTCACTCTGCCATAATAAAGAGCACAAGACAGAGATGGAGTGAGAAAGGGGTCATCTCATACTGTGCCAAGCCATATGCTCTGACCTTTCCATTCAATTCAAATGGCCTCCGCTTTTATGAAGTACAAAAACTCTGTAGATGACATTCCTCTGGAGGTCTTTCATCTTCCCAGCTCAGTCCTTGTCAATGACCAGAGCTTGTTGCTGCAGTAAAACAGGAAGAGGGGCAATAACTTATGAGATTCTCATTGGAAATGTAATCCAAACAAATGAGTCACTTAATGCAGTTTCAAATGCACTTTGATTTAAGAGGATTTGGTAATGACCATCAGAAATTACTTAGCCTGGTCTTCATTTTAGACAATAAGTCAAAGCTTTAATTGCCTTCAAAAGCATGTATCATTGCAGCCAATGCTGCAGGGGCTTTGGGGCTGAGTGGTATCACAGTGACTCATTGCTTACCAGTGGTTTTTGCTCAGTAAAAGTGCTACAAAAGGTAAGGAATGAACACGGATGCTCCCCTGGTGCTCTCTCCTGTTCCAGTTCCTCCCTACCTGCAAACTACCTCTGACAAACAGTCCATGAAATATTACCCATAAAGGACAGTGCCACTACAAACCCGGAGCTCTCACCTGATTTGTGAAACCAATTAGCTTCCTCTCTGTAATGGGTTTGTTCTGTGTCATGATGTCAGTCAGCTGCTGCTGGTACCTGTCAACAAAGATTCAGCTTTCACAGAGAACAACACGCATTAGGGTTGCCTGATCAGACAAACATATCAGCTATCAGTGAAGTCCATCGCCCGTTGTTTTTTTACGTTTTTTGTCATTTTATTTTGCTAATTTAATGGTCTGCCTTCGAAGAATAAGAGACACTCAGAGATAGACTTCCAGCGGTGCAGTACACACACTGAGCCACTAAACAAGTGAGAGAAAGACCAGCTGTAGAGCCTGTGTATTTTTATATCTGGCTGCGGTGAATTCAGGGTTTATTTTGACTAGTTTGACGACAGGGGATACAGTTACAAGGTGACTCTAACTCTGGGGGAAGATAAGGACACAGGAGAGGGACAGGCCAGGATAGGAGAGGCATGAAGTGGGTAGAGGAGTGGGGGAGGTCGGGGGCATCAGTGAGGCAGTGACAGTGTGTAGAGCTAGAATATTTTCAAATCTAACACCAGAGTTGGTGATTGCTGGAATACTGTAGAGACTAACAAAGATGGTTTGATTTCATTTTATTTCCATTCTTGACATTTGGTGAGTTTATTTTGTTTATTTAAGTTCTTAAAGGTTGTTGCACATAGTGAACTCTCATCTCCCATCTATCTATAGATCATGAGGACAAGTCTGATAGGAAAAACAGAAAAGACTGAAGCTATTGGAGAGGAATTAGATGCACAACATACAAGTGTGTACCTGTTTTTAGCCATACTCATCATCAAATTCTGACCAGACACAGTGCCCAGAGGATGAACCAGGATGTTTTCAGTTATTCTGCAAAATATCTCAACATCTACTCGATGGTTTACATCTCTGTGCCTAGGTACAGTCTCACAGAGCCGCTAACATGGCTGTAGACTCTTATTTAAATGTGAAGACTGCCATCTTCTCATCTTTGGACTGTTCTTGTTAATTATACAAATTTTTCAAGATGAAAATGGTAATTTATTCATATTAAATTGCAACACACAGCACCAACATTAAGAGGTCATTAAACACATTCATACCTTCCAGCATTCACGGCCCAAACACTGAGGTGCAGAAATGTATGCAGTGTGTTTGGCATGTGTACAGAAAATGGTGAGATGAGCGTTTGCTGACAGCACTGTGGGAGTGCAAACTGAAGGTACACAACAGTTGGCATCAGTTGACATCTGGGAGAGAGACAGGCTGCTGACAGGGAGATTATCTCCACCGGAGGTGGAGCACAGTGGGAGCTGTCCACTGCAGCTGTGTGATGCTCCTTAGGGAGCAAGGACTCCAAGGTCTGCCTGGAGAGACTTTCACATATACATTGAAAGTTAAGGAGCAAACTGTTTTCTTGTATTCCACTCACTTAGCACACACTGTCACACTAAAAGACATAGAGAGATGGAGAGCACATCCATCAAAGGACTGGTGAAATGAGATGCAGGAATGCAGCAATGATGACTCAGATCCCACGGGCATCTGTCACCTGCAGGAGGCCATGGTCAGGCCAGGTTGGTGTAAAATGCTCAATGTGCTGAGATAAAAAGGAGAAAAAGACTGAGTGTGGGTGGGAGGGGAGGTGAGACAAAAGGAGGAAAAGGACAGAATCCTACTGTGTGTCATTGTTTGTTAGCTTTCCTCCTGCCTCTGGAAAATGTCGGATGGATTATTTTTGGCTCTATTTCACTCAGTTACATTTCATCTAATTAAAACCTGGGCTACTATAAGGAACAGTGTGCTGTATTTTTATCATAGTTCATCTTATTAATAACAGCACTAAATGGGTAACTTGACTTCAGGTCTTTGATGTTGCCGTTTTCTTCATCTTACCTCCTGCTGAGCTGTTGGAGGTCTTGCCAAAAGGCAGAGTGCACTGAGGAAGATATTGACAGTTTCTCCACATACAGCATAATAGTAATTTTATTTTATCACACAGTTTTTATTTCCTTAGGCTCAGAAGATAATCAGAGGGGGCATCTGAACTGTTTGAGACCTGCAGCCCGCAGCCTAAAGAGGGATTCAGATTGGGCTGACCCAGGTGGAGGTCTCCTCAACTCACAGACGAGGCCAAATCAATGAGGGATGCAGTGAAACGCAGACAGCAAACCCCACCGGGAAGGTGTTTGGATGCAGAGCCACAGGCGGCAGAGGAGAGATGTGAATGTAGATGAGAATTCACATGGCGAGAAGGCTGCAAGGACTCACATAAGCATGAGAGGTGAATAAATGAGCCCTGACAGGAACCATAGGAGCTGATGTCTTTTCCTAGATTTTTGTTGCTTCCATCTTCATGTTCTAATTTTCTCTGGTAGATGTTTTGAAATGGTATTGCATAACAGCATCACATAGAAAGACTTTCTTGGAGTTACAGGGAAGTAAATGTTTGACCATACAAGTTTTGTATTTCTGACAACAGAGAGATATTCTGAAATGATGAATATTACCCCAAAATGCAAAGATTTCTCCATCTGCCTATATAATGTATGTATATTAAAGACTTCAGACAAATAGCCTGCAAAAGATGCACAAGCTAGATGTGACACAGTTTCTCGCTGCGTCATCCCTAGCGCCCACCCCCATAGATCGCTGTTACTTCCTCAAAGGACGCTGACTGGTTTATGAAGTGGCAGTACATCTCCACCCTTCCACATATTTTATGAGTAAGGCAACAGTTTAAACTGTCATCTAGAAGCTACACTGATATCAGGATGAGATGTGTCAGGATTATAGGTCTGATTCAGCTCAGCAGGTGATCATTTTATCGATTACACTGTATGTTCGGGTCACAGTGGTGAATCAAACATTTTTAGTTGCAAAAAGTAGAGACAAGCAACCCAATCAGTCACAATCAAGTGCTGATGTGTGAAAAAAAAACTCAACACTGCGGGTCAGACACCAGGCCAAAGTAGTTGCAATCACCAATTGAACATGTTGCAACAAACTGAGTCCGCTTCGAGTTTAAGTTAGTTAGGATGGATGCTGTAACATGCTTGGTTGTCACTGCTTACCACCTCTGCTAACCAGTTTCAGGAAACCCTGTGTGAGTATTACAGTCTTGAGGGGACTAATCTGCAACATGTGCACCGAACGTCACTTACAAATTATGAGTTTTTATGTGTATCATGCTATATCCTTGATAAAACACAATCAAAGAGTGTTGATAAACTAAGATACAAGTGAGAAGTGAGTAAATACTACAGGTGCAAATAAGCAAAAGACTGCCACAAAAGCAAACAACTGAAAAACAACCACTAATTTGGTGAGGATTTACCAAGAGAGCAGCCAAATTAAGTGGCGTAAGAAATAATAGAAAGCAAAAATAGTCATACAGCCGAGAGACATTTTAGACCGAAAGAGAATCTCTGAGTGCCTGATGTAGTGCATATTAACTGGTCAGACACAGACAGAGCAAAACATTAACACCTCAAATGAAAGCTGTTTTGCTTTCCTCTTGAAATGTTACGGCGGTGTATCACCTTCTTGTAAATGGTAACCTCAATCCATTCCACGAGAAGACTTCAAAAAAGCACCCGAACAAATTTTGGTCAGTGAGAAAGTTATCCAAACAGCAGGAGTCTGATGCTGGCCAAGCTCAGTGCAGTAAACACTCAGGTACAGGGCTCCTTTTGAGTTCACACAATGAATCCTTCATTGCTGCTCTATGTGACATATTAGATAGAGCTTCTTCTGTGAAGGGGTCTGCACAGTGGGGGTCTGTCAAGAGTGAGGATGTTTACAGCAAACAGGGCAAAAATTCCAATATATGACTCCCAGAAAAGCCCTCGGGTAAATGGAAAATTACCAAGCTGCCACGAGGTTCCTCCATATTTCAGTAATTTTAGCTTCTAATCTGGAGTAGCTCTTGATTCCCCGTCCATGGTTATTTTAGTTCCAGGAGGGAAATGAAAATCCACTCTCATTCAGTGAAGCGTATAGGGATGTTCTTCATTCAATGCCAGACTGCCCCTAAGGACAAGAATCAACCGACACTCACAGAGCTTTAGCCACATTATAGATAATATGTTAGGTTCAGAAGTCTGTGTCCTCTCCTTCGCCATTATGGTTCGTTTTTCAGTGTTCAAGCTATTTCTGTGTCATGCAGGTGTTCATGTCCCTGTTCATCCTCAAGCTGCCATAAACACCCCTCAAGGCATCCTATGTCTATTATGTTGGAGACATGGCTGCTTTTCAGACAAGTAATCTCAGTGGAAGCAGTTTTTTTCCTGGGCCGAACCACTGAACCACAACCTCAGTGTTCCACCATTGTCTCTATGGGAAAAATGTTCAACATATCAATGTCTTCAGGAAAGGGCGTGTTATATAAACAAACTATCAGATAGAATGAAAGCCAATATATTTTTAATAATTGGATTTAAAAAAAAATCCGAAAATTAAATTAGCAGCCATCTAGCTATAAGCATCTTTTATTCTTGTATGATATAACACGTTTATGTTTTTTTATGTTCTGAAATCGCATCCCAAGTATTACGCAACATGTGCTGTTGGGATTTGGGGTGGTTGGTGCTTCTCTCGAAGCCCCTGTGATCCTCCTATGTCCCAGTCCCTCCAGGGGGTTTGGTATAATTCATTCATTCTGAAGGCAACTTGTTCCAGTGAGCATAAAACTGCACTGATTGGAGGGGAAATGTGAGATGTCCAGTGGGACGTCTGCATCTTCACAATTAGAAACGAGGAAGTGACAGTTTGGTGACACATGGCTCAATGTTTTGCACAGGAAACTACAATGACTGGTCATACTTGCAGAAAAGTTGCAGTGATTGGACAAAACTGCAAGGCTACATGTATCTTCAAAGCATCATAATTCCAGCCTCAGAGTGTAAAACAATGTAGTGTATGAGGCCTATTTATGTCTTTAAGTTTGTGTAGATTTATACATTCATAGAAACGGTCTGTCAGATGAACGAGTGACAACCTATAAGACAATATTAGCTTAACACAGATATAGGTGTTGGTATCAAGATATATTTTGCAATTACAGTACAGTACAGAAATGCAAAAATATGTTTGAGGTATATTCGATATAGTGTTTGGGTTAGCATTACACGGTGTGTCCACCAAAGAGCACTGACAGGAGACCTGTCAAAAATATGTTGTATATGTTGGTTATACTAAAGTTTTTAATATAATCAAATTTCAAAGATCCAGTATCGACCACTATTCACACTCAATAACAGCGTGAAGTAAACTTGTCTCATTTGACTGTACAGTTTACAGTTTAAAGTAGCTGCTAGTGCCCATATATTCCCACATATACAATGGACTCCATCCACTGCACAGCAGCAGCAGCAGCAGTGGACACAGGCACATTCTGATGTAGTGTGCTTTATCCTTACAGTAATCCATCATAGCCTGTGTTGTGCTATTTCCAATTGTTTATCCTGGCATTGCTGTAGAGAGAAAAATGCCAGAATCACAGCAGAAATCTCAGCATCACTTTGTTTCTTGAAAGAGGCCACTGTGCAGTGAAGGCGATAGTCACAGTAATGCTGCCTACAGTCTTGCTGCTCCACTGTGACCACAACAGCTGTTCCCGCACATCCTCTAGTCTGAAAGGGAAACTGGGAGAGAAGGGATGTCCAGGCCTGACGTTTAGTCTGGATGTAGCTGTCTTTTGCTGTCTTCATTCACGCAGGATCTATGAGTCCATCTCTGTCCTTCCTACCACACAGAGGCTTATACTGAGAAGCTGAGGTGAATCCTCATATTGATGTAGCTGAGTGAGGGATCCTTTCTCAAGATGATATGTGAGAACAGAAATTAAAAAAAGTCTGTTGAGGTGTAATCACAGAGTGGCTCCCTGGTGAACTGCCTAATCCAGCATCTTCCATCTATTCCTGTCCATTCTTTTCATTTTTCTATTCTCACCTAACCTTATGATCATTTCCTTTCTCCTCAACTCCGGTGTGTTCTTGTCCTAAATTAGCCTTTTCTATTCTGTCTTCTCTCACAGTTTTCAGTCTGACCTCTTCAAACTCAGTAGGGATTGTTTGCATACTCAACATTTCTGGATGGGCAATCCGTCCACATATTGATTTACCACACAAATTCTGTAACTGAACTGATACCAGCTTCACTAAAATTGACTTATCTGTTGAATTAGATAAGTCACCGCATCATACTGATTGTTCAGCTTTGTAAATCTCCAAAAAGATCACAAAGCTGAACAATCAGACCATCCCAGATTGAGTTCCTGGCAAACACAGACACCTGAACATTAGTGGCAGACTAAAACAAACGCCATTACCAAATAAAAGCAAGCCACAGGGAGAAACCGCGTTTCACGAGTTGTGAAGCAATGAGACAATTTGAAGTTATTGCCCAAACTCTGGTGTAGCTCATGCACCTGCTGCTGCAGAGTCCTTAGATCCACTTTCAACGTTCCTTGCATGGTACTTTATCTCTGAAGTGATTAGGAACAAACAGCTCCATCAATCAGGTGGTGGAGGCCCAGAGAGTGCCAGAGCTGATCCAAAAACACCTCTAGGCTGCCAAGTTGCTCCTGATTCTGCTGACACTCAGTGTTCAACTGCGCCATCCTTCACACTGCTCTTCAAATGAACTGATTCTGGTACTGCTGAATGTCTCAGATGGAAGACAAGGCCAGCCAAGAACAATCTGACGGACACAAACAGATATTCGAATAGAGGCATTGCAGAGAAATACTAGTGCCACAACAATCATTCACTGAGGAATTAAGAAAGACTTGCAGCTTGATAATGAGGTCTCACAAACGCAATGTGTGAATAATGGCAGCGTTTTACTGCAAGGCAAGCGTTGCAACTATGGTGTCGTTTTAATGAGTGAAAGGTGTCAATATGTATCACGTCATAAATCACAGCTCGCATGCATGTTGCAAATTTGTTGAAACAGGCCCCAGACTGAATTGCACTTTTGTTTCACTTCATTATTCAGACCGATATCGTGTTCACGTCTGGACATTTTTGGTTTGATAAGTGGGTGTTTTTTTTGTTTGGCCTCAACCAACCAGGAGTGAGTAACCTCACTCCGACATCACATTGCGTTGACACAGAATAGTAGTGAGTAGGAGTGGATAACATTTTTTCATGCCAGTCAAAGAAATAAACTGAGAAGTTGACTTTACAGCCAGTATTTGTCTGTGTCAATCTAGTCTTTTTTTCTAGCTGTGGTATAGAACGTCTCCATTTGAAATCATTTGAACAGCTGGAAAATCAAAGATGTGAAAAGTGATTCAGAGGTATGAAACTAGGCTTGGTGGAGTGGTGATGAAAATGTTACTAAAGTGTAACTATCAAAAACCTTCAAGTGAACAGGTAAAGATTTGAAATTCCTCTTTCAAGCTTTCAAATTTCATCAAGTTTTCTATACTGGCTTTGTTGTTATGGATTAAGAAAAGCTGAAAAGTTCCTGATAATGAAATAAACTAAGCAGAATGCTTTTTCCAGTGTCTGAAGGTGTAGTTTTTCAGCATCAAATGACTATTTAGTTTATTCAACACCTCTCAGACACAGTGTGTCACAATTAAAAACGATTCACAAAGGTCGCATTTATCAGTATAATTACAGGACTGTTGTTGCTTCCATACAATGTACTGCAGTGTCCAGTATAAAATATGTATGTAAAAATGTAGCGGTTTCTCTCATTATATAAAATATAATGAACTGGGATAGCAACAACTGTTATTATATTGTATATCCCCTCAGAGTTATTCATCTGAATATTTCACTTTTCATTATTGCTTTCATTAGTTTGCTTTCATTATTTACCCCCACTTATTCACTTGTTTGATGAATAACTTACCAGTCTATAAAAGAGGATGTATCAAGTTCCTAGGGAGCTGAAGAATTCCCAGTTTGTCCAAATAAAAAATGTTCCACCATTTATTGATGCTCTAAAGGACTGTCAAATCACACTTCACAACAGCAATTGCTGCAGCATAATATATTACCTCTATTTACTTTACTGTCTCCATATTTGCATCTAATTTCCACTGGGAGAGCGGGACAATTGGTGAAGTATAAAGGCATGATCCTTTTTCATCATATTCTTAAAACAGCTTTAGATGACAAAAAAAGGCTTCTGCCTGCTCAACTAGTTAGATGCAAAGTAGAAAAGCTCCATTCATTCATTCTGATTGGCTAAATATTGAGACTTTGTAATGGTAGCAGTTACCTTGCCTTCATATGGCAGAACTCAGAAATGTGGCCAAAGTCAGCACGTTGGGCCAGAAGTCTTTTCCACAGCAAACTTTTCTGCACTTATCTGCAATCAGCAGATGTGTGTGCTTCCTTGTTCTCCTTCTGTGTTGATTTTTTATGAAGCTGATTGCAGCCCTTCAAAGGCTGTCTGCTACCCTATTATTTTTATTCAAAAGATTGCAAGAATACCGGTTTTAAAAACAATGACTAGGGAACGGTTGCCAACTTGCCTCCATCAATAATTGAGCATTTAGGTTCATTTCCAATAAATCCGATCTAATTATCCATTAGCAATATCTATTGCAATCTACTACAGAGGGTAAAACAAAACCAGGGAAACTACATGATGTACAGTGCTTGTTCAAAACTTTGCCTCTCCCACCGCCCACAATCAGTCAGGAAAGAGCAACTCATCAACAAAGTTGCCAGCAGTGTGAATGCACAACGGGAGCGCTCAATAGCAGCTGTCTACTGCAGTGGTAGTAATTGTGGGAAAAGTACCAATATACACCAAATTCTGATGTTAAAGTGTCTCTCTATCTGTAACAGGAACATTTCTTACAACTCCCTACAAGTTTTTTTTTTTAAAATAGAGAGGGAAAAAACAATTTTCCAAACAATTGCTTTTGCGGGTGTAACAACAGTACATCAGACGCATGTGAGGTACTCAAATACAAGAGGGGGCAGAGTTAAAATTACAAACTCATTTAGTGACGAACAAGCCACTGAAATGGTTTACTGCCTCGACCAAAATAAAAATGTTATCTTTCACCTGTTTTTTTGCAGGAAGGGGTGTTTAAATGAGGACTCTAATGAGCTCTGGGGGCAAATCTCACAGGAATAAGGTTTCTATCATTGCCTTTCTGAAACTAAGACTTAACAAGATAAGAAGAGCTGTTTAGGGATTCACTTAAGCTCCTTGTCAGATTACCTGCTCAAAAGAGATGACTTTCATAAATTAGATGCAAAAGAGTTCAAACTGCATCTATAAAGGCTACCTTCACATGTATAAAATGCATTATGAAAATGTATCCTCAAGAACCAAATTCGATGATGGCTCTGCTGTCTTCACAAGTCTTTTTAGTTCTGAGATATTCCTCAGATTCTGCTTTAAATAATTACTCTCTGCCTTGAGGGGAAACCCCACTAAGAGTTGAGGTGAGAGTTACTTTGTGCAGACACAATGAAAGAAAGTTAAAAGGGAGTTACATTCTACCACAGTTAAAGTAAAAGAAATGAACAGAATCCCATTGGACGTACATTGTGGCGGTCAGTGTATTGGGGGTCAAACTAACATCAAACGTGCACTTTTGGTGTTAAAGCCCAGTAAGGTGAAGCTAATGTTAACATCATACTCTGACTGTGTTACACAAAATTCTGGCTAACAACCTCAGTAACACTTCACACTAAACTTCACACACACTTCATTTTAATTAAAAGAATAGGTTTTCTAATTAGTGAAAACAATAAAATGCTGCCTTGTTATTTTTATATAAAAATAGCCACATTACTAATCATGTGCTGAAATCCCACATCCACTATGACTGCAGAGAGTTAGCCGATTGGATGAATACATTGGCTATTGGCGATTGGCTCAGTCCATCGGCCGATTTTTTGGGTGATTTTTGTCATTTTATTTTGCTAATTTACTGGTCTCCCTCTGAGGAATGAGAGCTGCTCAGTGACAGACGTTCAGAGGCGCAGTTCACACACTGAGCCGAAGAACGAGTGAGAGGAAAAGCAGCTGTAGAGCCATTGTATTTTCACATCTAACTGCGGTGAATTCAGGGTTCATTTCCATTAGTTTGACGACAGGGGATACAGTAACAAGGTGATTCACAGAGGCGCCGAACAAGACACCGTGGAAGATGGGGACACAGCAGGGACAACCCGGGACAGGAGAGGGACAGGCAGAGAAGAAGGTAGAGGAGCGAGGGGGTTGGGGCATCGGAGCGGCAGCGCGTAGAACCAGAATATTTCACCTCTAACTCTGTTAGATGGTTAGACACCAGAACTGGTGATTGTTGGAACAGTGTAAAGACTAATAAAGATGGTTTGGCGAGGTCGGGGGGGGGGGCGCCGGTGCAGTATGAGCAAATATATCGGCAATCCCTAATTGTTGGACTGACGGTGGCAGGTTGTAAAGTTTTAACATATCACCCTGATACATACACGCCCCAACCCGTGACTAGCAAACCAAACAGGTGTGATTTCTTACTTGAAGCGTTCCATCTTTAATACCTATACCTGAAAATATGTCTAACTTAATGTTCACGGGTCTCCAACAGCAAGTAATTCCACAGCTATCTAATGTAAACATGTTGACCAAAGTCATTCCTTACTCTAATTATTCACTCTGCCCTATCTACTAATTCACTGACACTGACACTGACACTGACGTCAGTTTGTCACGTGAAGCACTTTGGGCTGCATGTTTGTATGAAAGGTGCTATATAAATAAAGTTAAGAAAGAAACCCAGTGGAGACAATAAGTCATTCAGTTCAAAGTACACAATTTGTCAGCATCATTTATTTATCTTCACCCTTTGGCTCTTCATAACAGCATTGGCAGTACTGTTGGCTTACACCACAGTAAGACATGAAGAGCGACTCATAGCTGAAGAAACCCGGCTAGGAGGCGCCATGTCTTCCTGGGCCTTCATGGCGCTGCTGAATGATCCATAACCAGGTTACTAGAGCAGAGCATCACAACCTTTCAGCAGCGTGCCCAACTGAATCCTCCATTCCCAAACACAACGGGAGTTTCCTTTATCTCTGACTCATATTTTCACATTTCATTATACTGCCTCTTTTCCCCATAGCCATTGTTACAAGACGCACACTTACTGCTGAATTGTTAGCAAAACTGAGCTTACGTTTCCGCACTTAAAAGGGAGAATTTTTTTTCCAAAGCTGACAAATCTCTTCACACTCACACAATATCTCACTCTTCATTCAATTGTGCTTTAATTTAGCGATACCAGCACCATTACCCTGGAGCCACAGCAAACTCAACACAGAGCCGATATCCAGTTCTCGCTCACTCCTTCGATCTCTATCTCTCTCTATCTATCTCTCCGTATTTCTGTCAACCCCCTTTGACGGCCCCCTCCCCTCCCGAAGGCAATCCAACAATGCCCCGCTCATTGATCAGAGAGAGGATCGGTGCAGTGTGGAGGTAAATGGCTGTCACAGGGAATGATGGACCTTAACTCAACCATGGTTGCTCCTGAGGCCACTAAGCCTCCACTTATAGTGATGGATGCAAGGATGTCGCCCATCACATTCTTGGGAGTGGGGAAGACTTTGTTCCATCGCTAGAGGAGTCGGGAAACATTACCATAAAACATCCGTTTTAGAAATCACTTCATCTGCTTTTTTCGGGGGGTAAACTAATGGCACCAGTGACGTTCGGCACAACATTGCTTTAATGCGTTCGGCCTTTAGTTTATTTATTTTAACATAACAATTGAAGACGTAACTATGGTTCGTTTACTATGTTCTGACACTTTAGAGACTACAGGTACTCCACCAAAATCAGTGCAGCAGAGGTCGGGGATATCCTTACTTTCAGTCCCCAGTATGATACTGGATCATACACAATGCAACCAGTAGCATATGTTCATTAAACACTCCCTGCTGGGTAAACGACAGTGTCTCTCAAACGCCACACCCCCAGTTTGTAAAACAGTCTTTCTGATGAAGCCTAAGCCCAAGGTGAGCTATCCCTGATGACATCATGAAGGTTTTTTTTTTCCGATTTGACAAAGATACCCAAGAGCCACAGAGGACAGTGTCCAAATGTTTCCACAGGTTGAGTAGTACTCCCAGAAAATGGACCTAAACTTACCTTCAAGTGAGAATATAACCAGCAGATGAATTGATAATAAAAATAATTGTTAATTGCAGCTGTAATTCAATTTGACACTGTTCATTCTGACACCTGTCTGCTAACAGTATCCACAAACAACAGGTCCGCAGTAAGACCAAACTGCATAAACTGTGTCCCTCACAAAATGATAGCTTACATATTCTCAAAACTTGGCTGGCTAGTAACTGAGGGAACTAATCATCAAATTATGAGCACTTATCCATCATTACGCAAGCTGTGAGAGACCTGGAGTCAGTTTTTAAATAAATCACAGCACTATAAATTGGCCGCAGCTAAAGCGGCGAACAAAGAGAGTTTAAATAAAACTGTAACGGTCTTAGTGGGAAGTTCTTGGATTGTTGTTAAGAGACTGTGGTAAACTGTTTTATTTTACTAGAGTTAAAGGATCATGGGGAAATTAAAAAAATAAATGCAGGAAAAATACAGCGTCAGCAGCACTCCACTTAAAACCCTAGATGACTTTAATCCAGCAGGCAATATAAAGCTGAGCCCAGTGGTTTCCAAAGGGGGCTCTGGGGGCTTGATCATTAACTGGGGTTAATGAATAAAAGCATACAGACGCTTGTTATTAAGGTTTTTAAATACCCATTACTACCTAGTTACAGATGACCATACTGTCTGGGAATACACTGAATGTCTCTAATGTGGGT
Organism: Morone saxatilis; assembly: GCF_004916995.1. Taxonomy (NCBI): domain Eukaryota; kingdom Metazoa; phylum Chordata; class Actinopteri; family Moronidae; genus Morone; species Morone saxatilis. The sequence continues at coordinate 9,271,942 of NW_023339785.1, forward strand.
AGAGGGATAAAAAAGGAGAAGATTTGGGATCCACCAGCCATGCACGCCTATCTGATCTGTGGCTGGAGAGTCTGATAAAGTTAAGTTTGTTTATCTCTATCCGAGCCAAATCAAATGATTTTTCAACACTTACCTCACACTTCCCCCGAGTTCCCCATCGCTCACAGGATGAGAGGAGGGATGGAGGACATTATAAAGTCAAATGAGCAAGATGAAATTCATTACAAACGGAGGTAAACTAATCCTGTAATAAAGTTTTGGAGGAACATATAAACTTTTACATATCATGGAGCAAGTTTAAGCATAGCCTAAGCATGGGATGAGGCCACTGTTAACTTAAACTTTTCTACATTACATGGTATATTATTATAGAAACAGTGTGGTATTAGTTAAAAGAGATCATTCAGAATGACAGGCTAATAATAAAAGATTGATATTGTCCATCCTCGCACAGCAATGAAAACAGATAGATAAAAGAATTATGATATTTCTACATCTTTATAACGTTAACTAATTAAATACCTCGTTACCTAACCCCAGGAACACCAAGGTATCACTAGGGTAAAAAAATACCGGCAAAACGCAACACAATTTAGTCACTATTCACCGGATAATGTCACACTTTAAATACATTTCCCACGAATGTGACTCCTGCTGTCGGTGTGTAACGAGTGAGGTTAGTTGGAGCAGCCTACCGGTGTACTGCAGGAGAAACATTGTCCTCTGGCGCTCACTGGAGATGAGACAGTCCCGCCGCAGGTAGAGTCTCTCGGTGTGGTATTAATCCGTGAAGTCGCGGAGTTTCTCGGCCGTCAGGCTGCGGTGGAGGAGGCAGTGCTCCGGT
>NW_023339785.1:9272885-9293812 GCF_004916995.1 Morone saxatilis
GAGGCAGTGCTCCGGTACAGGAGGCAGTGCACCGGCTCCGGTGGAGGAGACAGTGCTCCGGTGGAGGAGGCAGTCTCCGGTGGAGGAGGCAGTGCACCGGTGGAGGAGGCAGTGCACCGGTACTGTAACTGTAGGTCCGCCAGTCAACCGTTATCACCTGCCTCACAGCACGCGTTATGCCACTGACAAGCTAACGCCGTTAAAGAGAACTTCCGGTTTAGACTTTCAAAATAACTGCCACTGTGACGCGGATGTTTTCTGTCTTTTCGGGTCGCAACATGCTTAACTGGGTCAAATGACAGGATGAATCTGTTGTTTACTACAGTAAGCATCATTTCGTTGGAGAGTGCCGCTGTGTACGCCTGGCCTGAATATTTACTTATTTTTCGTCATCTTTTTTTACAGACTTTGTGCTTTTAATTTGAAGGCAGGAGCACCTTGTTATCCTGCGTTACAATTTGTGCATTATGGTAATATTTGCATGGGTGCAGCGTACCATGGAGTGAGGTGACTTGCAGGGAGCAGTTCTTCACAGTAGATAGGCTTTTATGAATACCATTACCAAATTTTAAAGAGAGAGTGAATGAACGTCAGCTGTCAAAACAGAATAAAAGAAGAGAAAGTGTCTTAAATATGTAACTGAAATACAAAATACACCAGTTACTATGGTTTATGAACAATGTAACATTTATTATATTTCCTTAGGGTGTAAAATTGCCCAAGTGTCTGAAAACAGAACTACAGAAACATTTGACTTAGATATAAACATATATAATATATATAAACAGTTTTGAACATTGCTGCTGTTCTTACACCCATTTTTTCACCTACTTGTATGTGCATCTTTGTTCAGCATTGTTGTCCTTGTTGTTATTAGCTGCATGTCTATTTCTATCTTCTGCAAATTGTTCTTGGAGCTATGTGTACACAGCCTACACTGAGAGCAACTTAAACCCCGAGTCAAATTCCCTAGCGTATATGGGTACACATACTTGGCCAGTAAAGCTGATTCTGATTCTGAAGACACTGTGGAATATGCCACAGCAGCGGATAACTGGGTTGTTTGTCCCTTTCCTCATTAGCACTCATTAGCCTAGTTCACACCGAGAATAGAGGAGATGCAGGGATCTATTTTTGTGACTATGCATAGAGAATTACGGCCATAAAAACTGCATTTTCATTGGATGGATGTGTGTTTATTCATATTGGTAAGATTCTTGTGTATTTTGGTGTCTGATAAGCCATTCCTAAATTGCAAGGACAGATCCTGCTCAAAGATTTACAAAGCCTTTTCTTTTAGAGCTGAGCAGCAGCTACAGATCAACTACAATTTTTTTTTTATTTGAAATGATTAACATGTGCACTGTGAAGCTGGTCTCATCCTGCATAGAAGACAGGAGCTGGCTGCTGGAAGTGCTCCTCCTGCCCCCAAACTGTCCCTGTGCTTCACCACCAACGCCTGGTTGGCTCTTTGCCTAATATCACTGAACTGTTCTCTACACCGGGAAACAGTACTCCAAGCACCTAAGCAACACATGTTAACCAAATGTGTTATCTCCTCCCAAGTTAGTTTAACATTATCTACCCTCAGCGGCTCATTTCACGTACTGAATATTTGCTTGCAGCTATTCTCCACCATCAGTTTTGTCATGGGAGAAGCTTTTGTGGATTCTTCCATCAGCAAATCTTCACAATTGTGTGCTTGGGCTGGCGGTATTAATCCCCATATACAGTATACTTGATATTTTCCATAAAGGCCCATAGCAGAGAAACAGCAGCAAGGAAGGAACAGCAATTTTGTTTGACAAGTGCAAGTACTCTCCTCTCAAAGATGTTTTGGCCGGGGTGATTATTATATTTTTGAAGGTAGTGAAGTGGTTGCATTGGTTGATATTGTGTCCTGCCAAATTATATGCCATTTGCAAACACTGCAGGACGGGTGAAATCATTTGAAAGCCTTTCAAAGTGAAAAGTTAGATAAATGCTCAGGCAACAGATGACCCACTGTTTTCTCTTTACCCTGTCTGAAATTGTTTTTGTTCCAAGGTGATATTCTGCATTTACCAGTTGACACCAATGTCTCCTTGAAAAATGATTTTGAATTACTGTCCCTTCACCCTGGAACTAGAAAAAGGTCAGAGATAAACTGAATGTCAGACATATCCTAAAGTGGAAAAGAATTAGACACACAGTGCATTCATCATGCCCGGCAAAGTGTTCTTCTCAGCATTGATTCTTAAACAACTTTGAAACAAATGAGGCATACGCTGTTCACAGACCACTAATGTTGATTTCTCAATCTGCACAGCCATTTTATGGGTATGGAAATTACATGTTTACAGCCTGTTTCTACAGTGCTGATTTTATGTCAAAGCAACATTACATATGAAATGCATTAAAATAAAATACAAAAACAGATGCATGAATACATTAAAAAGTCAGCTTAGTTTATTATAGAAACAGCCAGAGTTTGTCTTTTAGTGTGCCATTTGTGGTGCATAAAGGGCAAAATAAAATAAGAATAAGGCTTTGAGCTTAACTGTTGTTTTTCTAAGCGGTATTCTAACATGTCTGACCTTTCACATTTGTAAAGTTGAAATCAACGTACAGACTTATTTGCCTCAGAATTTCTTGGGAGCTCAAATAGCTAATCAAGAGTGCTTGAAATCTGCAGCTCAAACTACACACACGGGTAATTGACTCCATTTGCCGATTTCCTCAATTAGCTTTGTATGATGAGTAATGGGGTCTTCCTAGAAAATACATCTGTTTCTTAAAGTTTTTCCCACTGATTTAAAGTGGGCAGGGCTCAGTTGGATAAAGGTAATGTCATTTATTTCAATGCAAACCATGCATAGTAGTCACGCACATGAGAAAGGGTCTGCACACACAGTGCAATTTATTGGCACATCCACAAGTAATGTTTCGAGCTAATGCTCTTCTTTCGGAGTTAGTTGTACATACAGAGACGCAATCATTAAATACACATGCTCATCGTCTAATTTACTGGTCATCTAATGGTCACATGATTCTCGTGAAACACAAAATCCACATATGAAAAAAGACATATAAATATATGTCTATATACACCCACGCAGTCCTGATGAAGCTGAATATAAATGTTTTTGAGTGTCAAATTGTTAAAGTACCAAAAGTAATTAGAATGTAAAAGTAGTTAGTGTTGCAGTACATTTTATATTAATATTTCTATAATTATTGATGCATTCATGTTGGATTTTTTCTGTTGTAGTTGGCTGAGGTGGAGCTATATAGTTGAGTATGAGTATGTGCCATAGTGCATCATATATTCTGAATACTTTCCTCTGAATCAGAGCTACTGTAAGTAGTGGAGTAGAAGTATCATCCAATGAAATGGAAATACTTAACTTAAGTACAAGTACCTCAAATGGAACTTGAGCACAGCACTTAAATATGTATTACTTTCCACAGTGTTAAAGCCATACTTGCTCTCTTCTGTGCTGTAAATGAGAGCTCAATTAAGTCACTGCGCGCTGTGAAAGTGTGATCTTTCGATGCCGATGTCACTGAGCAAGGCCAGGTGGGATTCGGCTGGCTTGATAGGAACGCATGGTTGAATGCAGGCGCTTAGCAGATCAGAGCAGCGTTTTTTTCTGTATGATGTCTTGAAGCCCAAGACAATCTATTTTTGTACAAAACAAGAAGGAAAAGAGATTTAAATCCCCCACTGGGTGAGCAAGATGTGCTTCATGCGTTGGCTGCATTGGCCTTTAGTGGTCGTGAAGAAATGTACAGCCAAAGAGGGCTCTCTTTTATGGTTCGTGTTTCCTCTGAAGAAATGCAGTCATAAATATTCTTAATGGTTTCCAGACTGAATTCAATTACCTCTGTCACCCAATAGAAATGAATAAAAGTCAGTACGTGCTTTCTTATTCTATTTGCATGTCCCTGAGGCGTTGATGTTTGCATTTCTTCAATTTTCAGACAATGGTTTGCTTTCCATGGTTTGCTTAGTCAGAAAATTCATTTAATCAAATGCTAATTTGACATAATACCTAACAGATGCAGGAGACCTTCTGTGGCTTTTATAGATAGCACTGTGCATTTACAACACAACAGTCCTCCGTGGCAAAGTGAACTGGGTGGCTTGAAAGTGGGGGGGTGTAATAAATCAAAGTAATTCCTGCCAGAACATTTCCACTTCCTTCAGAAATGAGGAAAAATCTTTACCATCACAGAAAACGTCACAGTAGCCATTTCTTTGGTCAAAGAGGCATGAATTTGGCCCTGCTCACTTTAACCTGAGGCTAAATTCACAGATTAGCTGATCATTCCTGAGAGCCCCATCAATTTCAATTAAGTAAGGGAACACTGATTATTAAAGGTAACTTACTATGTCACGTAAAAGCAACAGGCTGATATCCAACCCTTCACTGATAAAGGACTGATAAATGACTCCCTTTATTAAACCTCCTGGTGTGCTCATCAACCATTTCATCACAAAAGCTAACCTGATTTTGAAAATGGAAATCCATAATAAAGTAGTTGAAGATCTTGGATTCATAGATATTCCCCTTGGATGTGGTGTAGATCAAATAAAGCCACTTATTGTACACACATAGCATGAGCTTCAAATCACAGTTGGGTTTCACTCTCTCCACAAAGTCTTCACATCCTCCTCACATCCTTTTCTGAGCAGAGAATACACTCAGGATTTGTCTCCTGTTCTACGTTCTGTGCTTCTGCCTCTGATGCCCCACATACAGTAGCACAAAGTTCCTCGCAAAGTAGTGTAGCATTATAAGCTGTTATGCTCAGTAGGCAATTTGTAACAGGGGGGAGATGGCCCATTGGGAGCACCCTCATCATAGAGAGAAAAAGGCGCAATTACAAATCCATCTATTAATCCAGCACCACGGACAGCGCCATGGATTTATAAAGACACTTATACTGATATTTCAGAGCCATGGTCAGGGCCATAGATTCTAAAATGCACAAACCTCAGTCGGATAAAGGATCAATGAGTCAGGCTGACTAGACTAACATATTCAACTTAACAACACCTCTGCCCCTGCACTCTCTCCAGTTGGAGAAAACTCTCTGTGCATTATAAATCAATGCCATTATTTTGAAGTAGCCTAGTAGTTGTATCAACATTTGTATGGGGTCAACAACTGACTTTCAAATTGAATAAAGAAAGTACAATTCAATAATATTTCAACAATATTTATCGTCAGTTTTCACATTTAACTGGAAGGATTATAAACAAACAGCGAGGCCCAGGAAAACTGCTAAACTAGTGACAGAAAATCTGTGAAAGTTAAAATAGAAACACTCAATGTAATAATTCTCAAAAATGTATTGGTTATATGTCTGAGTCTGCATAGGAAAGTGTCTGGGTTCAGACCCAGACCGCAGTCTGCCTATTAGTGGTGACCTCAGTTGATGATGGAGGGACGGTATAGCAGGTTAACAAGGGGGATGGATTTTGATCATTCTGCTAACAAAGGGGGTGGCATACTGGTTGTGCTCTTTCCAATCTAATGAGAGGTTTCAAGATTATTCCCACAAATGTTGCCACCTTAAAGGAAGTGTTTGTTTTCTTACTGAGAGTTAGATAAAAACAATAACCTCTCAGTAATATCTGTTTAATAGAAAGCTACAAACAGGAAACAATTTAGCTTAACTTAGAATTGACTGGGAAAGGGGGAAAAGCTAGCCTGGTACTGTCAAAAGGTAACAATAATTACACATTATGACATTTTTGTTTGATGTGTACCAAAACAACCAGTTGGACAACAACATCTGGACAAGAACTGTGTCCAGACTTCAGGCTGTTGCCTCATATTTACTGTCCAGACATGAAAGTGATATCAATCTTCTCATCTAACAAAAGCGAACACACTTCTAGCCCCAAATATCAAACTGTTCCTTTACAAACTGCAGTGGTTTTTGTGCCTTCCATTTTGAAATCATTGAATCATGCTTTTGTAGCTCAGCCTGGAACCACAAATGTCACACTTTACGGTTGATGATATTTCATTAACTCCACTGGCCTCTGTTGAGTAAAAGACAGCGAGCAGATGGTTGAGAGCTCCACAGTCTTTTTGACTTTTCATTTCATTCTCCTAATATCTCTGTGCGGTCGTCTCGTTCACTCCTTTCCCACTCTCTCTATTCTGTCTCTTTGTGCTCTGTCCTTCATGCCGTATCATCATTAATTCTCATCATTTCCCATCATCTGTTCTATGACTCCTCTCCATACCTTCTCGTTCATTAGTGATTAGCGAGTGATCATTTGGACCGGGATGTTTGAGGCGATTCTCCAGTCTGTCAGAGCCACACCTCATTAACCGAGCACCACATTGTCCCAGTGAAGGGGCTGGCATTCACCAGTTTGAGTGATGTAAGGTACTGGGGGGGGAGTGAAAGAAGTGATAACAAGAAAGACAAAGTGTGGCTGAGGTGTTTTATGTTCCAGGAACCTTGTGTTGAGGTCACTTATTTTCTCAGAGGGGGAGGTAAGAGATTGGCGTTTTGTCAGCGGCAGCATTCGCTAAATTGGATTAAATCCACACGGAGGCCAACCGGTCTCTCGAGGGTTTTCCCCCCCAGCATGAATATTGATGCATGGGTTTCAAGCAGGGCACATAATAGGAGCTCTTAACCTCTCTCTATCGCTGAATCCCTGTCACCGGCAAAGGCCTCAAACCAGCAATCCCTAAAAGTCACTTGCACATAAAACATCATCCAAATAGCAGCAAGGGTCGGCTAAAGGATTTCTTTTCATCGTAGTGGTGTCCAATCTCCCATCGAAACACCACAGGGATCAAGTTCCAAAATACAACAGGTCTGTGATAGTGAGTGGGACCTCTAATGCATGTTGGCAGCTGTGTTGTACAGCTAGCTGGTCATGATATCTGGCACCAAATGTGCCATCTGTGCGGGTAAGCATCACATACATTGGCTCTGAGACAATATTAACACAAGGCTGACAGACCCAGAGTTTGTCACGCTATGGATAAGACTGAGAAAAAACAACACGTTACTTGTTTTCAAATGTGCTGTATGTACGATTCTGAAGCATTTTATGTTTTATTTCTATGCATTAATCACTATTTATTGACAATTTGTGAATGGGTTGTAACATAAATTAAAAATCGATTCCGCAAAATCCAAAGAATGTGATGTTTATGCAGGCTACCAGGGCGCCTTCTCCCTCCGCTTCAATATTGTGTCAACCATATCAACAGTGTGTGCAACATTAGGTAATGTTAGCATACAAATGGAGGCCGCTGACATCTACAATGACACACCTAAACACAGAGTCCAAAGTCAAAGCTTACATTACTTTAAAGCTTATGGAATACATTGTGATATATTTTGGTTTTAGCTGGTTAATGTTAGCTTGCTTGCTAACATGGACGAATTGCTAGCCACCTAACGTAGCAAAAATACTGTCTTTAGTGGATAATGTCAGGTAACTAATCCAGACTCCCAAGCAATTTACAGGTTACTTTGTTGGCTGTCGTTGCGGGCGGCCAATGCTGACAACATTATGCAGTGTGGCTGGGTTGTAGCTGCCTGGCTAAACTTAGCTTGCTTGCTCGCTAACGTTATCGCTAGCAAAATACTATCTGCAAGGATAACGTGTTACAAAATTCCTTCACCAGCTAACATGATTCATCACAACGTTACTAACTAACTAACAAACAGTAGGCTATGATGTAACAGTACAAAGCAAAGCTATATCATTAATGACTGCTTTCTGCTAGCCAAGAGTGATGCAAGGCAGGGGCTGCTAATTGTAACCTAAGCTGGGGTTGGCCAGCTGACTGTGGCTTGGCTGCGTGGTGAGGTCTGGCGTCGGTTGCTTTGTGGTGCTGGCTGATAAAGTGATTTGTAAATGGCAAACTAGCTAGTATCATGGAGCCAGTGGTCCAAATAAAAGACAGGAACACTGCAGATAGTAACGTTATTCTAAATATAATTGTAATTTATTTTGCAGCATTCACTGTTAATTTCAATGTGATCGTGTGTGTCACTTTTGGCCAATGACCAGAATGACGCTTTGCTGTGCTGGACAACATCACTAACTCAGTAAGACAAGGAAAGAGACATGAACAGTAAGACAATAATACAGGGTTTAAATAAAACTGCAATGTTAGCCAAACGTATTTGGAAGTATCTAAATTTATAAATGAAGAATCGATCAGAGTTTAGGCTGATTGCTGCAACTTTCTGCTTTGGATGTATTATTATGTAAATGTGGAATATGTACAACATTGATATTTTGCTTTCAGGCTCTGACCTTGTCACTCCCCACAGAGATACACCAAGCTCAGCACGGAAGGAAATGGGAAATGACAATAATCACGTTCCCTTTTGGAGAATGTAGAACCAGAGGCTACAGGTGGATGCTAGGGACGAGGTGCAGCTTTTTGAAATGCTATATGAACAGCAGCATCAGCAACAAATGACAGCATAGCTTTCAGGTGAGTGAAATGGCAGCAGGCATGCAGCGAAAGAGTGAACAGACCACTGATGGCTGAAGTAAACCACCAGAATAACAAGGCATTGTTGTGGGTCGTCTTGGTGGCTGAGGGGCTGAGACTGTGACTGGGTGTGTCCCTGATTCGTGTCTGGGCAAGGACGTTTGTTTCATGTCATTCCACATCTCTCTCTCCTCTTTTTCTCTGTTTCCTGTCATCTCTCCACTGTCACTATCTATAGCATTAAAGAGAACCCCCTCCCCTTGTAAAAGGAGGGGAAAAAGGCGGTGTTGGACATATGTTGCAGCGACATTACTGCATGTGGGTGTATGGAGGGACTCAAGCTGACTGACGTTCCTTCTTGTTAAAGGGGTTTTCAGAGGCGTTTTTCCTTATCCAAATCAAGGGTCTAAGGATAGAGAGTGTCACACATTGTACAGGTTATAAAACCCTCTGAGGCAAATTCGGGATTTGAAGGATTTTGGGCTATAGAAATAAAATTAACTTGACAGTCTGAACAAGCTCGGAGTCACTTGCTTCAGTTGTGTGCTCAGTTTTTCTCTGAAATGAAATTTGGTGATCTGATTTTGCTTTCACCTCCAAATAAAGGGGTTTTGTATTGGTCATCTGGCTCATCTGTTGGCTTGTTTATCTTTTTTGTTTGTCTGATTGGCTACTTATAATGTTTGTTCAAGTGGGATTAATTTGCTCATAATAAAAAGCTGTTTTAGGGCCTTTAATTGAGAATAATATGTTGTGATAACTGATGAAATGAGAGCCAATAACAGCTATGAACAGTTTTAATAAACCAGAATTATCCTTTAGAAATTTAAAAATATAACCATCCTAACATGAGCTTATTTAAACCCACATCATCTCTTTGCTTATGGCTCTGCATGCACATTCTCTGGTAATTATGCATCAGACACACTCCAGGTTCATTACCATCCCTTTCCTCCACACGTAACATTCAAGTGCCAGTCACAACTGATAGAGGAAAGCACCGACGCATCCAAATCCGACCAATCCGGCACCCTCTGCCCTGCCCTCCACCTCTCACTCTCACCAATTAAGAGGGTGTGGTTAGCAGGCCTGAACTTGACACTTCCCGTCTCTCTGCTTTAATTATGTCTGAGTCCCTGAAGGCCACAGAGAGGACAGGGTCCAATTAGTCGACAGAGACAGAGGGCGATGGATGACGTCACGGGCACACACACATGCCAGAATCCATCAGAGCAAACCAAAGGGACAGCTCAACAGTTTATGGTGAATGAAAAGGATCGTCTAAACAAGGGTGAGGATGAGGGCGAGAGGGGTGAAGGATGAGAGGGATCAGAGTTGATGAAAAATTGATGACAGATATCCGGCTAAATGTAGCTAAAATAAATAAAGATACTCATCATCAGTTAGCATGTGCTCTAATCACTCTTAAGGGACCTCTCCTTTAATCTACCCCTGTTTTTTATCACCACTTCACGTTTGATCTTTATTGCAACCCACTCCTTCACCAGTCTCACCCCCTCTATCCCTCTCTGCCTTGTTCTGTCTCTCGCCATCTTTCCTTCTCTTACAATCTCCCTTAATCTCCGCTGTGCCCACGCATGTGAGTCTGTTATTGTTCTGGAGCATGTCGTATGTTTTTCAGCTTTAGTGAAATGTTAACGCTCTTAACACCCTGTAATTTTCCACTCACTTTTTGTAAGCCTGTAGTTGTGGGGCAGTAAAATGAAGACAGTCCCAGCTTGCACTCTCAGTTTTTGATCTCTGGACCGCTGGCCTTCAAACAAAAGAGCAGATTGCATGCATTTGCATAGCTGCCTTTACCAAAATGAAAAGGGCTCTCACTTTTTTTATGATTTGAACCACAGAGGAGAGATGTGTGCGCTTTTTGTGCTTATTTATCTGCTGCTACATGCTGGTATGTTTTGATGACCCACATCAGCAGCTTGTTTTAGATGGACGCAGGCAGGAACAAAAAAAACAGCAGGTCCTAACATCTGCACAGAAGAACATGATTAAAGCCCTTCAAGATACTGTTGAGGCAGTGCAGAGGAACTGGTGAGCGATGGAGCTGCAGGGGTTAACATAGATGAGAAAGCACTCAGATCTAAGGAAAGACCTCCTCACAGGGGACAATGACTGTTATCAGGTGTGAAGCAGAAATGTTGCCAGCAAAATCCTCTTTGTGGTGTAAAATCAGGACAATCCACCTGTCGTTGTAGAACCCGCCTCGGTGGAACCTAACCTCCTAAGCGTTGAACATAAACACAGACACACATACATATACAACCACACACTCTCAAGATTTCTCTTGAAACCATCTACAAAACACAAAGTATGAACCCTGCAACTCCAATTTATCTACACTGCTACCAGTTCAAGGACACTGAGACTAGTGGTTAATAAGGGTCACAGTTTTGTCTTAACCACAGAAAAAGAAAAACAAAGGATTTTTATGTATTTCAGTACAATCTTCTTGCTGAGTGTTGCAGAAGCGGGTGTGAGCCAGAGACAGCTCCAAGGCTTGGGAGAGACTCTGTGACTTTATAATTAGCACTCAAACCAGAAAATGACCTGGAAGAAATGCAAAAAGCTACCAGGGGCAGATTGAAAGGAGAGTACAATGAGCAAGCAGGGCCCCGAGGGTCTTGTGATGACCAGAATTATTGGATTCATACAGCTATTATAATCTGCATCATTAATTTGCTGCTAACATATTCCAGCACACAAGAAAAGGTCACAAGGTCCACAAAGCTCCCTCCACTATCTTTTTACACAAATCATATTCTCCTTTGAAAATTACACTGCACACTCTTCTTCCATGTGTTCAATTTGAAGTGGTCCATTGTGTCCATGTATCTAATACCATATTAGCTCGAACCCTGATGTGGCCCTTACATGTGATAAATGGAAATGTGAACCTGCCTTTCACATGTACTGTTCATGTCCTTTTTTTTCAGTTCATTTTTTGGAAATCAGTCTTTCAGACTATTTGAAGAACCTCCAAATTGAGCCAAATTCTTAGACTGCCATTGTTGGCATTGCTCCAGACTTGGATTTGCCAAAAGCAAAACTGAACATGTTGGCTTTTAGCCGATTTCTTTACTGGCTCGACTAGCTATCTAACTTAGGTGGAAGGGTTCTGCCTCTCCTTCCCACTCACACTGGATTATGGATTATGTTCTGTATGAATCTATCTGTTACACTACCCGGGGAACAGAGAGTAAATTTTACAATGTGTGGCACCCACTACAGTAATCTCTATATTGCCTTTTTTTCCCCTTTCTATCCTATTTATTTATTTTCTATTTTCTAAACTTATTTTTTCTGGTACTTTTAAGGTATATAATAGTTTTTTCTTTGTATTCTTGTCAATATTCTTTACTTTATTTATCCATAATTTAGAATATATCTTTTGTGGTCAGCTGTGGTTGTGGTTGTGTTTGTTTTTGTGTGGGCAGATTTCATGTCATGTGTCTGAATAACAAAAAATCTGATTGATCAATGGCAGTCGGGTTGTTTTCTATCTGGTACACTCCAGATTGTGTTTTCAACTCTTGATGAATGCATATGTATGAAAATTATAAAGAGCCCTCTTTTTTGCAGATACAATATGCTCTATCCTCTTTTCCTCTAGAGATGGCAATGGTTGACCCAATACTTTGGTCCTCACTGAAAAACTCAAAACATTTAGCCTCAGCTGAACCTTTAGCTAATGTTACCATTTTTACATAATAAACTAATGTTGTAAGCATGGTAAATGCTAGTCATCATCATGTTTGCCTTGTCATTGTAATGTCATTGCATGTTAGCTTTCTGACATTAGAATTTAGCTCAAAGCACTGCTGGGCCAAAGTACAGCTGCTAGCACTTCTGTAGACTCTTAATCTTGTTCCCCTTTATAATGTTGCTTTGTAAAGCCCAACAATCTTAAATGTGTGAAAATAATTAGCTTTTCGCTTCTGCTGACCAGCAGATCTGTCCTATTTATCCACACCATCCTTCTTCCCTCTGCCTTTCGTCTCGCAGCCTCAGCATCCTGTCCATCCACCATTTGTTGCATACCAGAAATCCAAGCAGAGAGCTAATGGTTTAGGACCATTGATCAATAACCTATCTTTATCTCAAATTAGGACAGGCCTAGCTTCAGCTCCAACACAAGACCAAAGTTGTTCATTACATGTAGCTTAGTTGTCACAGTGAATAATAGCCAGCAGGACAGGAACACAAGCAGTGTTGTCAAGGTCCTGGCTCCAAACAAGTTTCCTCTTTGTGAGTAACTGGACACAAGTACAAGTTATGAGATTGACAGTGCCTTTCCCATAAGTTTTTTTATGGCCGCATAACTCATGAGGAAAACTTCAAAGCATTCCACTGTTGTTTGCTGTTAACATTGATGGCGGTTCTGAGAAACATACTGTGCCAGAGCCCATTTAATTTAATGAGAGGAAACTGCAAAAATAAGATCATCATGGGAGAAGAGAGGACTTTAAAGCTTTTGTCTCAGTTAAGAGGAGGACCCAGGAGCTTCTAATTATAATATAAACAAATATAATCCACTTCTCTTAATAGCAGAAATCACACATAGCGGATTACAGGAATTTGATTTAGAAGGCTGAATATTCAGGCAGCTGCACAATTTTATTGTGTATTTCCCAACATGAAAGTCTGACTTTCTTTGTGTTGCTTGGTGTTCAGAATGTCTCTGTAATTTTAATGTTACTAATAACCATCAGTACCTCTTCAGTGCAGTATATGATATCAGCACAATAATGGCCCAATCCAACAGACATGTTGGATTGTGATTATATGTCATTGTAGAGTACAAGCGCATCTATTGTTGGCAGGTGGAGTAGTGACACAGGTGGTCTGCCATGTCTCTCAGTCAAGTCACATCAAGAGTTTATGAACCTAATCTGATCCAGTAATTAAGACAAATGTATTGCGTAGTCTGATACTGACATAACATAAACCGCAGTTGCAGCAGGATTGTCAGATGTGGAGACCTTCCAGGTGCACTGTAAGGGTTTCTTGTAAATAAACAAAACACAAGTTTACATTTTGTGTTCCTCCCCTAAACACACTGCATGTATCCTTGAGGTATAATTAACATGCTGAATGCATTTCCTTTCTCGAAAAACATTTGTAACGCCAATTTTTATAATATTTTATATTGTAATTCTTTGGTATGCAAATGCAATCCTTTCATACGCTGTACTCTGTCAGTCCGTGTCTGTAACCGCCCATGCATAACACATTATTTTCACTATCGGCGTCTATTTACAGAGGCAGAAGTGGGCAAGCCTTTATCTTCATATATGACATCTAAAGTATGAACACAGTTCAAAAGGATGCTGGAACAGCCACAGCATCTGCATTGTCCTATTTAAAACCCAACAGATGAGGTGCTCTTCTTTGTGCAGCGGTTTCTGTTAAAATGCATTTGATCCTCGGACACACCTGTTCACAGCATCTCCCACTATTTGGAAATGAGACGAGAACAATGCAGTGCCATATGGAAAAAGAAAACCTTCTGAAAATCACACTCCACGCTAAATTGTCAGATACAAAGGCACTTTTTGTAAAGGCAGCACAGGAAGAAAGAAGCCCACACAAAACAACATCAGCAGCATCCATTTATCACAGCCAAAATACCAATTTCCTTAGTACATATGCCACTGAGATTTTTCATTCCATCTTACGTACAAGCATTCCTTTAAAGGACTTCTAACAAGCCTGAAGTAACAAATGTGTAATCATTATTAATGTCATGGGATATAGAAAAGAAAATTCCAGCATGGTTATGTGCTCTGCAATCAGTCTCTGACTGTAGAGTGCGTGTTCAGATTTAAGCTTATACATGAAAGTAGGGCATATAGCTCCAGTAAGAATCCTATAATAGTCTCTTCAAGAGCATATATTCCATTAGAGGATATAACTTTCGCCGTGTAATGCTATTATATATATTTACAAGAAATTTGCAGGATGGGAAGTGAGTCATACTAAAACATGTGCTTAGTATAAAAACATATCAATCACAATTTATGTAATTTTGTAACAGGTACAACATGCATAAAGCCAAAAAAATCTGAGGAAACGCTGTGGGTCTTTTTTTTGTTTAATCTCAGAATATTTGAAGTGGCTCTTTAATCCTTTCATGCAATCAGCAAACAGATGAATCACAGATGAGTCCTGAATATTAAATTCAGAGGCCAGAAACCCACTTCAGGCACTGATCAGAGGACCCCCAGAGAAAGTCAACATGAACACACTGTAATGGAGAAGGTAGATTCAACACCACAACACATCTGAGTCCATTCATCTTGCCTGGTTGCACAGCAGGAAAACAGCAGCCCAGCGAGGCGAAGAGCAACTGACTCCGCACCAGCTCCCCAGCATTGGATTAATCATACTAACTTTACCAGAACTAATCCATACTTCACAAGCAAGACGCTGGTTGCTTGCCTTTCCTGTAGCCGTGCCTCAGTCTGCATTCTTATCTGTGTGATGAAGTGCCTCATCCTTTTCACTGGGAAGTAAGAAGGAACTTGTTGTTTACATCCTACTGAGAGCAGAGGATTGGTATAAGTGGTGGAAAACCATGTATGTGTGGATAAAATGTTAATTTCTGTCTTCTGTCCTTAAAGATCCCCTCCAGCCATGTATTACAACACATACAAATAGTCTGGTTGGAACGATAATGTGTCTGATATGTTTTTTCTGCAAAAGAAAATCCATTTTAAATTCCTAAAAATTCCAGAATATATGAATATGTAAATGTTGTTTATTTCTAAAGGTTTCCTGCTGGACACAAGATGTCTCCTCCTTTACTGTAAAGCCCAATATCAGTGTATGTGCACTGGAGGCTGCAAGTTTCTACATCACACTTGTGTAAGTTGCAAAAAGGACTGTATAAAATAAACTGTAAATAACTGTATAAATAATTAATCCTATATTCAGTTGGTTATACACTAACAAACATAATTATGCATATTATTTAAAATTTCTGCCCATAGATCCTCCTACATGTTAAACACTGGACCTTTAAATGAAACCATGTGAGAAGTTTAGATGGGAAGTCTCTCTTTGGTAGAACTGCTAACAACTCAGACATCTGAAACATGAGGGCTGACAGGTATCAGTGGACAGTTTTGGTAATGTTGTCATCCATCTTTAGTGTTGGGAAAATCAAAGTCTAACTGACTGACTGACAGCTGGTCATGCAACACTAATACTGCTCCTCCTGTGTTTATTTTTCTTCTCGGGTGGCACAAAAAGCTCACAAAGAAGTAATGTGTTATGTGCTTTATTTGTTGAGAATAAAACTGGACCTCAACCCAATGAATAGTGACAGGCAGGAGACATCTTTTACTGTGTTACATTCACATTTGTATGACTACAAACTAGACCTTAAACAGTTTTCAATATCTGAAGATATGTGTTTAGCTTTTGACTTCATGATGAATTACGTATGTACTACAATAAATCTGCTTTGCTTTCACACCACAAACAAACTGCATCAGAGTCAGCTTGGAATCAGACCTTCATTTTAAGGTGGTTTCGGTCCGGTTATTTCCTTCACATCATAGTTTATGAGCTTTAACACCAGCCCAGTGAACCAAAGCTAAAGGGAAAACGCAGCAGAGTTTGTTTGAACTGAACTAGACACAGTTTAGGTGTTGCTGTTGATCTCTGAGGAGACACACATCATATCTAGGAATCTTTATTGTGATCACCTCACACTTGGCCGAGATAAGAAGGGGGAAGGCAATTTCCAATCTATCTTTAGAGAGAGGCTGTTTGTGAAACCAGTTGGTCCTTTGTTTACAATTCCTCTCGTTCACTGAGACTGGAACTCTTGTTGGACTGCGGGGCGATGGCACAGATTTGTTTAGTTAATGAGTCCCTGCTGACACATTTAAGACATGACAGGCACTGTCATGCTTTCAGTCGCTCAAGGAACCAACAACCCAGTGCCAGAAGCAGACGTCTGCTTGAAAGCTGGCAGAGGCTCCACGCTGCAAAGCAGATGCCCAGACATAACAAATGGATCCCATCAAAAGCAAAATAACAAAGGCCGAAATGGTCTGAGGAATAAAATCAGGGTTTGACAACAATTCATGGGATTCCAGTATTTAATGGGTAGAACTCATATTGTTTGTCACCAAAGTGAAGAGTGACTCCTCGTTTACATGCTAAACAGTACGAAAAGAAAGTCCCACAAGGAATGTGTGTAGTGTTGGATAAGTTGGCAACAATAATTAATCTCAAAATTGGAACAAATTTTTGTCGGTGTGTGGGACCAAGTTTCATAAAAATACTTGCTGTGCACCATCATCAGCACTCTTTGGAGAGAGAAAAACTGAACATGTCATAGCCATCTGTAACTAATTTACTGTACAAACAACTCACATTTGACAAAATGATTTAACTTCATGAAAAAAAAATCTATCATGTATCATAAACATGTGACATTGAAAGTAATATTCCAGCCAGCTCAGGTTACATGTCTTGTACAGATCATGTCAAGAATGACAATGTAATCAAAATAATCTAATTCCTTCTGGTATTTTGGCAAGTTTACTTTTTAAGCCAGAGAGGCAATTGACCAAGGTCTTTGCCTTGGCTGCAGGACTCGGCATCCTCAACCAAACAGCTCCCCTGAAGTCATGCTTGGAAGAGAGCTTCCCTCCTGTTATTTATGAGAGTGCTGGGAGCCACTGCACCTTGTTTAACAGCCTATAGCTACATGTTCTCTTTGCATCCATTTCCAGTTAGTAAGATGGGGAAATCATTCCGAGCCTTTTCTCATTTTCACACGCGCACATAAACATACATCACACAGCGTCGCAGAAGGGATGCAATTTGGCAGCACCTGCCTGAATTTGTCTCACAAAGAGAGTAGGAAATAAATAAATGTCACCAACTTGAGAAGAAAAGGAAACTGGTGAAAAAGTTTAAATCATTCCTGACAACAGCGTTGAAGTAACAAGGAAGAAGGGGAGAAGAGCAAAAGAAGGGAAAATTGAAAATGAAGCAGTGCTTGACAGCTTTAGTTCCAGAAGTATCCAGGGTGCAGAGCTGCAATTTCATTGCTCAGAAACAATAAAATATAGACTCCTAATCTTTTGTGCACAGTTCAGGTGCTTCCTTGTCATCATTTGCAGAGAGGTGAAGGACCTTGCTGTCCTGACATCAGTCAGTGAGGAAATTGGCCTCACACCCACAGTGGAGTGTTCCTGTAACCAGTTCTGAAAGTGTTCTTCTTTTTTCCTAGATTGATATGGCGCACAATGTGAACACAACAAAGGGTCCTATGTGCCCCACTTCTGGGCTAAGATTTAGGGGGTTAGGGAACTTGGGAATGTGGGAACTTAGGACCCTGAGATACCTGAATACTGCTATTATCTTGACAAGCAATTAGCCTCCCCTGTCATTGACTGTTCTTAACAATGAATCATTACCTCCTTTCATTAAGTGCAGAAACCTACTTCCCATCTAACTGGAGGTGTAAGCCAATAATATTGTTGCAGGGAGGTGCATCAGGGGGTGCTACTACTTTGATGAATCGTCATTACTAAGTGAGCAATCGTTTGCACAGGTTTCACCACAATAGACGTTACTTTGGGCAGTGGACAGCAGAGAGTTTCAAGCAGGTGGCTGTTGATAGTGAATCACACTAACTGCTCACACCTGTGCCTGCCAATTATGCCAGCCACTCTGGCACTGACAAAACACTTTCCTGGACCAAAAGAGTGACAATACCAAGAAGGAATGGCAGGCAAAAATAATGCTTAAAAATAGACGTGTAGCTTGTATTTCTGGATGCATTTTGTTGTGATTTATTTTCCTTATTACTGCAAATGTACATATCACTCTACATCAAGTTATTTCCAGCACAGTAACAATGGAACTGAATTGCAAGAACAAGCTCTTCGGAAGATCAATAAATGTTCAAACATTTCAGTGTGAGTCGCTCTGAATAAAAGAGCAATCCTTGTTTTCAAAGCTACAACCCTTTCCACTTAGTTTTAACAACATACAGAGAGAAATCCACCATTGAAGAGGCAGAGATTTCTCACTTTTAACAACTATAAAGTTTCTCCACTCTTGGTCTTGCTATTGAACTCTTCACCTAGCCTACTTGTGTTGATTTTAAGGCATTCACATCTGTTTACTCAGAGCTGTCAAAGGATATTTTGGGAAATACAGAAAATCACTAAAGCCTGGTGTTAAGTTATAAAATAGAAAAGAGTACACATATCTGCTGTCAATGGGAACAACAGACCTATTTTCACATTTAAGGTACACCTGCTGTGGTCATGCAGGGCTTTACGATAAGATAAGTACTAAGTACAGTGAGGTGAGAGAGAAGTGAAGTTTGTTGTCAGCAAACAGAGTAGGTCTTTCAGGTCTCTTGAGACTTTCTAACATAGCTCTAATTGTTCCACAGTCAAAGCTCAAAACTAAGTCTGGGGACACACTGGAGGATTATCTTAAAGACATACCCCGGGTTGGTCCATCAATAAAAGTGAAGGAGAAAACCAGAAAGGAGGCTTGTTAGGAGCATATGTTCAGTGAAGGTTATGGCTTGAGAGGATTAATTGTCTCAGTTTAAATAAATCAAGCCTATTCCATTATGGTCCTTGGGGGACCTTTTGGGGTCCAATTGACTTGCAAACTCACCTTAACTAACTCAATATTTATGAGCTAAATCTAATGCATTTTTTTTGCCAGAGGCCAAGCTTTGAGTCTTATACCTGCTATATTAGCTTCAAAATAAGACACCGTGAATGCAAAACAAACCCCCCCGCCCCTCCCCTTTTTTTATGCTGCTTCTGGGTAAATACTCAATTAATATGTTAATTGAAAAAACTTTAAGGTTGAGATATACCATATTTAATATCCTGTTTGAGGAGAAAAAGTTAATTCTGATTCAGAGAGATTCACCATCTGGGGCTGACACCATGCCCTACTGCGTTAAGGCTAGCTGCTTTATCCCTCTCTTATATTGGGGTTGTGGATGCTACCTCAAATAAATGAGCTGAACTAATCAGCAGGTTTTCAGCCTTGAAGCCTTTTTAAAGTCACACATATTGTTAATTTTACCTTTGTGTGGCATTCCTTCATCCTGGATTTTAGTCATAGTCTGTCAAGCTCTTGATAGTGGTGCAATGTTGGGACACACTGCTCAAAAGGAGTAAAGCATGCAGTGCTGTCTGCTCCTAGTTTGATCTATCTATAATACATACAGTGCCAGGATTGTTTAGTCATTTTACTTCGTGACATGACTGACTGATACGTATTAATTCAATTTGTGTGTGATTTAGTGTTTCTGCTGTTGATAGGGATTTCCGTCTATACTGGACTAACCACAGAAAACACAAATCTCCCTTGATATTTCTATTTTACCCAATAGTATTATGAAGATTCATTATTTCACAACAAGAACTCCGAGCCGAAGAAAGAAACAGATCCTCATGACTTGGAACACACAGCAACATCGACACCTATACATCCTCTTTCAATCTCACAAAGACTTCTGAAGTTCTCCAGTCACACCTCCACAATCAACTTTGGAACAAAACTCGCAGCCGGCTCCAAGTAAATCTGCGCCAGCTGTCTCACAAGACAAAGCATGAGTCAATAAACTGATCATCCTGCCATACTGAAAGAGGCAAAGTTGCACTAATGCTCGACCTGCTGCAGCGATCTGACAACAGTTAATTTTGACTGGCTTTTCATCTCCTTTACTTGTGAACATGAGAGTTTCAAGAGTCGTGCACTCTGCTTCGACTGATGGTCAACATAATAAACTAAATACCAGCGAAATAGTCATACACCTCAAAACCTAGCAATCCCAATCTACGTCAATTTCACCATCTAACCTTCTGCTCGGTGCTGACTTCTTACGCTCCGTTTCCGCTGTCGTTCGATCACGGACTTTCGTCTATACCCACCGGCTCAACCCACAGAACAACACAAACTCTTCCCTTTGATATTTCTTCTTCTTACAATCGTATTTGCAACGATTCATTACTCTTACAACACAAACACTCTGTACCCACCGTCATACTTTATCACTGGGCGCAAAAAAAACTGCCACTTCTCACCAAGTTGTGAGATGAAAGCAACAGAAAGTCATGTATCAGTGTCCACTCCTTGTCATTTGGCACCTAAAACGTCAGTCTACACCAGTCAGTATTACTTTCATCATCTATCAACACATCTCTTTTTTCTCCCAGTCTGCCCCTATTCGCTCTGGTCGACTCTCATACTCTGACAACCATACCATAAACCCTCACTATTTCGCAAACATGTCTGCACAAGTGACGCACGACTCACTCAGCACAATCCTACTCCAACTCACCAGCAGCGATACCACACTAACACCGGTCCTCCCTTCCCAAGCTGCCACTACCCTACCAAGTTCTCTTCTTGCACTCAGCCCAAAAC
>NW_023339785.1:9293837-9314510 GCF_004916995.1 Morone saxatilis
GCACAAAAACCTCACACACAGACAGGAAGAGACACACAAACACACACACACACACACACACACACATCCTCAGGCAGTAGCTCTGTCAGCAAATGGGACAACAGGTGTCCATGTCCCAGCACTGCGAGTGTCCTGGAGCAGCTGGGGTTCATGCAGCAGGTCAAAACGTCACGTGACCTTTAAGGTCTTTCTAAATGGAAATTACAAACTACATCCTCTTAAAGCCCTCCTGACAGCTCTATGGTTCACCAGTGACAAAAGGTACGTCAAGACTAGGGCAGCAGCTATTGATTAATTAAGTAATAGAGTATTCTACAGATTATTCTATCGATTAATTGAGTAATTAGTTATGGTCCTTTAGAATTTTTTTTCAGTTTTTTTCAGAGGAATCGTTTCAGCCCTAATCAAGTTAAAGTAGTGGACCAATGGTCCAAAAATAACGAAACTTGAATATTCCCACTTGATGAAATGGTGAACACATGTGTCTTGGCGTGTAGGATGTGGGCGTTCATCAGGCGGGGTGGTCTTTATGTCGTCTTTGCCATACTGTTATTATGAGCAGCCAAGTCAGAAGAAATGCTCTTATCCGCCCTCCTTACATCTGATTTAACTTGTTTAACTACTTCAAGTGTAACCAATTTAGGATATTTAAATGATGCTTCCACAAGGCTAGCATCTGGAATAACAGCAGCTTTTTCTATTGACATCTGCCGACATTGTGAAAATGCAGTATTCTGATCAACTCTGTCAAGTTGTATTATGGGAAGTATATAAGCCTCCAGACTCGAATACTACTTTATTATTAGTCTATTATTACTATTATTCTAAATTGCCTTATTGTTAACTCACAGAAAGTATCGGCCTCTTCTCCTAACATGTCACAAAATTAGCATCATGTCAGCATGAGCATCAGAGAAATGTTTCCCAATCCAACAACTGACAAATGAAAACTAACACACATATCTGTAATGCACAGAGCACGATATTGGGAAGTCTCTCACATTTTATGCACTACAAAGTGGTGAAAAAGCTGCTTGATTCTGAATTTCAGAGTTGTTGCTCATTTATGCAAAGTATAGCGACTCTGCTGCGGTTTCCAGACTGTAATCCCAGAAATCTAATTTTGAGTTAGAGTTCCTGACTCTCAGTGACCTGGACTCACGAGGACCGGTCCATTGTTTCCTCACCCACTAGTTTTGGAGCTGAGCAGCCTGCTCATCTCTGTTTGGCCCAGTCGACTGATGGATTTCCAAACTCTGCATCAGCCAAAGCTATTAAGTGGTCTGCTGGAGCGAAATGGCTTTACCGTTGCCGAGGTGCTGCAATTGGCTCAGCAATTCCTGCCTGCTATTGTCTCAGACCTCTGTGACTAAGTTAATTTCTTGCCAGACAAGCACAAACAAGTATATGCTGACACACAGAACAAATAACAAGCAAGAAATACAGTGAATCCTATTTCCAACAACGTCTTTTGTTCCCCCTCATTATCGGCACAGAATTCAGACGGAAGAGGTGACCCAAACTGAATGAATTCCCCTCAGAAAAGCTTTTTCTCTTCAGATGTCTTGCTGTAAAGGCTCCTTTCATTATGAATCTGCTCCGGGCCTCATCCATCATGTGTTTTAAATCTCCAAGCTCATGATGGTTTTTTTGTTGATTTTTGATTACTGTATTCCACTTCCATTTCTAGAAGATAGCAGTAAATAAGATTTGATGATGCAGGCGTCGTGCCACTGACTTAATATCAAAGAGGCGTGGAAAATGTAACGCTCCTCTGATCTCTCTTCAATGCTTGCTCTACCTGCTTCTACATTATTCATGGTCATATTTAAGTCTTAGGAGATAAAGCCTGTCTTTACATTCACGGTGACAGGCTGGAATGGCCCAGAGGAATTCAGGCCCTCTGTGATTTAAGTGCCTGACATGGTTGGCCAAACACAGAACTGGATTTCCCAGTGCAGAACACACTGAATGCAGTTATTTCCCATAAGACCTTGTACACACACGGGGGACCAGCAGCAACTGATGAGGTGAAAGAAAAGACAACTTTCTTTTTGTCTTTGAAATGCAGTATGTTCAACAATGAGCCTTTAAATAATAACACAAAAACATAAAGACAAAGTAAAACCAAAACAATGAGCTAAAAGATGCTCAAATCTTCCAGAGAGCTGAAGGAAACTGGAATAATTTGATAACTGTTTGTCACTGCAAGCAACCCCTTTCACATTACGTACAGTAGTTTCACGAATATTAATGATTATTAAATCAGTAACTTGTCACATTTGAAATCCATGAAAAAACAAGTTTTCTTCTTTCTTTTTTCTTTCTTCTTCTTTTAAAAAAAATCAATATTGACAAATATTAATATTGCAATATTCTTTCTACCTCCATATGTTAATTAAGTGTTAATGAGCGTCTCAATACTTTGTCAAATAGCTCAGGTCTGTGAGAGATTTAGCAGAAGAAGGGGAGAGAGGAGGGGGAGGGCTGGCAGAGTTGTTGGTCACGTACAGTCCCTGGTCTGTCCCATCCATTGTGGTGAGTGGGGTCTAACTGCAGTGCTGCTCTGTCTGGGGGCCTTATCTTGCTGTCGAGCGCCGGGCTCTGTGCTGCTGTCTCTATTGGCATGGTGATAGAGGGAAGGCCTGCCTTCCCAGATAAACCTCCCTCTGTTCTCCCTGTAGCCCGTCAGGCTTCCTGTTTGCTGCAGGCGTTGTAGAAAATGCTCCCACAACCATTAGACATCAACACGTCTGCTGGTGACAAGTAGGCCTCCATGACTGGAAAAGATAAACGATGGAGAGGGCGGAGGAAATGGAAAGTAGCACGTAAATATGTACTGAAGGCGGGGGGGGGGGCTGTGGGATTGATGGGACAAAAAATGTGCATTTTACCAAGTGATTTAGTTTAGCATTAAGTCTAAAAATCCTATTAGTTGTGGCCAATAGCTACCACAAGTCAATTTGCTGGTCTGTCCCAAAACTTTTCTGCACATAGCCATCAGATTACTTTTTTTTCCACCTTTATTTATTCAGGGGGATTTCACTGATACTGGCCACTGAGCAGGTGAGTTAAGGGTGTTGCTCAAGGGTAGAGCCTCCATAGTTTTGCTTGGAAGGGAAGAGTAAAGTGTTGCGATCTGCATCCACACCGTTAGATGCCACTGAATCCTTCCCACTGGACATTGTTTAC
Source organism: Morone saxatilis (assembly GCF_004916995.1). NCBI lineage: Eukaryota > Metazoa > Chordata > Actinopteri > Moronidae > Morone > Morone saxatilis. Next base: position 9,297,030 of record NW_023339785.1, read on the forward strand.
ATCCATCCATTGTTTGCTGGCTTATAGTCTCTCTTTCCTGCCTTTGCTGCATCTGCTGCATATTTTGGCATGTTACCACCACCACCTGTTGATCAAGGGATTAGTACTAGCTACTAGGAGTCTAAAACTCCACAGGGAACCTTTACAATCTGTAGTAGTATGGAAACAACTTTATCATGCTTACTGTTTAAAATAAATTATGTTTACGACATTTAGTTTTTCTGGTATGCTTTACTGTTTGGTTCTCTCGCATCACTCTCAACAGCTTGGTTTCCAGTAGCAGCAGGCAAGCTGCTGTAAGCTACACTATCTGCTCAAAGTTAGCTGAAAAACATTGAACAGTTGGTTGAGACCAAGACCAGACCTCAAAGGAGAAGAAAGTTGGATTTCATTAGGTAGACACCAACACAACTCCAAATAAATGCTAATGTTGCTACATATGCATATTTGCTGGCTCTATAAACAGTCAACAAATTAACTATATGAGCTTGATAAGGTGTTAAGTCAATGTTGTGTTTACAGCTTGTTGTGCTGCTCTTAAGTGCCTGACAATAACATAACCGATGCAGATGCCTCTATACAAGCAACAAGAGTCCTTGAATCATATGATGAGCGTGGCCTTCGTCACCATATCTTAACTTTACAAACACACCATTATCATAACACCAATTAAGGGAATATCTTGAATCTTGAAGAAGAATGTTTTTTTATCCTTCCAGAGTTCAAAGTCTTAGATCATTTATAAGGTAAGAAGCAATAAGTGCTATAATGCCTTTAAAGATTGTGGTAGATTACAAAGAGACTTTATGTTGGTTATATATCCACCACAAATCATTCCTGATTGAGTAACATGTCCTAGCCATCAGTCCCTGGTTGTATTACAAATGAATATATGTTTTTTAAGTGATCTTTTATTAAGGTGTTTCAAATTGCTGTAAAACTGCATTGAAGAAGTATGAAAATATCCCCACTGGAACTGGTGAAGAGTATCTCACTCATTTTAACACAAGAATAGTGAAGCTGTAGACAGGCTGACTGCTGTTTTCAATTGTATTATCTCAGCTTTCAAAATGTCCGTACGTGGAGAAATTTTGTGTTTAACTGTATTTATTTAATCCAAATGATAGAATTCAATTTAGAAACAATGCTCTAATACTACAGCCCGTTATAACAGATAACTTTCTGAAATGTAATGAAGAAAGACAGACTGAGGTGAGATAGAGAATAGGGAGGGACGATAGAGGGAACCCCTAGAGTTTAGGATGGAGGCAGGGACAGAAGGGGAATTCTAATCAGCTCCTTTCATGAGACTCAAACTTATCATCTATGTAATAACACACTGAGCCGTCAGCTTATTATATCCACCATCACACCAATTACACATTCCAACAAGTCCAATATCACATGACTTCTGTGGGTTGTATAAGTCAGACAAATGAGTCCTTTCAGTTCTGTGCCAGTTCTAGCACCTCCCAAACAGCTCTATTTCAAAGGTTCGCTGAGAGTGATGTGAAAAGCTAAAAATCTCCATCATCCTGTAGACAAAAAAATAGAAAGAACGAGACTGTGGCTTATGTATGATTTTGTCATTAAATAAGAATTGTTGGTTCAATTCTAGTCTTATTCAGTCCTCTTGTTGCGTTTACACGAGCAATTGACATTGAACCACAAATCCAAATGTGGGGAAAATGTAAGTCGTTTAGGAGAAAGTCTCCCAAATGACTGTAACACAATATAAGAACACTTGGAGCACAAACAAATCAAAGCAAATCAATTCTGCAATGTTTTCCAACGAAATGCAGCATTGTTTTTGCACATCTCCGAATATACGTAGACTTTGTCTTGAATGAGCTCCAACAGCTATCTCATTGAATGTTATTCGGTGTACATTGAGTGGGATCAGTGCAGAGCAAAGCTGCACCATGCTACTGTTAAACCGACATGTTTAATGTACATGCAGACCGGAGCTGTCTGCAAAGCAGATAATCCAAAGTGGCACTTCAGCACTATGCAGCATGCATAGCCAACTACCCTACAAAATCAGAGCATTTTATAAACTTTTATGTAAAAATTCAATCTGAAAGCTAACTACTAACCAAAGCAGTCAAATAAATGTAGTGGGGTGAAATACAAAAACAAAATTAAGAAGATAAATATAAAATAGCAATTGTCAAAATTGTTCTCAAGTACAGTACTCGAGTAAATGTACTTTCACCGCAGTTCTACACAGTGGCAGACTTAAGCTGTTTGAGGGGCAGGGGTAAAAAAAAATAGAGAGGGCACCAGGTGATTATTTATGGTGAAACAGCTTAGTCAGGGTTGGGATTAGCACCCCAGAGGGCACTTCACCACGTTTTTGTCCCCTGGAAGGGCTCTTAGATTAGGGCATTTTATCGTGTTTTCTCCTGTGGAATGGCACCTTAGAGCAGTTTCTCAAAAGGCAGTATGTGTACCTCAAGGTTATTACAGTTAATTAACACTAAACTAAAGATTAAAACTAGGCGTGAATAAACATTTGAGATAAATGAAATAAAATAAAAACTTAGCATAAAAGGAAAAGTAACTGAAACAGTATAAAAAAAACTAAAATAAGACAAAAATGTCTTTATTTTTAGTCTTTGTCAATTTGGTCAAATCTGCCAACACAATAAGCACGAAAAGGCATTGGTGCTGGTATTGTATACCTATACAGACTTCTTAAACCTTGCGCCTGACAAAATAACCCATTTGCATTATTAAGTCTGTCTCTAAGTCTAACCCCCCTATTATTATTAAAAAACTAAAACTGAACTAAAGCATTAGTTTTAAACATTTTTAAATAATAAAAAGTACACTGAAACAAGTAAACCCTCCCTCGAAACTAGCTGAAACTAAACTAAACTGAAAACAGAAACAAATAAAACTAAAAACTATTGAAACATACAAAACTATTCAATATACTTTTAATGTAATTGTTAACTACTGTAAAATGTCAACTGCAGTTGCCTCCCTGCCACCGAGAATGATCCTCCGTGAAGCACAAGCCCATGTTTCTCACTAAATTGAAAGTTCGAAAAGTAATTAAATGTAAAGTGCAATGTTGCCTTGACAATAGCATGAATCAGTTAAAATGTCAAGTTGAGCAATCTTTGAGACAAAAGAGCTGAACTGTAGCTAAGCGGCAACAAGCATGCTAATTTAAGTTATACATCAAAAATAGAACTATGAAAAGTAAATATACACTTCAAAAATTGACTTTGACATCACGTTTCTCATCATTTGATACATTTATGGTTGTTTTCCAATGTTCCAAAACAAACATTTTTGAGAGGGGATTCATTATTTTAGAAGTCATCCATTCATCAAAAGAGCTGCATCGTTACAGTTTGCCAGGGAACTGTGCCATCTGTGGACAATCCGAGGTCACTGTGAATGTAGAGGAAAAACATCCACTTCAGTGCCACAGCACTGTGCCAGGCAGCGAGGAGGGACACTGAACTGACAGATCAGACAACTTGGTCCTGCCAGACTGTCAGCCTATTTATACCCAGGACAATAATTTGCACCAGGGCTGCTCAGTACCATTGACAAGGAGATCCAGAGGGGGCAGGCTGTGTGAAGTTACCATGGTGAATAAAAAAAAAAGTGATTCAAAATAGATTCAGATGACCGGCTGTGTTTTCCCTGTGAGGCTGTCCCAGAGGAGTAAACCAGTGACAGTGTTTTTCTCCTGTGCCTGCTGTCACCTCCAGAGCCATTGGGGAGTAATGATGTTTAAACATGATCTTCGATAGAGATCTGGTTCAGTGTGCGAACTATACCATGGCTTTCGGGGGACCTTGCTTTTTCTACTGACGAGATAAATGAATAATAGAGACTCGGCTCACACAGACTGACTGGGACAAGAAAAGTTTATTGAATGTATATTTTCTGATCTGAAGATCATGATGTGTGATGTCCAGCCATGCTTCAGTGGTGATGGCAAGAATAACTTTATCTGTATTAAAGTGAATTAGTGTTGAATCACCCTCATGCACAAATCATACATCAATAGTAGCCCAAGTTTAATCAATGACGATGAACATATAGAAAAATAGAAATGCATGGCAAAAAGAGCATATTGCATAGCATGTCAATACTTTAGAGACGCCTCCGAATTTCTGTAGTTCGCACCCTGTTCAGGTTAAAACAAACATGTACGGTAATCTTGAGATATAATGGTATTTCTGTGATTACATATGTGTCACATAGATGTTCTTGGTGTATAATGGTCCACATCATTGTACCAAGTAACAGTGACATCCTGGCATCTATAATAACACCACTTGTTCAATGAGTATTTTTAGTGTGCCCTCAGTTTTAACTATTAAATTAGTCTAAAGTAACTACTACTTACTCAAGTAATATACCGCCCATTCTCATCGAGCGGTATTCAACTTCACCTCTAGATGCCACTAAATTCCACACACTACACAGTACTGTCTACAGCTAAACAGGTACTAACCCTAAGGTACTTGTACTCCACTACATTTATCTAACAACTAAAATGACTTTTCAGATGAACACAAATATAATAAAAAAACATTATGATCAGTTTATAAAATACGTTGCATTGTTACAGAATAATTGCTCTACAATGATGCAGTTAAAAGTAGCTCCACTTCGACCAAATACCACATTAAAGTACTGCTTATACAGAATGTCTCACTTGCAGTAGGGATACATTTCTATTCAATAAGTCCCCTAAACTACTCATGTAAATATAAATGAGGGTTATCAAATCAGGCAGCCTCCATGCAAAATGCATATCAATGTTACAAAAATGATTCATGCATGCATGATGCGTATCTGATCTGACACCACAGCGGTTTGTTTAAACTTAGGAACAAAAATGAGTTTAAATTTGGGATGCCAACAGTGGTGTCGCATGTTAAAGTTTCATGATTTGTATGCCTACCTACACAACCAAACCAGCTCGCTTTTGAGGTACTATAATAACATCATGCATTTATTTTCAAAAGGACAGCTCAAGATAGACAGAGAAGGGGGAGAGACAGAGGTGATGATACGCAGCAAAGGACTCAAACCCATGGCCGCTGCAACAATGACTCAGCCTTAGTACATGGGGCGCCAGTTCTACCATTCTAGCGTGGAAAAATCATGTTCTGATGAAAAATTAAGGTGAAAAATACAAACAAGACACAGTTTAAATCTCAACAAAATCTACAACATTTATTTGCACCATTCAGTAGTGTTAGAACTACCACCTAGCTGCATTGTGCAGGTTTGTTGCTTCAATTTCATTTGAAACCCTAAAACCATAGCCACAGTTACTTAATGTGTCACAGTGAGAGAGTGAAAAAGGGGAGTATTTGCTGGAGCTACTATTAGTCAGCCTTTTTAATTAATAGACATCCTGTCCTTTGGCTCTCCTTTGAAAAGAGGAAAGGCTGGAGGTAGATCGAGGAGGCAGAGGAGGCTAAAGACATTGTAATTAGTTATTGAGTGGAGTAGGGGCCTGCTGCAGCGGACAATGTCAGCCAGTGTAACATGAGAGATTCACTGGGTGGGTGACATTAGTCTATTTGCTTTCTGTCACCTCTCAAGACACCCGTGGCAGTTTTAGATAGTGTCAGGCTGTCTGGCTTTGGCTGTCTATCAACAACATTCTCATGTCCAAATGTGGAAAACAGAGCTTAACCTTAAGATCAATGAAACCTTATACCTTTGTGATAATTAATCGTTTTCTGCTAGTATAAAGAGACCTTCTCGACTTCTCAGACCTCACAAACAAGACACAATAATTCCAAAATGTCTATAATTCATTACGCCTGCCGAGTGAAAAGTTCAAAGTTCCTCACAAGGCTACAAAATGTGGTCTAATAAACAAGAAGAGCAGCATATGTTCAGCTAAATTCATCTGAATAGCAGCAATATTGTGCAGAGTGAAGTAGCAATGTGGCTATGGGAACATTTTGGCAGCCACGTTTGTTATGCAGAGAGGGTTGGGGGGGGGCTCAGTGTTGCTGAGCAGTAAGAACAGGTGGGAGGCTTGTATCTGTGCGTGTGCGTGCACATGTACAGGTGCAATATAAAAATATGCATTCAGGTTGTGTGTGTGTTCGTGTGTGTGGATGCATTTGTCTGCAGGTCCCGGCGGTACACAAGTGCGAAGGAGAGAAATATGCAGTGTTGGCAGAGTGGATGTGACTAATGCCTGATACTTGGACACTTGTAAGGTTTCTGTTTCCCCTTTGGCTCAGTGCTGGACAGTGATCAGAGGGAAGGAGAGCAGAAGCTTCCAGACCAGTGAAAAGTACGATTTTGGGATATTACAGAAGCAGGTCTTGTGACAGCTAGTATTTATAGACTCGTAGCCTCATTCTGGACCGTCCGTAAACTGGATTTACATTATACTTTTGCATGACAGCATTAGTTGTTAGGTTTAAATGACAAAACATGATGGGAGAAAATAAGGAAGCTAGGTGACGTTGTTATAGAGCATATAAGTCCAATAAGTTGTCTTCTATATAGGAAGGACAACAGGGCAGATGGTTGGGTCAACAAAACATTGGTCTATAACATAGGAGACCACAGCCACTATGACATGCAACAAAGGTCGCAGACTGTAATTGAACTGGTGACGGATGAGGCCATGCGTCATGCGCTACCAAGGCGCACCGCCTTTTTTCTAAAGCACAATGATTGTCCCCTGACATTAACCTTGTCGCAGACGTCCTCTTGCTAAGTAGTCATTTTAACCAAAGTCATGATCTTTGCCTGAACCTAACCTTCACTAGAGCACTGTCACATCATAAAACAGTTTTGTTTTTCAGCAGTGATTTGTTCCGTTAGCTGGTGTGGTCTTCTTGAAGAATTTAGAAGGTAAAAAGCGAAAGGAAAATGTCATTGGAGGATTAACACTACCAGTGGGATTTTTCTCACCCTGCAACCCAAAATGTTGTTTTCATTAAAGGCTTATAATTGATTTATAAAGGATTAGTACATTGTTTGTACTATCAACAAAGTTACAACTTATAAACCCTGATTTATTAGTACGCTGCTTCCTCTGAGATATAACATTCCCCTGAGCTTTATTTCTCCAAATACAGTACTTCCAGATGTGAGACGGACAATATACCCATATCAGAGTAACATCCCTGTGACTGCTGTCATAGTATCCAAGTTGCTCCATTACTCACTGTCTGTGGTTTAGCTTTAAATGACATCATTACCACATTCTGTCTCACTGCTGTGGAGCTGAAGGAAGACCGGTTCAAATTCACACTTTAAAGCATAGCGGTTGGATATATTACAGTGGATTTTTTATTAGCTTGTGGAAACATTGTTGTTTTTTTTTGTGTGTGAGCTAAAAAAAGATAAAATAATCTACTTCAAACATTTTGCTGACAATGGCTTGTGAGATTATTTGCACAGGCCATACTGAGATCTGTCTGTTTACTTTTGGAGAAGGGGGATTTGGAGAAAAGAATATGGGGACAGCACAAAATCCTGATGAGGTGAAGAGATAATTTTCTTTAGAGAGACACTCTAGCTTTATTCTGTGTTCTGATTCTGACATAATAAAACTTTTCTTCTGGAAAGAAATACTCTAAATTCGTCTCCTTGTGACTTGACGCTTTCACTTCAACCCATGATACAGCAGAGGTTAATGCTAATATCGGTCAACAAACCCCTTGCCTACTACGAAAGACATTCTGGCTTGGACTGGCCGCAAGAGAGGGTCCCTTTTCAAATCTCAGGTCAATAAGAGGAACTCTAATTGAAACGGACCAAAAGATCTGGCCGAGGGAGAAGTACCATGTTATTAACTGATCGGTAGATAGACTTGTTGGATTTTAAATTGAGAGTGAAAGGAGCAGACCTGATGCTAGATAATCCATTGTTCCCCCTGGACACAAGACTGCTTGGCTTCATCCGTAGCTTGAATACAGCCAGCAGCCCTGGTATCACCCAGCTGAACCAGATAGCAGGTGGAAATAAAGGTGGAAAAATGCTCCCAGAGACAGCTCAAAGTATTTGACACTAATAACTTGACAGCTTTAATAGATTAAAAATTGACAGCGACTAGTGCAGGGTCCTGAGGAATAAATACCCATTGGTAACTTGACAGCAAATAATATTTACTCTTTTATAGACAGAAGTGTGTGTCTCTTCCCAATGTCAAATGAGATAAATATCTTACTGCTGCATGTGAGCATGCACATGGTGTGTTTGTGTGTGTGCGTATGTGGTCAAAGCACTTTTAGAGAGACTGCATCGACTTGTGATGATACATGAGAAAAAGAGGCACAAGGGGAGGGAGCTGAGCTTGGCACAGATGGGACTCCAGTTCATTTGACACAAGACCTTTTCACCTTGAAATTCTCGCCAACAGAATAGAAACACAATAAACCACTGCAAAACAACACTCAGATAGGGATCCAATGTGCTTCCTTTGGCAGAACTTTAATTTCCCTCCTTGTAAAGCAATAAGTTTCAGGACATCACAGTGTTGTCAATATAATATTGAAATGTATCCAGGGTAAAATTAGAGTGTGGAATTAATCAGTAACAAGCCAATATGTGGGTCCCTGATTCTATTTTCTGTACATAAGGCAACATAAATCATTGTGAACCTCATTAAATGCCCAGCAAGCTCGAGGTAATTTCCCTGGGAGGCCGCTTGGCTCGAATCCCCAAAATCCACATGACTGTCTCTGGCCTCAGCAGGGCCTGGCAATGCAGAGAGAAAGAGAGAGAGAGAGACAGCGGGAGAGACAGAATCAGAAAGAGGCAGATATAGACAGAATTCGATAGAGATATAGGGAGGGAGAGATGGATGACTGGGTCTTGAATGATGAGCTCTTCTCTATCTCTTTTCAGCCACTGATAGTGACCGAGGGAGCAGTGGACCTGCTTCAGACTCATCCTGTATAATAAGCACTTCAAAATTGCACTCACACTGTTTTATATAGTACTGGGCTTTATTACTGTATTTTTAACATAGCTTGATAACAAACTGTTCGGCTTTCTGTGGATGTGAATGTTGTCTGCAGAATGGGAAAAACGTGAAAACCTGCTGTCTTTCACACTTGGGAGCATTCATGCATTATTCATCAATTTCTAGCCTTGTAGTAACACCATTAATTTGCTACATTAACTCAGTCAGAGACACTAATGTCAAACAATTGACTATTTAACCATGTGTTAAACCATATGTTGCAGTTAGATTTGGCAAAAAAAAAGGCTATTCTCTTTATGGGAGCTCTCGAAGCTGTTGGTAAGACTAATACTCTCCTCTTAATAAACATACATGAACATTAAATGGTAGTTAAAGACACACCAAAAGCTAAGCACATAAAGAGGAAGTTGTTGTGGTGGAGGGAGCTAAATGTGACATTGGCATGTGTTTAATCAGCAGAGTAACAGTGAGAAGTGTCAGTTCATAATAAATGTGCTGTGTACCTGAATGAATATGAATGTTTCTAGTCAGCTGTTAGTCCCGTAGCTGTGAATGAGCCAGTGATTGTGAAGCATGAATGAAGCAGCTGATCTGCCCATGCAAGTGCAATTTCAGCACTCCCCCTGAAGTATAGCTGTGCTCCGCCTATCATTATCATGTTACATATATTGTTCAATACTTGCAGAGCTTTAATAACATTTAAAATCAGGTTCTAATTGTAGTACAGCTCCTTTTTTAGCTGCATCAGTTTTATTTGTGTTAATGTTGTCGTCCTCAGATCAGAAAATGATTATATGTTGCATTCTGGAGGACATGGTCAAATGATTTTATTTTTTGTCATTTAATTTGTGAGACTTGAAGATTATAATAGCTGTGATGTCCCTGCCTCATGTAGGAGGCTGATTTGGAAGGTTTTTACCCACTTGGTTGCCATTAATCATGGTCTCCAATGTCATGTGAAGAGATCAAGAGGCAGATGTTCTGGTGGCTGAATTGTGTCTCAAGTTCAAGATCTTTATTGTCATATGCACAGCAATTATAGGGAAGCAATCATTGGAACTGAAATTCTTAGATCTCAGACTCCCCCAAAGAGTGCTCTTACAGATGCATAAAAAAATAATAGAATATATATAATATAATCACGTAAGTGGAACAAAATCAAATTAGAATCTAAGAAATAAAATCGCTAAAATATAGGTATATCATATAATATAAACTATTTTTAAAAGCATAAAACACTGTGGTAGCCATGTGAGTAATAGTAAAACGCATTAGCTGTATTGTAAACAGGTAGTAAAATAAATATATACTATGATGTAAACAGGTTGTAAGCAGGTGGAGCCGGTGCAGTAAAATATGTATGCACACTACTAGTGAGTACACTATAAATAAGGCAGTAGTATAAAGTGATAAAGTGTGAAGTGGAGAGCTGGAGAGCTCAAGATTTTGATGGTCTTAAGGCGATGTGGGATGAAGCTGTCCCTGAGTTTATGCAGACCAGATGAACAATTTGTGGTTGAGGCGACGTGAACCCAGAGGAACCTGAAGCCGCTGACTCTCTCCAGAGTAGTCCCATTAATGGGAAGGGCGTGTCCTACTCCCTCAGCTCCTGACACTGAGATGTAGGTTGTTGTCCTCGCACCAAGATGTCAGGGCTCCGACCTCCTCTCTATAGGCGGCCTCATCGTCAAAGGTGATCAGGCCGATGACAGTTGTGTTGAGCGTGCAGTCGAGCATGAACAGGGAGTACAGGAGAGAGCTGAGCATTTGCATGTGGTGGTGCGTAACCACACAGCCTGTCGGTCAGGAAGTTGAGGATCCAATCACTGTGTTGAGCTCTGTGCAGGTCTCTGAGTTTGATAATGAGCTTGGAGGGCCATGGTATTAAATGCTGAACTGTAGTCAATGAACAGCATTCTCACTTATGTGTTCATTAGACAGGACATAATGATATGAAAGAGACAGAATGGAGAACAAATAACAAAATAAAACAAGAGAAAAAGTTGAGGAGATACAAGTCCGAGAGCAAAAAGAGCTACAAACATGCACTTGAAACATCATCAGCTGATTGCGTGCACAAAGTATTTGAACACTGTTTCACCAGATACAGACTGTACTGCTGCTTCCTTGTGTGACATGCAAAAAGATTTTGAACAAATCCATAATCCTGTTTTTCATCATTGTGTAAATCTTGATTTGTGCTCTACTGTTTTTAATCTAAAATGGTTTTTTTTACTGCCTAAATCCTATTTCCCTGCTCTGCAGCTATAATGTGAAATCTGAGTCTTGGGCTGCTGGATGTGCCTGAATGACATTCATTCATTTATAAAACAAATTTGACAGTTATCTGTTATGTTTTTATGAATTTATTTTACAGTTTACATGTTGTGGTTGAGATATCACCAGAGGGTACAGAGGCAGTTAAGCAGTCAAACCACAACAACTCTCAGCAATTTGATCGTTCCATTAGTCACAAAAATCTGATGCCAAAACTAACTCAAAAACAAATTGGTTGTTTACAGTTTACCACAGATCACACGGCAATATAACAAAAACTGCCTTTGGAAATCATTTGAATTGGACTTTCCATGTTGCAATCAGTCAAGCAAGATCCTCTAACTGCTGCCTCTGTGATTCATCATTAAGCTCCAGCCAGCCCACTCTCACTGGAGACACAGGTCAGTGCTCGCCCACAGAGAAACACAAAGATGGTAGCTTTCACTCATGTGTAGATTATTACTAGAAAATGCAAGTAATGAAGTCTTGTCATCCATTTTTAATCCATATGCACTTTATTTTTCAAACATTTTCTTGTTCCATCAGACTGTTGAAACCTTGCACATCTCATGTATGGCAATTAATAGAGATCAAACTGCTGCACTAGAGGAGTGAAACCATACTATTAGATGGCGTTAATACATCATTGAATTCCAAGGCTGTTTCAATTTCATTGAGCCCTCATCAAAAAACATAGTTTCACAGTGATGCTCAGTTAATATCTCATTCCTTAACTGATACACCACAAGGTTATTGCAAGGAGCATGCGACTGTATGTGTGTGTGTGTGTGACGTATATTATGTGAGAACTAATATGTTGTGGAGTGTTAGTAATAGGCTGCAGAATGGGCTCTAGAGATGATAGAGGACTTGTGTTTCCCCAATGACATTCAAAAAGACAGAACATCCAGTTCCCCCAATTTTTTCTTTTTTTAATACTGGTATCAACAGATGATCAGCTGCTCAAAGAGTCACTGAGACACTCAACAGACAGACATTCCGGTAAAAATGTCCAAATTAAGGTTTAACATTCGCTCACTTATATTTTTAAAGTAATAGTTTGTCTTTTTGAGAAATATACTTGCCCTCTTGTTGGTGTTTGTTAGATATTAAGAGCTTAACAGCTGGTTAGCTTATCACAGAGACTTAAAACAGCTGGGTAAAGCTGTCCAAAGATACTTTTGCCAAACGGCATCCTTAAGCTTATTAATTAACTATTTGCAGTTTTACATGGTTTTATGTGCTGGACTATTTGTCAGCAGTGAAATTGAGTCTATTCTGGTTGCCATGGCAATAGGACAGAAGCAGGGTATAGTCCAGCACACAACCCCCACAAAACACTACCCATCAAGTGTTTAGATAAGGGCGTCCCAGTGGCTCGCCTGGTAGAGCATGCACATGTTGAGGAGTCTTTACTGCAGCATCTTGGGTTTAATCCAGCCTCTGGCCCCTTTGCTGCATGTCTCTTTTCCTACTCTTGGCTTTCCTAACTCTCTCTATCACTATCCAAAATAAAGGCAAATACCAAAAAGATATTCAAAATAAAGTGGTAACGTCTCAATTAGTGGACCTACTCTTTATACCCAGCTAAACTAACCAGCCGCTCACAATCGCTTCCTATTTAACCTGAGAGTTGTATTAAAGTTCTCATCTAACTCTCGGACAGAATAAGCGTATTTGCCAAAATGTCGAACTGTTCAATCTTTAATCTTCCTTCCTTATAGTTCAGCTTTTTTTTCTTACATCTGAAAACAATTATAATGTTTAAATTATCAAGCTGAAGTCACTTTGACAAATGACAATCTTTAAAAAAGTTGATTTCCTATGGAATCATGGAAACATACTGTATGTCACAGAGTGAGCACATTTTGTCACTTTTATAATTAAAGTCCCTAAAATATAGAGGTACTTCCCCTCAATAAGTGTTGTGATTTTTTACAAAGCACTTAAAATGTCTCCTAAACTAAGTGTTTTTTAATTGATTTTGTGCAATCAATCATCTCGTAGGACTAGATGTCACTTTCAATTTTCTGCTTGTGGATATCTGACGTCGAAGCAAACTCGTCAACTCTAAATTGGTTTGTTGTGACTGACAAGCCATATTGACCAACTGCGGAGGAACAACTCAGCCCTGCTGGCTGTTTGGGGACTGACTTCCAAATGATCACAGCATGTCGACCAGAGCCGCTGCAGCAGTAATGACAACAGCGTCATGCACTTCTGCACCCTGCTGGGGTTGCAAGCGGCCTTTCCGTGCCTCTCTCATCACAGAGAGGGCTCCTCGTGTCTTTCACCTCGCATCGGTAAGCCGGGACAGAGGATGAGTGGATGAGGAGGTAGCAGGGGGTCTTTCAGGAACAGTCCCACAACAACAACAACAAAATAAAAAACACCCAGATCGTACTAATTGCTGACTCAGACCTTCCTTACCTACTTTATGTGTGTGTTTTAAGAAAAAAAGAAGAAAAGTGCCTCCTTTTTTGTTGCCTTTCTCTGAGGAAATTTAAAAGACGTTGGCGTAGAACAGTTAAAAGTTAAGTTAAAATATCAATCATTCAATGGTCTTGAACAGAAAATGAATTTGATTTGAGTGATAATTGATAATACTCAAGGTTGTACATATTCGACTCTGTGTACAATTAAGTTAATGAATACATTACTGATTTTCAATAGGTTCCACATCAGGACAAAGGTGATTAGCACATACATCAGCACCTATCAGGACAGAGCTTGAATTATTAGCTTATTGATGTGGGTACGGTGTAATGAATCATTGTGGAAGACGGAGTACCCAACATCTGCAGCTAATAACGGTGTGTGAGGACAGGGAGGCAATATGAAAGGGAATTAAGAAAAAAGACCCAATCTGTAAGGTGATGAAATGCAAATTGCAACAGGAATGTGGTTAGCATAAAATCTATTAACAATGGGAAGACGGAAAAATAAATATATAAAGAGGTTTTTATGGAAGGGATGAAAGGTAATGCAGAGTTTAAGGACACTGTTCGGCATGGCTGGCATCATTCGCAGTGTGGTTCACAGGCACAGGGGAAATTAGTGGAGATAGTGCTGCCAGAGTTTCAGCTGAAACGCACGGAAAATACATTCCAGTTACACCGGCCTGAGAGGCAATCGCATCGACTCATGTACTTGATGATATCCTGCCAGGTTGGCAGCGGTAGCATTTGAAATGTTGTCAGTGGAGGAAACCTTTGCCTGGATGCACAGTGGTGAAACACACAGCAAGCCTTCAATTTAACTACAGTAATAATCTGTGAGATTTTATCTATACTGTACATAACTGTCTGCTTTCTCTATTTTGCAGTATGGTGTTGTCAGAAGGGTCTCATTGGGACAAAGTAAAGCAATGATAAGAAATAAGAAAATATATAAAACTGGAAAAAGTGGACATGGAAAAACAAAACTACAGGATAAAGCTTGAGGGAGACAAATATGCTACATGGTGTATGCTTTTTGGTGATTCAAGATAGGCAGAAGAGGCAGACGACTGCTCTCCTAAAAAATACATGTATATACTGCTACAGGTTTCATAAACACTTAAGTACAAAATTAGTTACTCAAGGTTATGTTTCACATATTGGAATATTTACATGAATTTGCACGTGCCATATTGTGATAGACAGATATTGAAAAAATATAAGTAACGTTATGATGTTGTCAACCACCCAGTTCTAGTATTTAGTATACCTTGCAGTTAATGACGTGCAAAATAGTTTGATTTGAAAAAAGGGCTGCTGTCTGGCTATCAGGGAACAACTGAGAAAGAACTGAGAAGTACATCTGTTGTTATTCGTGCTGCACGGATATCAGAAATTGTGTGGTGGCAGAGGAGCGGTGCATTGTAGCAGGTGCTGAGCTGAGTGAGGGGTGGAGGTTGTTTTGCCTGGTCAATAAATGAGCGTGCCTCACCATGCATCACCATGCCTCAGTGGTTCCAATCTACAATATCACTTCTAGATGCGACTAAATTCTTCACACTGGTCCTTTAATGTCCGGTGGGACGTGTGAGCAGAGTGGCTCACG
This sequence comes from Morone saxatilis, assembly GCF_004916995.1. Classification (NCBI taxonomy): domain Eukaryota; kingdom Metazoa; phylum Chordata; class Actinopteri; family Moronidae; genus Morone; species Morone saxatilis. The sequence continues at coordinate 9,312,295 of NW_023339785.1, forward strand.
TGTGCCTCCGTTATTATTGCTAATGTGGTCTGGCTCACACTGTGTGGAATTTCCTTGATGTATGACTCTCTTTAACTATTTACATTTTACACATTTAATCCTATTTTTGTGATAATTACAAAGTCGTTTTTTGGCATCACTTATGTCACTGAGTTACGTCTCATTTACCATCATTTTATCGTGATCTTATTATAGGCAGTTAGAGGCAATAGCCTTATAGGTCTCACTTGTAAATTATCTAAGTTGTAATTGAGATCTCAGTCTCAATGTGACTTCCTGATACTAAAAAATAAATAGGTAAATATATATTTATATATATATGGAAATACATTCTTTGTTATGTCAATAAGCTACAACTCTCACTGGGGTGATGATAAGCTATTTTATTGAAATTATTTTGCCTAATGCACTTTGAAAGAAACATAATTGTTGCATGGATTATATACATTGGCAACGTTTGTTCAACTTTCCAGCACATAGGTTCAGAAAAGATTATAGTTTGGTTAATCTTGTGGTTTTGGTTGAGGGAGTATCCAGAGGTGAAATATTGCCCTTCCATAAAGTTGGGAGGCTTGCAAGAGACCCATTTTAACATGAATGTTCAAAATCATTGCAGTAGAGACAGAGATGTCGTGAAGATCAAGCCCACATATTTCCCACAAAGCAGCTTAATACCAACCTTTGTTAGACCCTGCCTCATAAATGCCCACATCTTTTAAACCCCATGCCCCAGTTGGTAACATATTTTTCTAAATAACTGTAATCCGCTGACCCGGATGGCATCATTGAGATTGTTTTCTCTGAGTCTCTGAGCTCTCTAAGGCCACAAAAAAATAAAATGAAACAACTGTGTAGTACTGACGATAGTAAGTAAATATTGAAAAATGAACACCCTTGTCTTGTGTCAACTTTTTCAGCAAACTGTAACTAAGACAAATATCTTCCCTAACCTCCAGCGTTGGTCTAAACATAACCATAAATATGTTTGTTTGTTTGTTTGTTTGTTTATATTTATTTCAAACATGTAAAGGCCCCTCGTCCGAAAGATACCCTCCTGAGTATAATCAAGGAGTGTGGTGGGTGGTGTTGGGTTTCGATTCTGTTATAATTTTTTCCTTCATTCAAAAAAAACTTGGGCTTCGGGGGTTCAGTGGTGAGGCAATGAGCCTTATAGGCTCACTTGTAAATTATTACAGTTGTGTTTGAGGGAATCTCAGTCTCATGTGGACTTCATGTGAGTAAATCTAAAAAATAAATTAGGTAAATAGTAATATTTATGATTACTATATTGGAAATACATTTCTTTGTTTATGTCAATAAGCTAACAAGCTCCTCACTGGGGTGATAGTGTATGGAGACTTATTGTATGTGAAATAGTGATTTTGGCCCGTAATGCACTTTGAAAGGGGAACATATATATAATTGTTCAGTGGATTATATACAGTTGGGCTTGTGTTTGTCTTCCTAGATCTTTCCAGCACATAGGATATAGTAGAAGAATTGTATAGTTTTGGTTTAATCTTGTGTTTTTGGTTGAGGGAGTATCATGAGGCTTGAAATGTTTCCTGGTCCAGTAAAGTTGGGAGGCTTGCAAGTTCAGTAGCGATTTTCTATGAGTTTTTAACGATATGTTCAATAATCATCTAGCAGTAGAGACACGAGATGTGTGAACGATCATGCTTGTTTATACAGCGTGTATTTTCGCTAGCAGTTTCGTCTAGCAGCTTAATCAGCGGAATTCGCGTTGCTTATGTGGCCGAGGGTATGCTTGCCTCATAGAGATTGCCACTCTTTTTAACTCCATGGCCAGATGGTGTGGAGCATATTAGTGTTGTAATACGAGCTGTGTACCGCCTTGACCCGGTGGCTCATCTGTATATATTTGTCTTGTCATCTGAGTCTCTGAGTCTCTATAGGCGGACATATCTATAATGTGTAAATCGCATACTGTGTGTAGTACGACGATAGTAAGTAACGTTAGTTTGTAAAATGAACACCCTTGGTTGTTCTTGTGTCAACTTTTCAGGCAAACGTAACTAAGACAAATTTATTATCTTTTTTTTTATAAAATTTATATATATTATTTATACAACCTGCAGCGTTGGTCTAAACATACGATAAAAGTATTTTGTTTGTTTGGTTTGTTTGTTTATATTTATTTCAGAACATGTAAAAAGAGAAAAGAAGAAAGAAATGAAAGAAGAAAGAAAAAGAAA
>NW_023339785.1:9314535-9325641 GCF_004916995.1 Morone saxatilis
AATGTAAAAAGAGAAAGAAAGAAAGACAAGATTAGAGAATAGAAAGATAAGATCTAAGAAAAGATCTAGTAAGATCTATGAATTTGAAAAGAAATGTATAGATACTAAACTTGAATTTGAAGGAGGGTGCATTAAGATAATAGTGTTTTTGAAGTATTTAAATTATGATTTAAAGTTGATTGCTGCGTGAGTTGCTGGTTCAGGGGCAGTTGCTAAGTCAGGGGGAGTGATGGCTTATAGAGACGATAACAAATCGTGGAATAAGAGGAGAATTACACTTTTGCGAGTCATATAAATCTAGATTCTATAGTTAGGTAGTACAATAAATACAGGCATTCTTGTATTAGTTTGTATACGATTGCGGATATCACTAGTCTGTTATGTAATCATGTCTATAAAGTTATTTGAGATTAAGGGAGACTATGTACAGTGAGTTCAGGTAGAGATTGGAACCGCACGGCTGCATCCGACGTTTTCGCTGAGAGGGGCTTGTGGAAGGGCAGCGCAGGGTGAGCAGGGGTGAAGGCGATTCTAATATTGTCCAGACACATATGACTGTGGGATGAACATTGACAGTTATATTTATTATGAATTAAACATTAGATGACCTCTGGGCCTGCTTACTCAGAGAATAAATCACATTGTCCGCATTCGCCAAACGCATTTGCTACGCCTATCTGTTACTAAGACAACAATCTGAAACTGCACTATGCTTTTGAGAATGCGGAGGCAACCATTCAATACAAGCCAGATTAACTGTCTAGCTAACATCAAACATCGATGCCTCCTGCACAGGCGTTCAGTTACAGCGTGATATACCTCACTGTTTAGATCACCGGGCGCCCGTTTGAGCCGTGGTGGAAGGCGAAGAGGTTTAGCAACATGAAGATGATCTCGGCGCCTCGCTACTATGTGGGAACAAAAGACGTTGGCAGGACTTGTGTTTTCGTTCGCCTGGTAAGAGACCCCACTGTGTTGGATGTTTGACTCTTAGGCATTCTGTGAGAGATTTGTATGACCTGCCCGATCTAATCTACTTGTTGGGAGTAGGACAGACATTCATCATATCTTACACGTGCCTCCCCAAAGCAGTCTAAAGTTACTCATTGATTCTCATCTTGTCCCTTGAGCTAGTTACTAATAACAATTAGTCGCTAGCTTAGGCAATGGGTCCCAACTTATTGCAACGAGTTTACGATTTTGGGATAATTGTAGGCAACACCAGTTCTCACTACAGCGCTCGATGTGAAATATGATCAGGTGTTTTATTATAATTACAAGTGTAGGGGCAAGAGAGGTCGGAGATATTAACAGGATAGCGTTACATAAGGTAACAGTTCATCTCACTGATATTAGGGGGAGATAATACAGTTTGCTTTCTTAAGGTTGAAGTTGACGGTGTCATGACTAAACTAACCAATATAGGGGACTGGTTCATTTTTGCATCTTCACCTTTAGTTGAGTTCAATCTTAAGGATTCAGTTATGAGTTAAGGTGTGGTTAAATTATTGATAGTAGAATTAATCCTGAATGAAGTAGGTGCATAATATACCAGGCTGCTTCTCTGAGTGTTATCAAGACAGTAGATATAGTTACCACTTGTGTAGAATTACTTGGCTCTGTCTGGTTAAGCCCTAATAGGGTATAAGAAAGGTATGTATACATTCATTGTAGCATATTATTGTCGGAACCTGTTTTTAGTTTATGCATTAAGGTATTACATTATTTACGTGAATAAGCCAAACTGACTGAGCCTTTGGCTGCTTCGGGTAAACAATGTTGATCTTTAACTACATGAGGCTGGGTTTTTACTCCTGCCAAAATCTCCAGTTTGTATCTCCTGTCCATATTGAAGCCCATGCCTGCAAATGCCACTATGGACAAGCACATGCAGGGATGTATAAACTGTAAAGAAATACCACTAAATGCGCTTAGAAAGAAAGAAAGAAAGAAAACAAGATAAAATAACATTCAAATTATGTTAATTGTGCTCTAGTTATCACATGCAGCTATAGGAGAAACAAATGAAATACACTGTCACTAAATCAATTCATTACTAACAATAAACATATATTGATAAAATTGTATATCATCATAAGATTGAAAAGACAGACAATCAGACAATAGGCCAGACTGACAGGCACATGTCCAGACAAGACTGGAACTTGGACAGCATATAGACAGACATAAGAACAGAGAGATCTGCTGCTTTGAAAACCAATTTCCTCCCAACACACATCATGATTCTGTTACAAGACAAAGAACAGCACGGCAACCATCAATCAGCCAGATACTGTCAGCAAACACGTCCTGCAACAGTACAGTACAGCTGTGTCCTCACTGTGAACACCATCGCCTTGACCATGAATTAGACATGTGATCGCACTAGTGGGAACAAAGACGTGAGGCCCGGTAGTGATTTAGGCATCTGTGAATTATGCTCCCTAAACTGAGCAACAGAATAACTACGTGCCCCCCAAAGTACTATGTTCCACTCCCTCAGCTAGTCACTAATTACAGCCAAAGGGGGGAATGTAACACTCAGTTCCACAGCCCAGTGAAATATGCACAGGTATTTATTACAGTAAGAGAGAGGGAGAACAACAGCATATTACAAATCACTGTAGGGGAGAATAGTTTGCGGTAGACTGAAAAAAGGGTGCTCATTTTCATTTTCCCTTTAGTTAGCATATGATATTAGGTTGGTGTGGGATTTGTTTAGATAATCCTGAAAATATGCAAATATCCAGGCTGCTTCCTCATTATTCTAAGCATGATAACCACTGGCACATACTTGGCTTCTTGTCTGGAAGCCCTAATAGGTAGGTAGTATTCAGGAGCATGGCCTGTTGCATTATTAAGTATTACATTATTACGTGAAAGCCAAGAGAGGCCCTGCTTTAAACAGTTCATCTCTCTACATGAGGCCCCTCTCCAAATCTCAGTTTGTATCCCTGCCAACCCATGCTGCACCAAAACAGCAGGTTAAACTGAAACCACTTGCAGTGAGGGGAATTGATGTGGGGTGTAAAAGGTATTGATAGTCCAGCCCAGAAAAACATCCCTGTGTTCCCTTTCGTAGCCTCTGAAAGGAGCACAGGTCTTCACTCTGCCAGCTCTAAATAGGAGTGCATTGATCAGAAGGTCAGACCAGATTGGATTCAACTATCTTATTCACTGTATCACTCCAGTAACTGAGTTCAAAAGCAATCATGGCAGTTCATTGCTAAGCTAAAGTTTACGCTACAGTGCAAAAAGGACGTAGCCCAAAGACAGACCTGGAAAGAATTGCTCTTTGTGGCTGGTAAAAGAAATAAAAATGTGAAGCCCAATGAAGCCACAAAATGTCAGTCAAGCTTTCTGTTTTCATACTACATGTCTCAACAAGCAGATTTTATCAACTATAGCCAGCTAGTTAATTAGCGTTGACTGCGTTTGTTAAAGACACTTGCTGCGGCACATGGCAATTTAATACATTTACTGTTTTTCAAAGTTATGTTGAGTAATGGAAAACATTCATTCTGAAAGACTATTATTTGAAATTCACTTGTCACTGGATGTCACACTAGACACCATAATCTCAAACAGAAACAAAATAAAACTCCAATAAAACAAAACCATCTTAGTCTTATGGACTTTCCAACAATCACCAATGCTGGTTTGGTCAAAATAAACCCCTAATTCACAGAGTTGTATGCAAAACGTATTCTTGAAAAGGGTTAATATTAAGGTTAATCCTTGTGGACAAATGACTGTCTTAGTATGTCCACTAAAAGAGCTTTATTTGTGTCTGAAAAAATTTAGGTAAGCATCCTGACAGAGACATACCTTTTGTTTTATCGGAAACAGACAAATATTTTGTTCTGCATATCACTGCACATGGTCGCTTCATTCAAAGAAGACAGTTAATGTTTACCATTACGGAGGAGGAGTAACGTGGCTAAGGGAACGAAGCCGTAGAAGCTTTCGCCAGAGTGGGCATGGTTTCATCTAAACTGGAAAGTTGGAAAAATGAGAGACACGTTCCATTGATCTTCTGTTCTCATTCCAGTGAAATATCTGATGTCTCTCCTTTTCTGCGGCGGGGTGTGTTGGCATGCTGGGCCACAAGCCTGATGAGCATTCAGCCGTGTCTAATGTGCTCCCAGCTTGTATCAGGTGCCAGTGTTTACACAGGCAGAGGTCAAACTAGGGTGTCCTGTTTTGGTCATGACAGCCACACATGTCCATCCCTTTTCACAGCAGATTGAGAGGCAGATGACAGTCGGTAAAGTGTCAATCTCTCCGCTATAGTCTCAACATTGCTTCATCGAGGAAAGAGGAAAACAGGTCGAATCCTTCTGCACATTAATCCAGATGGCTGGCTGCAATTTCAAAAGCCTCATTGTCATTCTTTGACATTTCACAAGCCCCCCTCTGAGTTTTGGCTTATCTGAGTCATGCTGACTGAAATGAGGATCGGAGCAATATGGAATTCAGATGCCTCACTGGATGATCAGCCCTAACTCTGTCTCTTGATACAAGGGGGATAATTTTTCTGTCCTGATTGTCTTTGAATGCTTAGACAGTGTGTCAAACATGAACAAATGAGGAGTATAAACCAACACATTAGCTAACATGAGTTCTGCATAATTTAACATTGATATTTTGAAGTCATTATTAATAAATGCCAGTTGGGGTAAACTACTAGAGACTGATTATATTTCACCAGTACCTATGTGTAGTATGACAGTTGAGATGTATAATTTCATTAGAGGTCAGGAACAAGCTGCATTACAGCGTTTGACTGTATTTGGTGGTTGAAGCTAGCTGGTTTCATGGTTGAAGCTAGCTGGCGCTGACCTCTTGCCTGCTGCCTTTTCCTTTTGTTTAACTGGTAAATAAACCTTGGAGTTTTGTATGTAACATACAGTCTGCACTGAATGTGAATTGCTTGTTAAGTCATCTGAAAAAATACATCATACATCAATTACTCCCCTGTAGTACAGAATGCCTCATGTACCGCAGATTCCACCACAAGCTTTGGTGTATATTACCGAAAGTTATACATTGGTTGTACGACGTCTTGCTCTTTATTGCTCATACAATGTAATTTGTGGGATTATTAGCAGGAAATGGTTTCCACAATGGACTGAAATAAGTATGTATGCATGTAGCACCACTTTTTTACAACCCACTGTGGTAATTTTGGAGGTCACTACATACAGTAGTGCTCATATATTATTCAGACAGTCTAATAAAATGTGAAATAAAGTGCAAGATATTGTAAATGGGGAGTGATTTCAGACACAGACTAGAAAAGTCTAACTTAAATGGAATTCAGCCAGTATTAATCTTATTAACTGCACTTAGACTTTTCCTGTTGTATGTCTAAATGCCTGTGGTAAAGATGTTCTGCAAGGTATACAAAATCCTGAATACTTCTTAGAAGTAAGGAACAAATTAAAAACTGACTTTCTAGTTATGAATAACTAACAGGAAGATCTCTAATAACCATGAATCAAGGACTATAGAACTTGAAGTCCTGACACACCCACACAGGTGTTTTCACTTATTCTGCCTGATTAGACCTCCTCTTGGGGCCGTGTGGGTGTATACAAACTGGCCTTGATTGGCATTTCCGTTAAGCTGCTACTAATTTTATTGCACCTGGTAGGGCGGGACAACTCACCGTGTTAACACTCTCACTCGTCTGTGGAGTTTTGTGACATCAAGTTACATCTCAGCTTCACCCATAGACATATATATAAGCGATATATACAAGACGCCACATTGGCCGCTTCAGCCCGTTGGGTTACGCTAACGTCGCCGCCATATTGGACCAGGCAAAAAAACAACTACAGCAAACTGGGGAGCTTTTCTGAATAAAAATCACTATAGCATTTAAATTTCTTAACCAATTTTGTTTAGTCATTTTTATATTTAAATGTTTATGTTAAACATAAGTAGAGTAGATTTTTTTTTGTCTCCAGTTACTTAGAATCTAGATAGAGAAGTGATATTTCCATTTGTTTGTAGTTGTTGTTACAACCACAGCACGCCTGTATGTAACATTATGATTATTATAAATATTATGATAATTAATTATTTTCCAACATCTTAAGTAATTCATAGTTTACAGTTCATATAAGCCTACATACATTCCACACTTGAGCGTCTCGCTGCCATTATAGCCTATTAACCATTGAGATTCTAAGTAACTGAAGATAAAATCTAACTGGGCAGCTTCCCAGTTTACTTTATTTGTTTACAGGCCAGTGTTGCCCGGTCCAATATGGTGGTGACATTGACATACGATCTGGTGGCCAGTGGTGTCTATGTATATATGTCTATGACTTTAGAGTCCTAATCAGCCAGAGTAATTGAAAACACCTGTGAGTGCAGGACCTTTAAGTGTGGAGAGAGTAATGTAATGCCATTTAGCACCTTATTAAGAGTGGAAGAAGGATTTGTGATCAGATTGCGGATTTAGAGATATCTCGGAAACAATCGTTAACTAATTAACTGGCTATGCAATAATTAGTAATTCTTTAATTGATTCTTACTACTTTCTTGGTAACTATGGATTTTGTGTACCTATAGTGCAGTGTTTAAAAAAAAAGGATGTTACACAACACCTGAACCGAGGGGTCAAAACTTATTTTGGGTTGATTTAGCTTAATTTAGTAATAAAAAAACTGTCAAGAAGCACCATCTGCACCACCCACCTAAAAGTACCCAAGAGACCTACAAGTGTTATCAGTCCTCATGTGATGATGACAGTGTCAGTTCTGAAACGATCACTGCTCTGAACCAAAAGTGACACTGTCATCATGTTTAAAGGTTGTGGCGGATCCCTTCCCGTGTGTGGCAGATATCTAACTCCCATTAGCTTGAGCTGAAGGATGCCCTTCAGCTTATTTATGACCGGTAAGATTGACCAAGGTAAGAACCAGCAATGATCTCCTTGTCACTTTCGCTAGTTTATATCAAACAGCTCATGCTCCATCACCACCACTACTGATGGCTCAATTCCAGCAGCAAAAATACAATCAGCGCCAACATTGACCAGCTGTCTGTGTGAAAAATATGGTGTTCATGAGAGTGAGGCCAAGTAAGTTCAGGAATATAGTGAAGAGTAACTGAGTTAAATAGCTCACAGCATTTAGTTCAACCACTGATGATCGGCAAAGGAAAACGAGGGAAGTACAATGTCTCAACTCATGAACATCCCTGTTCAGTGAATTCAAACATGTATGGGTGCGCATAACACCGCCCTTTGTGCTGTGCAGGATTAGCCTAGCACAGTTACCCACATGTCAACCTCAATCAGAGTGACTGCTCAGTCAGAACTGAGTTTTCAGGCTTACTGGTGTATGAAATTCATTTACTTCACACCTCTTCTCAGACTTCATCTTAAATCAGTGGCCATTCAGCTCTGATGGCAGCACTCATGGCATGTGGCTGCCGCCTGCAGCACATTCAGCAGAGAACTTTGCACTCCAGAAGGAAATATTGGCAGAACTAGATATAAGGTTAGTAGAATCAGATGTGTCTACTGTGTCATCTTTTGGAACAGAGATGAATAATGCTACTTGAGTGTGTGTGTGTGTGTGTGTGTGTGTGTGTGTTCTGCTGATGCCAGCAGCAGCAGGGAGCAGGGGATAAAAACAAACTCTGGCTTTAGCCTTGTCAGGGACATGTTCATGCCAAAATGTTTTTGCATAGAAAGGCATTTAATGATGTTTATTTATTTGCTTGTTTTGTTTATATTCCAATACACTGGGGAAATGTACAACTGACTTTAATGACAATTGATGTATTTTAGCAAATGCCTGATAACAACACCCACATTCAATTGATGTCAAGGGTCGGAGTGGATTGTTGGGTCAATTGTACACAAGAGTTTGCCATTCATTTCCTGTTCCCTGCTGTCAGTTGCTATTGATTTCTTTTAACCACGACTGCAATCATTTCCCAACCGTAACCATGTAGTTGTACGATGAAGAAATGTCCCTAACATTAACTAATTAGTTACTTATTAGGTCCAGTGTGTAACATTTAGGAGGATCTATTGGCAGTAATGGAATATGATATTCATGGTTTTCATTAATGTGTAATTACCTGAAAATAAGAATCGTTATGTTTTCATTATCTTAGAATGAGCCGTTTTTATCTACAGGGCAGTGACAAAGTGGCATCAGATCTGAAAGCCCTTACATCATCCAGTTCTCCTTTCCAGGGCGTCAAATACCAACGTCTTGCCCCTCAGCTTCTCCACACAGACACACCCTGTACCCTGTAGACGCAGTGGGCTGCCGTCTAACTCCAGTGCAACCCATCCTCGTCCCTGTACGGTGGTGGTTGAACAAACACAGGACTTTCACCCTGGAAACTTGACTTGCAGGCAATGTCGCAAACATAACCACCATAAGTTTAATAATGTGGTAGTCACAGAGAGCGGATATTGTATTGCAACATCAGATATTTTGGCTGAAAACATATTAAAGATCTTATCGATGAACGTTATGCGCAATATTAACATTTTTGAGACTTTGCTGCCAGAAATGTTAATTAACTAAACTTCCTCATTATGTTAATAGAAGTCAAATCAAATTAGCTAATTAGTTGTATATAAACATAATGTTTTGGAGACAGAGTGGTTCAGGTAAAACACAATATAGGCTGTAACGCTCAAGAAGTGTGGAATGTCAGCTCTACCTACTGCCATACCATTTTCCAATTAGTACTCTGGACATCAGTGTATGTTAGCATTTTGTTCTAACAGGAAACGATACAAGACATACACTGACAGAGGCGTCGATCAAAACCCTCAATCAAACTAATGAGAAAGCCAAATGTTTTTGTTTTTCCAGTGTTTTCTTTCTGGAGCTGTTTTGCCAACCATCTGCATTTTGTTTTCATTCATTCCAGCTGTGAGCACCTCTTCCATTTCATTTGGTACACTGAATTGTGAAAACAGTATTGTCAACCAACAGCAAACATAAAAATCACACAAATTTAGTAGGCACAGTGACTTCTTTGTTTGTTCTCAATTTTGGCACTTTTCCTGTGTGAACACACCGGACACAAAAACCCGGGTGGAAATGGTCGTATTGTGCTGCAACACAGCGAGAGATTTGTCAGATGATGTAGAGGCAAAAACTGAATGCAGCTGCTGCCATTAGAGTCTCTGATATGTTATACTAACTTAGTGTATCTGTAGTTGTTTATGATAAAGTCTTGGTCTTAGAATACTGCTTTGCGTAAATGCTTTCACTTTTTAGCATCACCAAATTTATGAGCCTGGCTATGAAAAACACACTCAATATGGACTCAATTTAACTGTTATGGGTCATAATCTGAAAATATTTAACAGCTCTCATCTTTACCCATAATGGATTCCCTAATTCACCACACATGTCTTGTTGAAATGACTAGAGGTGTTATTTACTGACTTTGCTGGAGTTTAGGTTTCCTCTGTAGCTTAAGTAATGTCATTTGTTGTTTGTTGGTTTTTGGATTGATGATAATGCCCAAATAAGGGTGTCTGCAGGCATGTTAATCCCCTATGAGACAGTGCACAATCATTTGTCCTCAGGCAGGGTTCTTCTGGCTGCTGCAAAGTCTAATTCTAGTGTTGACCAGGTTTGTGCAAACAGGGCTAGTAGGTTTTAGTAATGAGGACTGGAGGCAATTTACTTCATCTTTTAAACTCCCTTCCACGATGTTTACAGACTTGGTTTTAATGGGATATTTCAGCCCATGTTTTATACGTTATTTTGTGATCTTTTGTTATTTGTTTTGTCTTATTATATGGTTACCACATTGATTGTGTAGCACTATGGACACTGGATTTAGAATAAACTTGGCAAATATTATCACATCTCAATTATGTTTTATTGTCATTGCTCGTTCTCATGAGGACCAGACCGATGGTGCTCTCCACATCTCCGCATCATCTTCTTTTAGCCACCACATTAATACTAAGATCTGATCTCAGGAAAAGTTTTAGTTTGGTTTTAGTTTTTAACTTAAATTACATCTAATAGTTTGAGTCGAACAGCTCCTCTGTGACAACATTGAAGCCAATGTAATACAAAGTCAGTAGACTTCATTAAAGATTATTATTATGTGTTTGTTTGATGTGGACACTTGGTGACACATAGCATTACATTTTCCTCGACAGGGGAGATTTCACACATTTATTCACTATTCCTGTTTGTAGCATTTGTTTTGTAACACATAAATAAAAATTAAATCTACATTATAATCTAGTAAGCAAGCCGTGCTGGTTCCTTTGTTGCAACCCGCATTATGACTTACTGCACATGCCTCTCTAAACTTGTTGGTTTTTTTAGGGAATTCCGCAATCTGAGATGACAATATGCCGACTGACTACAATGAAAAAGTTCAAAATAAGATGAAAATACAACAGAAATAAAAAATAAGTTTAACTGGTCCTCTATGAGGCTAAATTATTGTCTCTAAAAGATAAAACTGTGCAGGAGATCTGACTTAGGTAGTGTAAAAATGTCTTTGTTTTAGGCACTAATGCTCTTTGAAGCATTTTAACATGAAATGTTTTTTCTCTAAACTTTACAGTCCCAGCTCACAGCTTTGCAGGTACGTGCTGCACATAGCTGTCCTTAGATTGTTCTGTTCTTTGTTGTAAATGGATTTGTGTCAGCGATTTACATACTTGAATTGCAGCAACAAAAGACTTATAGGAGAATATGAAATGTATTTTATCCGACTGTGATATGGCCTACAGTCCCTGCGTTACTGGTAGATTTGGGATTACTGTAAATTAATGCAAGAAATAAAATGAAATTTCAGTGAGTGATTTTTATAGTTACATGGAATGTAAACCTACAGACTATGTGCAGGTTTTTACAGATGGACCAAACCAGATCCTATCTGCTATGTCCAGTCATTTTTATATTTTTTCTTTTCCTGCTCATAAGAATTCTGGGTAATGAGAGAGTGGACAAACTGTCCAAACAACCTGTTAAAAAGGAAACACAGACATCTGTATTAAACTATAAAATCAGAGGGAAAGGGCTTTGTATGGAAGAAAATCAATAAAGAGAGATAACAGCAATGTAATCAGGAGATACAAGGTGA
>NW_023339785.1:9325741-9344401 GCF_004916995.1 Morone saxatilis
GGGGGGGGGGGGAAGAATAAAGTAGAAATATTTTATTCTATTGGCAAAACTGGAGCCACATCACAGCAGGTGCCCGATGTGCACCTGAAAGTCTACCTGGACCTCTTTCTTGCTATGTTGTATCTCGGTGGCAGTTTAAGTGAAACCAGATGAGCACAGCGTGGATCCTTTGTAACTGGTAGAATTGATTGCATTCATGTTTTTTACTTCGATGTAGGTTAATAGTAGGTTTAGTCACCAGATTGCTGAATCAGGTTACAGTGTTATATGTAAAATTAACAAAAAAAATAAATAAAATATTTTAAAATTTAAAAATAAATTTTCCCCCAACAAAATCTGGGGGAGAATAAGCTGATGAAAATATTCCACTTCCCCTGTCAGGAAGCTGATTGTCTTTTCACACTTTTAGACAAAATGTTGGTGCTGTTGGATTATGTAAATCACCTTGGGTAGCCTGCTGCCTTCTTAGCTTTAAAAGCAGAATATTATATAAACAAGATCCATAACAAAAAACACCTCATACTGATACATTTTGGTTCGCCTTCATAAATAGATTAAACCACATCATTTCTCGCTGAAAGTCATATTCTTTGTGGTTCAAACGCAAAAACCTGGTTATCCTTATTGATTTGCTTAATAGTTGCTAAAATTGCTACGATTGCTGTTTTCAATTTATTGCTATGGTCTATTGTCTTCCTGAGCAAACAAAAGTTTGTGTACAAGTGGGTGTGGTTTGGACACTGCAGCTGCTTTACTGCCTTTGTCGCTAACAAATCACAATGGGCGTAGTGGTTCATATCGTCTGCAAGCTGGACCCTTCTTTACCCAAAGCTGCCAAATTATGGGAACTGTTATTCCAAAACTTGATAAGCCCCCAAATGGTAGTAAGACAAAGAATAATATGGGTGTAGTTCTGAGTTTTGTATGAGGGTGGGGCCCACAGTGACAGCACGAGCATTTACCTTGATTCACTTGGCTCATCAGCAGGTTCATAGCTCTAGCTTTCAGGCAATTAGTCAGTCAACGCTCCATCACCCAATCAAAAGGCATCCATAATAACCAGTGGGATACCAATTACAGTGAGTTGCTCATATCTCCTACGCCAGGTTTCACCCTCCTATACTGAGGTACATTAATAGGACTGAGTGGCTGTCACAGACCACTATATTACACTTTCTAACTGAAACAGGTCGGAGGTCAGAAAATCAAACAGGTTTTTGAAGTTACAGAAATGGAAACCTGCTCTATGACTCTGCGTATGTATTTCAGCGATGAAACAAGTGCCTGTGCTCTGATCCACACACATCACACAAGTCATGATTCAGCCTGCGTCAGTGATGTTTTGAAGAGGATAAAGATGCGGCTGTTCCTCTGACAGACTAGCACAGCCTATAAAAAGTATATTGATTGAATAGAATGGAACCTCCTCACATCTACATTTTTTCTCATCATGCTGATGCCCTTGAGGGTCAACACAGTGTCTTTGGTAATTGGAAATGCAGCCGAACCCTCACTGTGAAGGACAAAAACAATTTTGGCCAAGATGGGTAATAAATGGGACTAATGTCTCTGCTGTTCAGATGCTGTCTGCAGGGCTGAGTTTTGTGAATACAGCCTACGGCGGTGAAAATGTTGCTCTTCTGAGGTCAGCTTTGATAAATCTCTGAACCCAGCCTGGTATAAACCTGGAGGTAAAATGAAACAGCGGGCAGCAAATATAGAAATAGGCACTATGAAAATAACCTATATCAATAAGATTGACTAAGACATGGCCACACAAACATACACCTTCAAAAATAAACTGCATTACAGTTTGTGTTTTTTGTCCAAAGAAGTGTTGAGTAGACACCACAATATGAACATCACTGCAGAGCAGGATAGATTATATTCATAATGTTGGATTTTATTAGCAGCAACCCTTGAGACACAATAAACAACATGGGTTATATTCCTGCAGTGAGCGTATCCCAATCTTTACAGAGGGTGGATCTCACCTACACTCCAGTACAATAGTCATGAATTAAAAATACCTCTTCTGAGACAATAGCGTGGTGATGATCTGTTTTTTTGTAACTGTCATCAAATGCTGCAAAAGGACCAAAACCAATAATAAATTGATCCTACTAACAAGTGTTACGTTTATAACCAAAGCCTGATAAAGCTTGATAATTCTTCTCATTTTTGTCCAAACAGCACCGCAGAGGGTGTTCCTTCATTACCATGAACACACACACTGTAGCCATACTGAGTCTGTTCCACATACACTGTCCTGCTGCTGTAAGTACTCAGTACGTGGATTAAAGTTCAGTTTGAATCTGTGTCTAATAATAGTCCCCAATAAATAGACTGTTTACTTCAGTTTGAGTAATGTTTGGTAAAATCTACAGTGACCCACTGTTTTAGGAAATTACTCAGACTTTAAAAATAAAACTACTTATTCATGACCCGTTTTCAGAATAAATGGGCTTGGGCCTGACTGCCACAAACAGAATAAGGAATTTGGAAAGTGTTGAAAGAACTTTTGGAATTTGTGAACAAAAATATAGAGCATTGCCAGCCGTCGTTTAGACTTATAATGTAATGTGGTGTATTATTAACTTAGCTCTGCTCATTTATGAGAATACAGTTTATATAGGATATGGTGTAGTGTTATATTGTAATATTGTGTGTACAGGCTTGTACAGTGTACCTTTAATACAAACATTTACCCCATTAACCCCTACACTTTACAAGTAACTATCTGGAACAGAAAAATAATACACTGCAAATCACTGCTGAGCCACAACAACTGCGCAACCCATCATCTATCAATCCATCTTTTAGCTACTTATTATCCATGTCAGGATTGCAGTTACAGCAGGGTGAGCACAGCAGTTCAGGTCTCCTTTGCCCCACCAAGCTTCCTCCACGTCTCCCGGGGGACCTCGAATGGAGATATAACCCCTCCAGCATGTCCTGGTCTGCCCCCGGCCTCCTACCTGGCTGGTCTTCTCCCATTAATTTGTGCTTGAAACGCGTCCAAAGTCAGGGGCTCAGGGTGCATCCTATCCAGATGTCTGAACTACCTCAGATCCCCTTCTTGTTTTGTTCAGTGCATACACACGTTCCAAAATCCTTCTGGTGGTGCTCTGCAAAGCCCAAGTTATTACCTTGTGTCCAGGCTTACACATATGACACACTGTTAGACAGTTAAAAGCCAAACTAGTTTGACATTTTAGGAAATACGCTTATTTGCCTTCTTGCTGAGATAATAAGCTCAATACCACTCTCGTGTCTGTGCACTGAATATGAAACACCAAATTATTTCTTGGCTTGGATGTCACCAGCAGAGATTCGAGGAAGTCACTGCACCGGGCCAAGAAATATGTCAGCATATAACCCTGTGTAAATGCACTGTTTTAAGTTTTGTATGAATGAAACAACTGAACATGTTAATTATTGAGCTTTAGAGGTTCTGATTGGTGCCTTTTTTTATCTTTAGACAGAGACAGGCTAGCTGTTTCCCCTTGTTTCCAGTCATTATGCTAAGCTAAGCTAACAGTCATATTTATCATACAGAAATGAGACTCGTATCAACCTTCTCATCCAACTTTCGGCAAGAAAGCATTATAATATTTCCCAAAATGTCGAACTTGTCCTTTAAATTCAATGCCACAGATGTAATAAAAGGAATGCGAAGTGAAGTTTGCCAGGTTTATATCACTGTTCATGAATTACTACATAATTTCCGTGTCCAGACACACTGTATCTGCTATATTTTAGGAATAGGATGTAGAATCGAACGCTAATACACTCAGTTCTACAGTACTGCACAAACAACTGTGTTGTGCTATGCTTAAAAGCCTCTCCTACACCATAAGCAGGCATGATTCTCAGGAGGAGCTGACTATGGACAACGTTCGACTTTGCTGGATCCTTCTCCTCAAGCAGCCTCATATACTGCATGAGCAGAGCTTCGATAGGAGAATAATGCAAAGCACAGCAGGTAAAATCTGTACAGTGAAGGAGGATGTGCAAACAGGACAACATCTGTTCAGGTAAAAGGACCTCTACTGAATCAGATCTTCAGTTTCTGTACTCTAATACTCAACATAGAAAAACTTGTTTGGTAAGGACGAATAATGAAGTGTATCATCGTTGCTGGATTCACTTAGTTCCCCATTTTATTGGTATGCAGGTATCACGTATATGATGCACAGGCTTAATAAATGGAGAGAGGGATTTATCTGTACTCCAGAGCAATTGATTGTAAGATTAGATTGTTTTATCGTTTTACACTGTTGGCTATATATTTCTGGTTTTGCAGGGAGAAGAGTGATTTTCTGTAATTGCTTTTGAAAGGAATTGGGGGGGGGGGGGGGGGGCGAGTTATCAACTGCACTGGAGGGGTGTTTTTTTTACACTTAAATGAAAATCTGTGAACAGCATGTTATTTCTGCCAGTAGGACTTCTTTTAATATGTGCCTAGCTGTTCAGAGAAGGGATGATACTTGTATTTAGATATTACTGTACCTATTAAAACTGAAACATCATGTTACACAGGTGGATTAAGTCTTTTTAACAAAGTTGAGTAATCTTTTACATCACTTGAGACAGACACAGTAAAACATATAAACAGACACATTTGTCAGGGTTATTATTATTGTTCATGATTATTATTCAACTGTTTGAGCCAACACATTCACTTTTACAATCCACAGCAACAAACACACGGATCTCCAGTTCCTAAAACCCACTGTTGGTCCGTTTGTTGTAAGTAAAAAAAAAGCAGATGACAACGACAATGGAGCATGTCTCAGGTGGAATGCAAGGTCATGGAACCATTATAGCAAGATCAATCAGACAGATTAATGAAGCAGAGCCTCTGACATGACAGATTTGGACACTACTACTACATCAACGTCCTGTGGTCACCAGCCTCACACACAGTCTATTCATTAACAGTGTAGATAAATGTTTCAGCAACTAACAACCTACACTGGCCTGTAACTTTCCATGGTCTGTTAAAAAAGATTAAATTTCTAGCTCAGAGTTGCACAAATGCCCACAGCATGTCTGTATCATCTTTTATCAACTACAACAATAACATTTTCACATTAATTCCTCCTAAGAAATTGCTGTTGTGCAGTGATACATCCCTGTCTCCTGGAAATTATATCTATATACTGCAAATGTGTTTTGCCAATTAGGTTTTGCAGAAATGTTCTGCCTTGCTTATGATGTATTTTCCAGGTAACTTGCTGTGTTTTTGTGCCAGATGGAAGGCATAGCGAGGTGTTCGGGGTGGATGATAGGCGAACAAAGTCCACAGGGAACCTTTAACGAAAGGTTTACAAAACATAACCATAAAAAAATTATTGAATGCTTCAGTTGCTGCAGGGTGATATTGTATTGCATTAATTAATGAATTAATGAATTGTAGGAAATCAAATGAAGTAGATTGTCAGTGAAGAATATGCAGATACATTCGGTAAGAACTTCTTGTGACTTGAGATCAGTAAAAATGTCTCCTAGTATTTGTATCGCTGTGGCAAATCAATGCATAAATACAATTTCTAGGAGACAAAACAGAGCACAGTGATATGAAAAATGAAAATATTTGTGCACTGAGGGTGCCATACTATAAAACACATAGCCCCAGAAAATTAGTTTACCAACATCTTTTGTTCTACACAGATATCCAATAGAGAGTGTGATACAGCAAGCTCTAATCTGATTTGTCCTGTCTGTCAGGAATGAACACATTTCTCAAAGTGATTTGTGGGAGGAACTGTTCATTTAAGCTGCAGCCTCTATAGCAAATCTTCCAGCACTGTCACAGCACCAGTGACAGTTATTTTGTTGGTGGCGTGTTGTTTGTGGACCTGAGGCATCAGTTCAAAACTATCTGAAAGTGTTAAAAATGAAGCGTGATAGGTGTGGAATTAGAGAAACTCGGGGGAAGTGAGAGTGATAAATGATAAATTAACACCTTTGTTCTGCGTTCGTTAGGTATCAGGTGCTGCTGCAGAGCTTTTACACACACAGCATGACAATAGATAAGAGCGAAAAAAAATCTGCTTTTGATGACTGTGAAAAGTTTTATATCCTATAGTCACCTTGACTGCTTTGTTTGTCTCATCTCAATTTGAAAACGCATTGCCTGTGGGCAGTCATGGAAAGTAGGTTTGAGTATTTTTAGAGTAGCTTTTTATCGTACATTTCAGAGAGAAATATTGTTCCTTTTACTCCAATTTATTACCAACTCATTAGTTAGTTGCTTTTAACAAGATTAAACAAGTGGTTCCCAAACTTTTTGACACTTTAAAAAAAGTCCACTTTGGGACTACAGTGCTAGTCATGTTTCAGAAAAATATATAAATTAATGTGTTAAATTTGACAATTTGACAGCATTTGACACCAAACTGGGGTGGCAACCCCTCTAGAACAACCCATGGAAAGGGCCATTTTGTCCACTTAGATAGAATTTTAGTTAAATACAATGTTGAATACTTGTAATAGAGTATTTTTACATTGTATTTTTTTTTTATTTGTACTTTTACTTCAGCAAATAATCTGAATTCTTCTTCCGCCTCTCCATGTAGGAACATTTTTCGAGATGGTCCCTTTCAATAAATAATATCTTATCTTTTCTGAACTGAGTATCAATATTTCGCTCGCTCCCATACGTTTCACAACAGCAGCTGTCATGGTTTAATCTCTCCATCCCCTACAATAACAAAACTCATTGTCAAGATTTCGAATTAAACCTGAGAAAACATGTTGCTACAGAGCTGCATTCAGTTTTACAGATATGTGTGACATCCAATATTTCACCAACTTAAGCCATAATAAACCTGTATTACTGCAGATCTCTTCAAAGTCAGCCTTGTGTGGGTGGAATTCACCTCATCGTGAGCCCACTTGCAGATAAATGCGGGGGCTGCATAGGTAATGATCTGTCATGTTTTTGTCTAGGTGCGAGCTCTCGGCTTTGGTGTCCTCATCAAAGACTTTTCTTCCAGGCATTTGGGGAAGTTCCATCTTAAATATCTCCCTGCTCTCAGATTCTTATATTCCCATGCTTAGCATCAGCACATTATCCACAATTTGTCACACTGCTTCAGGACCCAGTTGGATTTATAATTCTATGTTCTGGGACTTTTATCAGAGTTTTTCTTGTTGCTAATTTTACAATATTACTGTATCTGTCTGTGTCATGTGCACCTTACATGATACATATTCAGTACTATAAGTACCCTTTTTTGTTTTATTTGATTGCCTTCCTAGAACTAGACTGTAAATTAAATTGATTATGTCACAATAACAACAAGAAAAATCATTTTTGTTTTTTGTGGAGGGAAAAAACTAACAAGGTGGCTGTGTATTTGCAGATACAAGTACATTTAGCACATGAAAAGCTGCCCACAATATGTGCAATTGATTATCATGTCAGTAGTGTCAGAATAGAATATTTTTCTCTTTCTCTGCAGGATATAAATGAGATTTTATAATTTTAAAAATTATATTCCTAAATATATCTTAAATGATATGCACATCAATTATTTTAGGTCATATATATATATATAATATATATATATATATATCTTTCAGCATATTAGCATATATTGCTAATCAGCAAACAAACCAAACAAATGAGTTCCTAACAACATTCAACCTTTTTGATCTCCAATTATATGGATTACTTGGCTAAAATGAATTGCACTTCATGCATAACAAATAGAAAGAGAAATGTTTATCTGTCTTGATATACTGTGTAATTATCCAATTATACAATAAGCCAAATTACAAATGATACTAATGATGTGTTTGGTTACTTGAAAATTATTCCATCCAGGGTGGCAAATTACCGCTCTGTGGTTTCAGATCGCCCACCGGAACAGGCGTTTTTCTTCCGGCGTGTCGAATATGTAGAACAAAGTAGGATGTGCAATCCACTGAGAGCTGAATGTGTGAAAAAGTAAAAAAAAAAAAAAAGAAAGAAGAGAGTGAACCTTCATGTTATAGTCTTAAATAATTCTCTTTGATAGAGACCTAGCATTACAAACTGGCTTTACATAGCCTCATGTTTTCTTTTGTTCTTCAAAGTATTGATTCAAATGTAATCTGAAAGAAAGCTATATTGTAATACAATGCAGTTGGAAGAGTCTTGTCTTGGCTCTCCCTTTCTTGCTGTGCTGAATTTCTAGTGTTTTGAAGTGCTCTGACCTTCAAACAAATATGTGAAGTGATAAACACAGAATAACCAAAGCACTTACTTATTTTATTTTAGCATCTATGTTTGTGTGTATCAGTATACACTGATATCTAGAGAAGTTACGGTAAAAAGAGAAAAAAAAGGACCTACTGGCTTCTACCTACCACTACCAAGGTAGAGGTAGATAGAAGCCAGAGGTTAAAGCTTATACTTGCTTTAGGATACAGGAGTGCTGATACCAGATTCAACAATATATAATAAAAAATATTATGTAAGGTTAAATCCATACATGGCATTACATATATAAGAGTTAAAGAAGAAGAAGAAGAAGAAGATATACTTTATACTTTATACATACTATACAAGATATACTTTATACTTTAAAAAAAAAGCTACAATAAAATAAAATGTATTTAAAAACTTGCAAATAATAAAGGAAACAAGTTTCCAGGGATTTCTTTAACTATAAGAGCAAATATAAATCAGCTTGTTCATGAATAAGAATTTTCCAGTAAAAATAAAGAAAATGACAATAGGTAGAGATTTCTTACTTTTATTGTCACATTAACATTAACAAAATACATAATTGAGGTTGAAGTGGCATTCAAAACATAAAAATTCAGATCAGATCAGGTTGAAATTATACACTGACAAAACAGATGGACAGATGTTTCATCAGCATGTAAACAAAAAGAAAAAGAAAACATTTTCTAACATATCTAGAGATTCACTGGATACATTTTATGTCAGATTTTCTTCTTTGATGAACTTCTTTGACCTCAGTAAGAGTTGCAAGAGTCCTACAGTGTTTTTAAGATAGAATAACAATAACAATAATGATGTATCTGCTGATGGCAAGAAGAAAAAGAATAATGCTCCAGTATATAAAAGCTTATTTAACCTGCAATCTGTTTTACAGTGAGGATGTCTGAAGTGATCTGTAATAGAACCTGTAAAAACCTGAGGCCCATATTTTTGAGCTTGACATCTTTGATTAGGCTGTTCTTTATTTAATTTTTATTTTTTTCTGCTTTGGTGTAGCTGGAAATTTAAAAGTTTCCTCCTAATATATTTTGATCTATCTTCCAATTCATTCCATTCAGTAACATTTTTAATAAGGAAAGGTTAATGATTCAAATGATTGAAATTAATATTGAGACACAGATATGAATAATGATATATGATAGGAGATGCTGATATAACGTGTCTTCTTTTTAAATAAGATTTAAAAAGCCTAGAAAAATCATAATGTCAGTATAAGAAAATGAATCACATCTAAACTTGTGAATCTGTGTATGCATTCGGCAAAAACAGCTCAGGTTGCACCAAATTATGTGTATTATGTTCTATAAAAACCATTATCAGATATCAGTTTTTGTGAAAATATTAATAAAATAAGCTCCATGAAAAAAAACACTCACAGCGTAATGCATTGGAAGCTCCATCAAATGGTGAGAAGTAACTCTCAAAAAGTTAAAAATTCACTTTAGTGTGAAATCCACAAAGCCCATGTTCAGCAAGCCAGCTGGTTTGTGATGGCTTTTTTTTTTTTTTTACCAGAGAATACCAGAGGGACAAGAGGTGGAAAAGATTTAATTGGCAAGTCAAACTTTTCATGGTTGCTCAATTTCCTGCTTTTAGAAGCGTCAATTTTAATTTCTGAGCGGTTACTTTTCGTCCGTATCTAACGCTAGCATTTTAGTTGGGCAAACAAGGTGATCCTCCAGAGTTTTAGTAAGCCCTCGTGGGACACTCTTCTCTCTCGCAATAACACTTTATCAGTTAAGCTGAGGAGACAAGTTTGATTTTATATAATAAAACCCTCCTTGTGCAGCTTTTAAGTAGAAAACTGCAGACAATTCAGAGCCGGCTTCACTGCGTAACAAAATCATACTCTCACAGTAGCACGCTGCAAGTCTTGCTGGTACAAGCTTATTCATGTCTTTTCCCTGTACAAGTTACGGTCTCATCATAAAGTGTCATACGTGTAAACACAATACAAATGGAAAGTAAAGTGGTAGAATTCAGCTCCCTCAGCACGCTAAAAGAGTTTTCTTTGTTCAGTGTCACAGTGTAGAAGCCCAGAGAGTGTGATAAATCCACAAAGGACTTAACATTTGCCATGAAATCATTCTCACACCAAATGCTGGCAATCAAGGCACAATCAGATGCAGTGGCGAACGATGAAAGCTATCCGTGAATGTGACCCTCCACTGTGAAAGACAGTCCGATAGTTTAATTCAGCAATCACCACCCAGCTCAAATACCTGATTGGGTCCATTTCGTCTGCGCCCATATAAAAATCAACCATTTGGCAAGGGGGGGGATTACACGCTCTCCAGCTCTCATTCAAAATAAGAAAACCCATTATTTCTCTGGTTTACCACGAGCTGGAGAGAATGATTAAAATAACCTTTGATTCCTTGTAAACACTCCTCATCAGTTCATAGAGAGGCAGCCCTGTTGACTCTTAAGTTATGATGGCCACAGGCAATACCCAATCAAAGCTGGCTTTTATTGGCTGTTGCTAGGATACCAAACTTTCCATATGTGAATCACCCTGGACATGATGAGATTTGCGCAGGCTTGACACTTGAATGCATTGCATCATTCCACACACTATGCACTTCAAAAATACTTGGGATGCATAAGAGTGGGGAATCTAATGAGAAAAGTTGAACAGACTGGCGGAGGGACCGCAGACAGCAGCTTGGAAGGAGATTGGATGCCTGCAGGAGGGCTGATATTGAATGCTCTCACATACACTGTTGATGAGAAACGACATGTTTTCTCTGGTCAACAGCGACTTATATTGTGGAGGTAATCTCTTTCTTCACGTCTCTGGTGGGATGTTTTACCATCAAAGCCTGGTAGCTGACGGGAAAAATCTTTTTAACAAACGTTTGAAAGCAGCCTTTCCATCATTAGCCAAAATCAGTATCCTTTAAACATTCCCACAGTTTGGGCAAACAGGATCTTCCACTTTCATTTCCTCAGTGCTGAGGGGAACATCACCATTCACTTCCCCCACACTTCTTATGAAACCATGGTGCTTTACTGTACATAGTTATGATGACCCAGCTCAAACTTGCACAAAGGAGGGAAATGCGTTTATTTTGCATTACTGAAAGAGAATGTGTAATAAAGATAAACTCAAAGGACGACTAAACTAGAAAACTAGTTAATAGAATATACAAATTCAACAAACTTAACCAGTTAGTCTTCAGTTTCTTTCCAGCCAATATATATATATCCCTCAAATCATCTCTTCTACACATCCCTGCCATATGTACGACACAGATACCTTCTGCTCACGCGGCCTTCTCACATGTCAGCAGCCTTAGGAGGCATATTAAGACTGAGACACATAAGACAGCAGAGCAAAAAACATGTTGGAGAGTACACAGGACAATAGTGTGTGTGCCAACTCCCTGACCAAATGATACCTTGAACAAAGCTGATGCAACACAAAACTGGTGCTGGTACCCCAAAATGTACATTAAAGACATTTCCAGTTTTACTTGGGGGTATGTGCCAAACTATTTCCTCAGTGACTTCCCGGAGTCTCCTGTGGTTTCCTGACAACCTTACAGTGATGACAAGACTGCAAGAGGATCACAGCTCACAGCCAAGAAATAGTCTGGCACATAACCTCCCCTGTAACCACTTCAGTTTCTGTATGGATTAAACAAACAAGTTCAGGAAGTCACTGAAGAAACAGTCCAGCACATAACCGCACAGACAAAACAAAAATGTATGAGATATATTTTGTTAACTTGCTAACTTTAGCGGTGCTGGTAGGAGGATTTTGTTCCCTTCCTACAGAGTCATGCTAGCAGCTGTTTCGAGTCTCATGCTATTTCCCATAATGTCAACCTATTCCTTTAACAAAACTCAAAGGAAAGGCCACACAAATGCAAGATCCTCCCCCACCCTGTAGGCTAACTAATACCCCAGCCCTGGTCTTCAAGCAACTATTAATGTGGGGTATTTTTTTATTATTCATATGATCCCGAGCACATACAAAGCTGTACCCACATTCACTGGCACTTACAGAGTTTAAGCTGCAACAGATTTACTCTCAGCTGCCAAGTGGGAAAACTGCAGCAACCAACCAAGCCATCCTAAACCAAAATGCATACTTACTGTAATTAGCACTGAACACATTTCAACCATAACCAGAAACTCTTCAACTAAATACCACAAGGGACTGCGCAATTGCCGTTTCCACCCAAAAGAAAAAGAAAAACAAACTCATTTACAGTCCTCCCCAAATTTGTAGGTAAACACCTAATGCCAATTACACCATAATAACTGAAATCTGTGTGTGCTCTTTACAATATATCCACATTCCGGGCTTGTGTTGTGCAGCTGAGGCTGTGCAGTAGGCGTCTAATTGAAGCAACCTGCTGTGAACCAGGTAACAGTGCATCTTCCAGCTGGGAGAGACATGTTAACTGGGATTACTGCTCATTCGGGAATATTAATGGCTCATTAAGCATTAATAGATCTCTTAGATCAGCATTTACACTGTACCAGTTTCTCGCTTCTATCAGGAGCGTATGTGACATAGAGAGCTGCAATAGGAACTACTGATGTTTAGTGACACGGAAGAAACAAGACGTCTGCTACAGAGCAAATAGTGATTACCTGGTAGTCCAATCCAGTGCAAACAAGCCAAGGAAGACATATTCATGCTGAGTTGTCAAAACATGTCAAATATCATCATCGGCCTGGGGGGAAGGGTGGGCGCAAAAAAAAAAGCATTAGCAATGGTGTAATTGGCTGTAAATGGTCCAAAACACTTAATGATGTGGGAGTGGAATGCATGCTGGCACATATGATAATCCCCTTGTAATGAGAATTCACTAGATATCACTGGCTTTGTTCATGCCCCAGCATCTCTGAAAGAGCTTAGTCACCAGAACAGTAACAATAAGCCATAGAGTAGGAGATGGCATGGAATACAACTGCAGGAAAAGTGAAATTACACGCAAAATGAAATAATTTGCTTAATATGGGAAAAAAAAAGTGATAGTACAGTCTTTAAAATGTCTATTATTTTTCGAATAAATCATTCGACGATTAAATCAAGACATTTCTGTGATTACCACTGTCATTCCTCAGTGAGGGAGAACCTTAAGTGGGGAGAGAGTGAGAGGCATCAGCTTTGAGCTATTTTAGTTGTTAAAGATTAGGATGCAGACAAACTAAGCCTCGCAAATCCCACGCCTCAGGTGCCACAGGAACAAAATGAAGAATGGGGAATGTGGATAAACATGTCACAGAATAGGTTCTGTTTTTTCATCTCACATCTGATTTATGGCTTATGATTTGTGGCTTATGTGGTGGAAAAAGCAAAGGTACCAATAAATATGTGTGTAAAATTACTCCATTACACGTGTGTATGTACGTAAAAGTGTCACAACTAACAGTACTGTTTCTGTTGAAAAGTGGCCTCTGAGATATAATGTTATATATGATATTAGACAGTAGATTGTTGAGGTGGAGCTAGTTTGAACTATTGTACAGTTAGATTGGGCCAAGATAAATCTGAGGGGTTGAGTTATTATTAATTGGGTAATAAAGTTTAAAGCTAAAAAAGTTTATATTCAGTAATTTTACCTCTTTGCACCCTGAACAGTTTTTCAAATGAAACCATCTGAGAAATTTAGAGGGGAACGCCCTTCTTGGTGGAACTAATAACAACTCATGAGATATGATAAGGAGCAAGTTGGGAAGGCTGGGAAGCATTGGTTTAAGCTTCAACAATCTTTTTTATTGTATTTTATAAACTTATCATCTGTTTTTAAAAATCTTAATGAAAAGTAACTTAAAGGAATATGACATAATAACATATTTCTCTTAACATTATGGAAGTAGTATAAAATGGAAATATATTTAAGTAATGTACCTCAAAATTGCACATAAGTAAAGTATTTGAGTTAATGTATTGTGTGTTACTTCTCCCCCACTGTCACTACTGTACATTTAGTTTCACTATGAGAAAAAGAAAGACTTGTATGGATGCTTAGTGAGAAACATATAAGGCCGAATACGCTGCACATGTTCTGTGGAAATTTTTCTTTTGGAATTTCAGAGAAAGACAACTCATGCAACTTTCATCAACCCATTTACATAATAGTCTTGTATTAATTTGAACTAGAATTTGAAGAGAATCCATTAAATAACTGTAGAAGAATAATGATCACCGTATAATAGGATAACGACTTCTGATAGATACAGCAGATGGACAGAAATTAGTCTTGTGGGTCTTTAAAAACTGATACAGTTAAAACTTTAAAGAAAGATGTGAGCTGCCAGCTCCAGGAGGTTAAAATTATATATTTTTGTATAATTAATAAAAGAAAATGATCCATGTGGAATAAGATGAGAACTCAAAACTTAATTTATTAAATTTGTCCAATCTGGAGTTTTAGGACATTTTTGTACTAAACTCAACATTTGAAACCCAAACAGTCGACATAAACACCTGCTCCGTCGACATGCTGTCAGAGTGTGAATCATTTTGGAGAATTAGATGTTTTCAGTCATTACAGACTCATTGTAAAGTGCACAAACAAATAAACAAGAAAATAAATCCTCTGTATATCAGAATATACACACATGACGACATTGTAGCTATTACTTTAATAAATCTATCTAACACCTGAAGTTGCAGATTGTACATAAATTAAAATATAATGCATTGTTTGTGATGACATTTCCCAACAGTATAGAAATATTTTAACTGCCTCAATGCTGCTTAACCTACATGTTAATGTGTCACTATGGTAATCCAATATAATAAAACTGTGAAACGGGCCGCTTAATAATAGTTTTTACTGTTTTTATATGCTTTTGATACATTTAATTTCACTTAAGTAAAATGTTCAATGTAGGGCTGTAATTTGTAATGGTATTGAGCCCTAATGTATAGAGTAAATGAATAAATAAATAAGGTGATTACTCCTATCTATCTATCTATCTATCTATCAATCAATCAATCAATCAATCAATCAATCAATCAATCAATCGGTATTCTATCGTATCTATCTATCGATCTATTATCTATCTATCTATCCTATCTATCTACGTTTATCTATCTATCTTATCTATCTATACTATGTTCAGCACATACCGGTGGGAATATGTTTACATTTACATTTACTTTGTATATAGGCTCTTATTATCTTATTATATCTCTTAGGCTCTTATTATCTTATTATATTTTAATTAAATTTTTTACTTTTTACTTATATGTAAGTTATATACCTATACATACATTTCTATTCTATATATTGGTTAAATATTGTATATTAAGTATTATATATTGTTTAACATGTGTGAGTAGAACAACTGTAACACACTAATTTCCCCTGGTGGATCAATAAAG
Source organism: Morone saxatilis (assembly GCF_004916995.1). Lineage (NCBI taxonomy): Eukaryota > Metazoa > Chordata > Actinopteri > Moronidae > Morone > Morone saxatilis. Next base: position 9,341,335 of record NW_023339785.1, read on the forward strand.
TATTTCTGATTCTGATTACATTATACTAGTTTAATTGAAGGCTTGGTTTACCAATTGAAACGATGATAATTCATCACCCTTTGTACGTTTATTCGCTCTAAATCTGTCTGTTTCTCTTATTCTGAGGGTAGATACATCTCCGACCATCAGCGCCAAAACGAAACCCTCCAAAACGCTTCGCTAAAAAAAACGTCAACAAAAAGCACGTGTCGGCCTCCCGCTTGCCGTACTTGGCGCCGCCATTGTTTGACAGATCCCGTTGCTAACCGGAGTCTTTCCTGGTTACACACTCAACAAGAACAACGGAGGGAAGCCCACAAGTATCCTCTCGGGGTGTAGGACGTGGTTCAGCGGACCAGCGGGCCTGAAGGAGGACGGACGACAACGCCAGAGCCCGGTACGCTTTTATTCTTCCTCGTAGTCTTCCTCTTTCACTTCACAGGAGCTCACTTCCGACAACCGTAGTTAGCGTTAGCTTGTGTGGCTGTGTCTGAAGTTTACAGCGAGGAAGAGCGAGGAAGAGTGAGGAAGAGTTGACGGCCTGTTACACATATTATTAACACACACACACAGACACAGACACAGACACACACACACACACACACAGCGCTGTGGTTGGTGTCATGTGAAGCGTTGTGTGGTCCACTTGGCTGACTTTTATCTGAATACATTAAGTTAGCTGACAGAAGAACTTATCAAAGTGCTGCTTTTACATCAGTTTATATCGTTTATTTATTATATGTTTTATTATATATATGTTATATTTATGTCACATTCATGCACTCATTAGTCCTGCTGCTTGTTAGTCTTAAAGCTTTGTGTGTTGTATGTTGCTCTCGACGTCAAGTGGACGCTACAGTGTGAGCAGGATTAATCAAAGTTATTGTCTATGGTTTTAAGCACAGGGAACACTTATGGAGGCACACAATGTGACTGATTTTGAGACTTTTTTGCCCCTTCCTTTAACCATAAACTGAAGCTGTATAATGTTATACAAGCTGGGCTGTAATAAGAAATAAGTAAGTGTTTGTAAGAAGGCATTAGTGAGAGTGTGGTTGATATTTGGTTGCAGCACTGAACCAGCGCGGTGGTTCTTAACCAGGGGAATATTTAAATGTCCCTAATATTTCATTGACTAAAAGTTTGCCCAATGACAGAATACATAAGTCTGTTTTGTTCATGAGTTTCTGTTAATGAACCGTTAATCTGCCAGTAAAGACAGTGATGGAATAACTCCGTCTTATCAGGCGAGGATCCCTGAGACTACATCTCATCCAGTATGGATCCCCTGCCTGATGCGTATCAATTTGGGGGCCATCTCAGTACTGCAGTCAGCTGAGATAAGGCTATAACGTGGCTCATAAACGGTCCTGCTCTGGTAACCAGCTCCTAATCTTGAGTCAAAGTGTGGATTTGCTTCCATGTTGTCTCCAGGAAGAACAATCTATTTCACCTGCTCACCAGCGAGGTACAGTTAGAATAAATACTGATGCTCACGGGATTTAATAATGAGTTGTTTAGTCGACAAAAGTTGAAAATAGTTGAAAATGCTCAGCACATTTCTGGAGCCCAAGGTGATGTCTGCAGATTGCTTGTTTTGTTAATCTAACAGCCCCCAAACTCAGAAGTATTCAGTTATAAATCATACAAAAGAAGACATTTTTCTACAGTTGAGAAGCTCTAAACAGAGAATATTTGTCATTTTTGTCTCTATAAATTTCCTCTGTTGTCTCTTTTGTCAGCATTTTATTTTATTTTTTTAATTAAATACTTTTCTTGTCCTCTACTTGTTGTTTCTCTCTGCGCTGTAAAGCCCTTTGGATTCTCAGTGTCTAAAGATTGGACACGAGTTAGAATGACTCTTAAAAGAATCAACACTGGGTTTTAATAACTAAAATGGTAGAATACACTTTTAACCACTGCATACCACGTATCAGTCCGCGGCTGTGGCCCCGCAGCGTGTCAGCACCGTGGGTGAGTTATATGACATGTGAAATAATGAGAATCACCACTGTCGTACTTTTATCTAAGTCTTCAGAAGACCGGCTTTGATGAGGGCACGGAAGTGGAGAGCTTGTCTCTAAAAATATGGAGGATCATTACCAAAGACACCTCTGCAAATACATTTATTTCCAGAAAGGCTCATGATGAGGTGCATTTCTTTGGAGAGATTTGAAGGATTACTGAGTCATTAATGGTAACCTAATGCCAGTGATATATGGAGTGTCATACAGGTCTGAAGATATAAGTCCAATAATGAGCTAAAGCATGTCTTCACAGGTATAATCCTAAATCTTGACTCCACATTTTGCGAGGAGAGGCGCAGCTGATAGCAAAGGTTAATCCTCCTATTGATTAAAAATGGAGGATGCCATTTGTTCTGGCCCACTTTGACTCCCTGTTGTCAGAAATACAACCAGAATCTGGGCATCGTGACACTGGAGGTGCTTTAAGCGTTTAAGCAAAGCGGCTCATTCCCGTGGAAGAAACGGCGCAGTTATTTCCATCTGCTGCAGAACACTGGGCCCATATATTTGAGGTTTAATTCATTTTCGGGGGTCATTTCTTCATTTCCTGTGATGCTGCGTAGACTTACCAAGACCATGCTTTTGCCCCGATGTGCTGAAATGATTAGTTGATGAGTTGAATCATTTTTATTATTCATTTAGTAATTTTTCAAGAGAAATGACAAAACATTTGCTGTAGGGTTGGAGCTACATTATTTTCATCGAAGGTTAATCTGCCAGATGTTTTTTTGATTCATCTTTAGTTTATGAAATATTGAAGAATAGTGAAAAATATTCCTCAAAGGCTTCCGTTGCTTGTATTGTCAAACTAAAAGTCCAAAAGCATAAGATATTCAATTAGTTTTCATCTATCTATCTATCTATCATCAATCTACAATATCAGATCTATCTATCTTCAACTATCTATAGTTCTCTGAAAGCTAAGGTTGTCTTTTCTTTTCTTCAGCTACTAGATATTAAGCAGAAAACCTTTCCCTGCCATGTTGGAGATCAGTGTTTCCAGGGAGCGGCTCATTTCCATTATATATATATATATATAT
>NW_023339785.1:9344501-9350466 GCF_004916995.1 Morone saxatilis
GGACGTTGATGTAGTAGTAGTGTCCAAATCTGTCATGTCAGCAGGCTCTGCTTCATTAATCTGTCTGATTGATCCAGCATCCATGGGGCTCCGTGACCTTGCTTTGCACAAATAAGCGCTGCACCCACGCCACTGCTACCTGATCTACGGCTCTGTTGACGGGTTGGAGTTTGACTTATCGAAGGCACCGGACAGAGACATATGGACACCAAGGCTGTGAGCGCTGAGGGGATTCTCCACGCGTAACAGAGTACGAGGCCTATTGTTACATTGCACGACGTCACGCAGTCACGACTGTGGCAGCCGGAGGAAGTCACTGTGCTCTGAGCTGGGAATAATGGTTGGGCCATCATTTATAGGAGACTCTAGAGAGAATTAGAAACATGATGAGGGGATGAGGGGCCACACTGTCTGATCAACAGAGGTAGCTGAAGGAGGAGATGTCCTCCAAACTCATTCCACCGAGAAGCACCGATTCGATCTGTTGCATCAGTACCGGCGCCAGTTTTCCCATTTTGACATGACATAGGGTAAAAACAGGTGTTAGCAATGATAATAATTAAGGTCCTGTTCCATTCAGGTCAAACAGAGTCACTATTGTGCATGTTTGCTCACTAAATGCAGCAGAGCCTTCATTAGTGTCATTGGTAACGTCTGTGATTACCTTACTATTTCGTGTCAGAAATAGGGGCGTAAGAAAATACTGAAATGCAAATACAGATTCCACTGTTCTTGTTGTAAAAAAAGGACAGGTTTTTAATATGGTTCTTTGCCTTTAATGACAGGACAGCTGAAGATAGACAGGAAAGGTTCAGAGAGGAAATGAGACGCAGCAAAGGGCCACAGGTCGGATTCAAACCCATGACCGCTGCAGCAAGGGCTCAGGCTCTGTGTCCCATCTCTATAGACACAAAGAGAAATATGTTATTTCCTCCTGCAGTCCTAATCCAGTTTATTAAAATGCATTACCATAACAGCACACCCACTTTCCACCATATGGTCAATATTTTTATTACTTGAAATTGCTGTGAGTGGTGGGCAGTCCGTCTGCTTTCAGAGCCCACATATAAAGTGTGTGTCATGTCCTTGATTATCACTGTGCAATGTTAGAGTAGCTGAAAGCTTGTTTAGGAATATTAATGAGGTATACAGGTTTAGATAAGCATAGGCTTGATCTGCAGTGCAATGTTATTAATTAAAAAAATGCTATTTTGCGGTGTAGCTATTTATTGGACATGTCAATCACGAAGTAGACAGACATTTTTGCAGGTGCACTACAGCTTTAGAGTGCTGCTGCTGTAAACTGCAATTGAACTTCAATATTTTGGTCATGCTGAAGAGGAGGGGAAGCTGTCAAAATCCTTTCCAAACCTAGAGCAGCTCCAAATTAACACTCCACTCTTTACAGATATTATACAAAAGACAGAATGAGTGGAAAGCTGGTTATATTTATTCAACGCGGAGTGCGAAGAGCTGTCAAACATATTTTACCGAAATAATATATGATCATTGATTAAAAAAGTTATTTTTCAAGCAAAAATGCCAAGTGATCTCTATTTCCTTCCGACTCCTCACTCTTGAAGATTTTCTGCATTTCTTTGCCTTATATGATAGTCAGCTGAATATTTGTTGGTTCCGAACAGCCAGTCGGACAAAACAAGCGACCGGAGGCCATCATCTCGGGCTGCAGCATGTTTTTCAAGTTTGTTTTATTTCTTCATACATTTCATACACCATATATCCCAATAAATCTATTAATTGAGAAAAGAATTGCCAGAATAATCAAAGATGCATAGATATACGAGATAAGCATTAGTTTTATCTTACAAAAAGATTAGGCCTTTGTCATCGTCCCCCTTAATTAATCCAACTGCGTAATTGGCTGCATCCACCGCTCTCAACATCTTGTAAACAACTTCAGTTCCTTAGAAGCTTTCAGACCGGCGCTCAGCGAAGGTTGAATCCACTGATGGCAAACGCTTAATTAAGAAGTAGGATGTCCCAGTGTTTACTTTGGTCAATAACAAGCACTTACTGTACAGGCAGTGCAGGCCTGTGACATCAGCAGCCTAATTAACGCAGCTGGCTCATCAGTGGGCACACCTGGTATTGATTAGCTGTCGTTCCCCGCTCTAATTACTGTAACCCGAAAGCTTGAAACGACAAGAATTCCCCCCGTTCTCTACTCACGTGTGTTTTAAATATCAGTGGAGCTCATCCTGACGTCTTTATTTAACCAGGAAGTCCCTTGAGATTGGAATCTCTCACGATGGCAGCCTGACCGAGACACATCCCTGTATGTTATTTAAATACTTCCCGAGGATAATCCCGATCATTACTGTTCATGGAAACACTTGTCACTCTCTTAGTGTGACGGTACTTGCTTCGGCCTTATTTATTTACTTGTTTGTCATGAATTAAACACCGACCGTGTCCTTTGCCGTGTGTAAAAGTGCCCCAGCGGTATTTTTGATGTCACCTGCTAATTCTGTCTGACTAGACTTTTCCTGCCTGAGGCCATCTTCCTACACTTAGCCTGGTAGATGGCACCATGTTGAGAACATTCCCCGTGTTCTGAACCAAATAGTTTTTGTCCCACTTCGGGTGAGGAAAGGTGAAATTTCTCATTATGAGATGTTTAATTGACCCTCAAGGTAGGTTGAGAGCTGGATGAGAAGAGGCAGGCAGTGAGAGGGCGTCTCTGCATACAGCACCTGCTTACAAAAGACAACAAAAGTGAGTGAATATAACAGTTAACAATTATGAATCAGTGCATGTATTTATTTTCTTGCAAAACTATACGAGTAATTTGCTTCAAACACACAATTCTAAACTTAACTGTTTTTTTTCCTTTCCTCTAAGGTACATAAAGTACTTGTTTGTTACAGCCACTAAAGTTTACAAAACATGATTAAATCCTTCAGTCACCATCATGAAAACCTGTCAACACATGAATAAGATTGTGTCTCATTTGCCTTTAATTGTGTTAGTTGCATTTAATTATATTCAAGTCCTTCTACTTTAAGTGTCACGTAATGCTCAAGTTATGCTCGAGTTCAACTGGATATTTATATTTTTTTACGCAACAGAGCCACCCAGTGCACACTTAAGCCTCAAGGAGGACTTGATTTAAATTAGTTAATCACTTCTGACACTTTTGATTGCTTATAATTGAAGAAAATGTAGTGGTACAGCTTTCCTTTAACTGATGCTAATTATATTTATTACAGCGTTATAGGTCCTAGTGTTTTGTATAACATCCTGAAAAAGAGCAGTGTTGGTTTGTATCTATTGTGGCAGGAGAGGAAAGTCCAGATGCAGGTTTGAAGTCAGTGTACACCTTTTTATTTAACCCAATGTGGATTCTCAGGATTAGGTTAACGCAGGTTAACTTGACAAGAGAAGCCATTTTCAGTATAGTGGTAGAGGACTGGTATGATCTTCCCTTTGCATGGCAGTGAAAGGTAATGTCAGCCAAGTACAGTTATTTTTTTAATTGAATGTTTTGCTCACAGCAACAACACTCAAGTGTCGAGTTTACATTTTTACATACACTGCAGGGGTGGAAACGAGGACGGAGATAGTGCAGATGAAGACATTTAGTTGGCATAGTAACATTGAGTTGGCATAGTAACTTAATTATAGTCACCTTCCTCGTATAGGTCTCATGTTACCTTCTGCTCCACTTCAGTCAAATGGCTGTTAAAAATACATCTATTTCGTGAGTTTTAACATCACCTACCTTTCTGGTACAAAAATAAACTAGCTTAAATGACAGTATGGGAGCATACGCTGTGTGCTTCCCAGGAGGCTTAAAAAAATAGAGCGCTGGACTCACTCATACTCCAAGTGCCCACATGGGATATGCTCTAGACCTACGTAAACAATATAGAAAATGAATGAAAACTGACCTTGCAGTATAGACCCGGGATAAACACAGTGCATTGCATTGGTTTTACTTTCAGGGCATAGCCTAGTGCTTGATAACAGGTTCCATTTACTCCTAAACATTGACCTGCTAAACACAGCCTATTTTTTCCTCAGGCAGACTGAATTGCTGTTAAAATCGGTCCAACCACCTTGCTACAATATCCTTTATCACTCCCTGTGGTCAGTCATTTAGGCTATGTGGCTTACAGCTTTAGGCTAAATCTCCTCATCAGATCTCAATGTATTCTGATCTCATGTGAAATCTCTGAAAGGTGTGAAGTAAATTAATTTCATACCCCAGTAAGTCTGGAAGCTGCAATGACATTGACAAGTAGAGGGGTGGATGTACTTTCATTTTAATCCAGCGCAGTGTTCATCACGCCTAAAACATGATCAGATTTCAAACATGCGTGCCTTTTCAAATTCATGAGCTGAACAACAGTGGGGGATGTGTTTTACACTTTGTTTTGCACTGATTACCTGATCATCTGAGGATGACCTCAGCCCTTAAAGTCTTTTGGACAAGGCAATTACTTTCACAAATGCCATATTTTTCATAAAGATGAAAGCCACACTTTTAATCAGGCAGTGCTGATGATGGGTTATAGTTTGGGTGATTGAACTAAATCTTCAGCTGTAGTGATGAGCAGTGAGGACTTTGATTATGGCAAAAAGTGGTCACAACATCATTTTGTTCTTTCCCCTTGGCTACCATGTCCTGTATGAATGACATCTACATATTTCAAGCTAATGGGAACTGGAATTAGATTTTTGCTGTGGATTTCCAAGCCCTTGTGTCCCAGGTTTATTGGGATTTGATTAGTTGCCATCTGTCTGTGGTACTTTTCTGGTTTTTTCTCTGGATTACAGAAGGAGTAACATACGAAACAAACCTATTTATTTACCCTTGATGGATCCAGAAAGAAAACCTCTGCAGTAGGCTTGCAGTCAGATGTATTCCACACACTGGATTTGTTAATGTGATTGCTCTCAAACCTATCAAACGCCAAAGCTGCGAATGTCTGTACAAGTGAAACACAATCTTACCCTGGTAGATTTTGTGAAGATAGTCTTGGCCCTGTCACTGTGGCTTTTTGATGAAAGATAGCAGCTGATTAGCTGCCAAGACATTTGAAATGACTCCAGCTCCAAAGCCGGGATACAATTCTGACAGAGCTCTATGTCTGAACCAGCCAGACATCTGGATTAATGTGTGAAAGGATTTGACTGGTTTTCCTCCCTCGGTGCAAGTGCTGCAATCAGAGATGGATGGACTGAACCAATATGGCAATTTTTATCCTTTTGTCACGGCAGGTAACTCAGTGAAAGCTTGTGTCCCATGAGTGTGTTTGTTTACCTAGTGAATTAAAATGAAAATAACTAGGGTTTCATAACAGTGTAATACAGAAACTCCATAGACTAATTTCTTTGAGTAAATGTTACATCTATAATTTTGATGCAAAAGTAAGAACTGTGATCTATGTTAGAGTTTTTAACTGGTTTCCGTAAATGCACAGGGGGAAAAAAAGTAATTCATGTGGTTAGAAGGGAGGGGTGTGCAAGTCTCTATTCATCTTTCAGTACAGTAATTAGAGCTAATGAGGGATAGCATTTATCTGCTTTGCCAGGAAACTATATGGAGGCTGCGTGCTGTTGGCTCTTATTCAGGCACTGACTGTGTCTGTTGGTACTTGTTAAAGAAAATGTCCCATCTTTCCTTCAGCTTTTCAACAGTCTATACAAACAGCATCATTATTTGAAACTCAGTGCTATCTTGTCCTTCGTCGAAGAGACAGGCTTGGACACTGGTCAGAAATGTTTCAGCAGGACCTTGTTTTTGTAAGATGTACAACCTTATATATGTCCTTTTTCTATTGTTTGTTCACTGTCTGTCAGAATTGGCTGTTCAGTAAGACAAATGCATTGTAAGGGGGGACTTGAAGTTGTTGAAGCTTGTCACCTCACCTGAAGGCAAATAGAACAATGAACAGATCAATAGGTGAGGCGAATTTGTGAATACATATATATATATATA
>NW_023339785.1:9350566-9357903 GCF_004916995.1 Morone saxatilis
GTGAGGCGAATTTGTGAATACATATATATATATATATATATATATATATATATATATATATAAATAAGCTGAATATAATGCAAAATTCATTTTGATTTTAAAACCTCCTGCCTCTTATGTAAGCTGTATTCTGTCTGAGCCTTAACCTCTGCCTCAGTGTGAACTACCATGTGTGATGGTGGCCTTGGTTTACCTGGGAGACGACTGACAGCTGTTGGAATGAGAACGAGGAGTGACACAGACAATTAAAGGGCTGGATTCAGCCGGCCTGCCCTTCTGATCAATCCACCTCCTATTTAGAAGGCAGGCTAGAGAACAGCACTCTTTTTCTCGACTAATAAAGACGGCACAGAGAGCAGCTCCTGGGCTAGGCTGCCAATACTTTTAACACCCCCATCGATTCTCATTACTGTTAATGGTTTCTTTGCTAGGGTGAGCCGGATGTTGAGGAGTTGAGTAGGGTGTGAGTGGGCATGGATGCAGTCAGATGCTTGGCTAGGGGCAGAGTCATCATATTATGATCAGACTGTTTTTTGACAAAGCCCTGTAATATCTAGTGTGTAAAATCACCAAGTGAATTTTGCAATAATCTCCATTAGCCTCGCTTTAGACCAGTAGTTCTCATTTGGGGGGTCACAAGTTAATTTCTGGGGGCTGTCAAATGGTTGTGCAGAATAAATTAAAATAAGATATTTTGGATTGACAGACAGGAAGCAGCTCCCAGTGCAGGACAAGAACTCAAAAACACTCTACTATAGGATATATAACCTGTTTTTATACATGTTAACAGGTTCAGTTACCTCAGTAAAATGAGAATATATTTCTATTTAGACCTAAAGCAGACATTTTAACTGTTGACTGTGAATGTATGTTCTGTCTGCTGGCAAAGCAGTAGTTCTCCTGTGTGAGTTTGGTAGCATTCATGTGTGATATTATAGTAATCCCCGAACAGTTGGTGGCAGACAGTGGTGGGAGGGTGGGGGTGAACACCAATCTGATCGTTCTGGGGTGATGTGTCTCTGAAAAGTTGAGAAGCACTGCTCCAGACCTCTGATCTGCTGCCCACAACTGCGATACATTCAGCAATTCAGACAGGTCATGTGTGCTCATTGCTGACTGTTGTTTCAACCAATCACATCTTAGTAGGCGGGATTAACCAGGTAGTTGGCTTGACAAGTTATTTTCAGGCCATGTTTCTAATAATAATATTTTTTAAACATATACATACAAATTTAACCTACTTGAGAAATGTTAAATCAACTGTTAGCAACCGCACGACAGCCACTACTGATTGGTTAGGGCAAAACAAAGAAAAACATGGGCTAAATAAGGCTAAAAGAACAAAGTGAAACAAAATGGCAATTCAGTCCGATTGTCAAGCTACGTCTTTTATCAGCTGAGATATAAAAAAGAGCACCACAGTGTAGTTTCTCTCAGCGAAACAAGTGCACCTATTCATCCCCTCATTCTATTTGCATACGGGCTGGGGGTCCCTTCATGAACACATCATGTAGTCTTAACAGCCCGTAAGAATTTGATCCACGTCTGAAGAAGCACTTTATATGTGTGTGAGATTGTTATTGTGTGATTATACAAAACACATCAACTGACGCCTTCGTTCTTTGGAGATGTATCCCCTGTAATGGGGCACCAAGGAGGAAGATGAACAATACATTGCACTGTTTTTAATCCCCTGAAAGGATTCACTTCCTGTCGGGTGTATAGCAGTTTGTTCTCCCACTCTTGTGCTGCAATAAATAACTCTATTTTAGTAGCCTATAGAGCCGTGTTGTATTCATTATTTGGCTCTAATTAGTGAGCATCCTGGATTGTAATTTTTCTTCGGGGTGTGCGATTCGTATTTTGCTTATCTTAGGACAATCCTCGGTGCGGTACTCTGCTGTGGTAGGCTTCCTTTGAGTTTTTCTTCTTCACTCAAATGTTCTGGGATTACAGCAACATTGTCGGCTCATCATTTCGGCATTCAGTGCTGCATTAGAGGCCTTCGCACCGACAATAGCGCCATAGAAAAACAATGCAAAGGGTTGTAAAAGTGTGGGCATTTTGCCACGGGGTGCAGGTAAAGAAGATGAAATAACAAATGAATAAGGCCAGGATGAAGGCGTAAAATGCCAAGACAGCAGTTTATGTCCTTGTACTCCTCTGAGGTTTGATTGTACAGCTTTGGAAAGTTAATCACGCCAGTAATAACTTTCTCCTCTATCTCAATGCTTCCCAGGTAGGCAGCAAATTACTACAATGCTACAAGGTGTTATACCTCGTGTGTGCTTTCGTGTATTTGATTGGCCAACACAGCCTGGTTTTGCTTAAAGGGTAAGTTTGGATTTATTGAAGTGGAGTTGTATGAGGTGCTTATCCACAGTCGCTGTATCATACTAGTACTGGATGCATCTCCAAACTGGGGGCGTGCTCACCACCATGTACTGTAGATAATACACTGACAATGATTAAGTACCTCATACAAACCCATTTCAGAAAAACCGCACTACCCCTTTGATGACCTAACAAAAAAAAAAAGGACAGAACCAGATTTTTTGATGATCCCTCTGCGACAGGATCCGCTGCTGAGGCAAACCAATGGTCTCATTGAAATGATTGGAGAAGCTTTCTTTGCAGTGCTATTGTCAGTGTGAAAGCTGCCTTAGGCTACGCTTTAGCATCCACAACAGAAATGTGCTGTATCAAAATGGACTTAATGGTGAGTGCTGGAGTACCATAGCTCTAAAGCTGCCTTATTCAGGTTTTTTTTTTGTTTGTTTTTTTAGCAGTGTGGGTTTCATTTTCTACGTTTGTGTTCTGCAGGCTCAAAGATGAAGCCAAGCCACTGCAGCGTGGCGTTTTCCAGAGTGAGGTGGCATGGTGCTTGAGAGGATCAGTTCTATGACTGCAACAATACAGGTACGACCCCAATGGCATGCAAGGTCCACCCGGTTCAATGAGAGAGTGATCCGCAGCTGCCTCATGTAGTGCCTTTTTCCTTCAACCCGTGACGTTTTAACAGCATGTCTCTGAGGCGATGGTGATAATTAAAATGTTCAGTTTTGCTCAATTTAACTATTTATTAATTAACACATTTTCAGTATTTCTCTCTCCCCTTGCTTTTCTCTACGGTTGCTCTTCCTCGACAAAGTCCAATAATTATTTCCAAATTTTACACCTCTCTGATTAGCCTTATAACTTTAGCAGGAAACCATTTGTGGAGAAAAAAAATTCTTCCCAAATCCTGCATGGGTTGAATGATCACTTCAAATTGTCCTTGTCCTTTTAAATTTCCTTGAGTATCATTCTGCTGTGTAAGCTTTTGTTGCCTGCTTTTTGGTTATTCTTCAAATGTGGCACTTGTACCTGGAACTTGTCGTTAGCCTACACAAACAGCTGTCACACAGTTATAGTTTGATGTCTTTATGATTTGTAAAAGATTTGAAACGGTTCATTGGAAGTCGAAATGTCCTTTGCTAGAGAGTAGTACAAAGGGGTAAAACAGTGCTTAAAGTGTTTTGCTTGCACAATAGCTACTGTTCTTTGTTGTCCCAGAGGCTCAGGTGCTGCTTCTCTCTCGGCTATTAATACTGGAATCTGCCTTCAGATTCAGCAGCAGATAACAGCGGCGGTATCTCCTCTAATTGCCTGTTGCCTAAGAACTACTAACTACTGGAGATGTGGTCTGCATGTCAAATACTTTTCCCTATGTAGATTTTGTGCCTGCAGTTGGGCACATGCACAAATTAGAGCCCTACTTATTTAAACATGCTGCAGTTTATTTTTCTCTTTATGGCACAATTATTTAACCTTTATTTTAATTTAGGAACTGAAGGAATATCACCATAACATCTCTTAAAATTATAACCTAATTAAAAAAAAAATACATGGTCTTTATGGCAGAACAGCAATCTACACTGAGCCGACGGATTTGACATTTAAATGACCATTTCAATTAAGTTGGAACTGAACAGACTATTGCTTTCTAGTGTAGTCCTATTTGCAATTTTAGAATACAGCAGTTTTATCCCAACAATATCCACGTGGTGTGCATTGGTGTTCCAGTTGTGGCACATGCAGAGGAGTCCATATGGATTGTATTTGCATTTGCACTCTATAAATACATAATCACTCTGTAAAGTTCAGAACATTTTGTCTCTGTGTCTGACCGTGATCTACCAAACCAACCGGAGTTTTGAAAGGAAAACATTTTGGCAGCATCACACAGTTAATGACCGCGCGTCGGATGCCAATTCTCAACCTCATGTTCTCGTCCAAAACACACAATCATGCTCATTTGCAGAGGAGCTAGAGTCAACAATGCTTGTTGCTACCTGTTTCAAGCAGGACTCATTAGTATGAGTTGTTTCTCTCGTTCGTAATTGTGCCGAGTGGGAACTTGACAGTATTAAGCACCAAAATGAGGAGTGACAATTAGCTGTAGTGTGAATGGTGTCTTGGCTCATAGTAAGTCGTAATTACAGTCAGCTCAATAAGTATTTGGACAGGGACACCATTTTGTTATTTTGGCTCTGTACACCGCCACAATGGATTTGAAATGAAACAATTAGTATGTGCTTTAAGTGCCGATTTTCAGCTTTAATTTCAGGGTATTTACATCCAAATTGGGATGAAGGTGTAGGAATTTCAGACATTTATATTTGTCATCCCTTTCTAGGGACAAAATGTAATTTGACATATGTGCAGCTGTTCCTAGGACAGGTGTATGCTATTCCACTGTTAGTTCATGCACAGATTAGCTGATAAAAGGTCTAAGTGTGGAACTTTCATTTTGAATCTGTTGTTGCTATCAGTCAAGATGAGGAACAAATGACCAAAGTCAGTTTGGTTGCTGAAAAATCAGACACCAACATTCAAAAGAAATAGCAGAAACACAGAACACACTGAGGATCTGAGCAATACAAAAAATGGCCTGGTAGACTACTGCAGTGGATGACAGAAGAATCCTTTCCCTCCTGAAGAAAAACCCCTTTTCAACTGTCAGCCACATCAAGAAGACTCTCCAAGAGGTAGGCATATCTGTGTCGAGAAAACAGGATAAGGAAAAGACTTCACCTTAATAACTGCAGAGGGTTTACCACAAGATGCAAACCTCTTATAAAACTGAAGAACCAAAAAGCCAGGTTACAGTTTGCCAAGAAGTGGAGGCGAGGGTTATGGCAGGATGTACTCTGAGGTGTACAGAGCAACCCGGTGCCTTAAATCTAATTGGACGGCAGGACACTAACCCAAAACAGACTGCCAAAGCCAACCAAAGACTCTCTCGAATGGCCACTTGAGCTACAGAAGTGAGTCAATCTCAAGGCCCCATATTAAAAGGCTCAACTTTACAGCTTTAAACATGTCCACAGCCTGGTACAAGAAACTGTTTAAGTCTCTATAGCTGAATTCCACGTTCATGACAACTGTACAAGAGGTTAATTTTTATACAATTCACCTGTTAAAAGGATATCACTACTTAAAGTTATGTATAATTAAGAGCATGGCTGCTTTGAGTGACAGGTGGGTCACAGCCAGGCTTCATTCAGTGTGCCTCAGCTCCACCAAAGCTCCACGTCTTTGCCTGTTTCGCTTCCAAGCGGCACTTCAGAAACCTGTGGGTCACGTCAGGGAAACTACGTCCATTTTTTATTATACAGTCCACGTGAGTTCCAAACTTCAGTCAATGACTGCAAAGGATTTGCAACCAAGTATTAAATTTGATGACTTTATTTAATATTATGTCAATTTGTCCAATTACCAATTGCACTTGTTTTTGTTCTGCCGTTTCTCTCCTGTACCCCCGCCCAGGCTGAAAAATTGATCAAACAGCAGAATAAGCTCAGGTTTCTCAGTCTCTTGTTCTGGAGTCAGTCATGCCTTCAGAATCGAGAGGGACAAACAATATTTTTAAAGTTTCTCTAGCTTTTCAGCCAAGCTAATTATTTCCAGTATTGCTCACTCTGCCTTAACCACAAATTCAAAATGATTTATGTTTCCATATGTAAAGAAATTGGGATCCTGAACTCCAATAGTAGCTGGTTGCTGATTAAGCCCTCATTCTAATTTTACACATTCTAGATTTCCATGTGATACTCAATGTCCTAGTTTAATACCCTACGTGATGGAAGCAAATGGGTCAAAGCTCCCGTTTTTAACTGGGCGCAGATGAATGTCCATCACTGCAGTTTGTGGGAAAAACTTTCAAAGTGAAATGTTGGATTAGAGCAGGAACTTTCTTCATCCTGCTAGCTGACAGTTTTGCGTCACAGCATGAATCCTTTTGTCACTGCAAGATATTTTGAGTTTCTGGTCATCCTGTCTCTAAAAGCACCCACTAGAGCCAGCTGTAAGATGCGATTAGAGCCTTTTCTGTTCTTTTTCATCTGAATCATATTCAAAAGACTGATGCTGTTGTCTTAGATTTTTGCTGAGTGGAGCACGCTGCTCTCAGCAAACTTGACCGCACACACACGACCGCGGTAGCAGAGATGCTTGACTGAAGAATGTTCGTCAACCTCTTAGCGGTTATTACTGAGAACAGCTATTTGACA
Source organism: Morone saxatilis (assembly GCF_004916995.1). Taxonomy (NCBI): domain Eukaryota; kingdom Metazoa; phylum Chordata; class Actinopteri; family Moronidae; genus Morone; species Morone saxatilis. The sequence continues at coordinate 9,357,121 of NW_023339785.1, forward strand.
TTTGAGAGCAACCCAGATACTACTGTCTGTCTGCAACAGAGAGGATATTACCTGTTATTCAGTTACTAGTGCAGACATTTTACAGACCAGGACAAATCTCTGTCAATTTCCAATTTAACATACTGATGGAGCCATTTTCTGTTGAGTGCTAGGTGTGTTATTTTTTTCAAAAGCTGTTTTCCATCTCCTGTCTGTTTTGCAAGGTCTACACTTTAATACTCTTTAGTAAGAGGGTGAAAGCATGCGTTAAGGTGTGTAGGGGGAGTAATAGTAATAGTTATAGCTCCGAAAGCTGATTTTTTTTTTTTTTTTCTTTTTTTTCACAGAATAACACCTATTTTCTGTCCAAAGGGAACAACAGCTCCCTTTTTCGTCTTGAATTTGCAGCCTCACTGACTACATTAAAGGTTCTCAAGAGGTGCAACATACAGTGAATTTCAGTAACATGGCTACAAGTTAGGATAATCAAAAATGTATTTTGATAATCCCAAATTGTATTTTATATTAATTGTCTTTACTTTGATTAGTTAATCATGCATTGTATCTTCATGCATTGATATGTTGGTCTTTGACTCAGAGTACATATTACATTAAAGGGTTTAAGGCTGAGCTTTTCCTGCTTCTCAAATGTCAGAATTTGCTGCTTCTGCTTCCTCTTTTTAATATCATTGCCAATTGAATATTTAAAACATCATTTTTTAAAACAATTTTCTGACATTTTATTGACTAAACAATTAATCAATTAAGCTACAAAATACATGAATTAATCAATAATGAAAATAA
>NW_023339785.1:9357988-9358201 GCF_004916995.1 Morone saxatilis
AACAAGAATGGATGTAATATCCTGCCCTGCCCCATTCAAGGAGCCAGATACAATACGGCTGTATGTAAACTGCATGCTCCGACAGCCAAACCAATACTCAAGAACTCGAAGAAGTTAATAGTTTCTCAAGTCTGATCGAGTGGAATGTTTAAGAGGCGTCTGAGAAAGGTGTGAACTGCCACTGATTTCCTTTAGAGCACAGATGCGCAGACC
>NW_023339785.1:9358301-9423705 GCF_004916995.1 Morone saxatilis
TCTCTCTCGCACACACACACAAACACACACACACAGAGTGAGAGTCAGTAAATTAGCTCCACTTAGCTCCACCTGTTTTCCAAGCTCAGTGCTAAACTCTCTTTCACCTCTCTGCCTACAGAGAGCAGAACAGATGTGATTGCTAGAATATTCAGCACCCTTTCACATCAACTAATAGTCTCATTTTTATTTCACGTGAAAAAAACATATAAGCCAAGTTAATGGAGCTCTTAGGCTTCAATCAACTTTCAGCATCAGTTAATTTGGACCTGCTTGCTGAAACCAAGACGTGTGCCCATGTCCATTTAAAATAAACTTCATAAATCTTGGTTAATTAACGTTCCGCTGCCCACCCAGTGCCAATCTCTATTTTGTTTACATATATTATAACTGCACAAGATGACAAGTAAGTAGTACAATGAATCATGAGAATCTCTAATGTCTTTTTCTCTAGCATTTTCCACAGCAGCAGCTTTGTGACGTTGGTAGCTAATTACAATATCTTCGACTCATCTCTGCCTCCAGCCTTTTGTATTTCCAGAAAGAAGGCTGGGGTTTGGATATCTAGTAGGCTGAAATGGCTGTTGAAGAACCTACACACACTCCAGCTCACTCTTCCACACCGACACATATGAATGCACACACTGTATCTGTGATTTTAGTTGTCTGAATCAGTATTTGTCACAATGAGCAATACTTACCCAAAGTTATGATACTTTTTGGTGTCGTCAAGGGGAGAGTTTGCGGAGCTTCTCCCTTGACAGTGAATGGGGAAGGAGTGTGAGGACTGGCTCCCCTTCAGTGGCTGTCCGCATGTTTGAGAGAAAATTCACACACCAGCACCTCTAAAGTTCACAAATTATAACCGTATATATATGTATATATATCAGAAACAGGCACATGCCCCCCTCTAAAAACCACAACAACTTGTGTGTGTGTTTATCGGTGAGCTTTAGAGGTGCTGGTTTTTGTTAAGACTGGGCAGAGTCAGCCTAGCTGTTTCCCTCTTTTGATGACAGATATCATAGTGGTATCAATCTTCTCATCTAAATGGCTGTTCACATATATGAACTCAAAGAAGCAGATTCTATCCTCCCTTTCACAAGCCTGAAGATTGTGGGTTTGTTAAGTTGAGCGTGTAATTTACACACTTCACTGACTGGACAGTTCTTTCCACCTATTGCCCCTGTACTGGTGCACAATGAGGTAGTCCAGTTCTGGAGCGATGCGTTCCTACACATTATTTCTTGGTACCTTATTAAATGTCAATCACATTGGATGGGGAAACCATTTACTGCGACAACTGCCCTTTTCCGTATTTGTTTAAGGTGCCTTTACATAGCTGAGTTGGCGCTAACGGCTCAACTGCTAACAGCTGTGCTTCCATTTCCTGAGGCAGTCAAGTGCGAATGGCTGTCTCCGGGTCATCGCTCCCGCAAGTCTGAGGAAATTTGCATGAAGTTGAACCTTTCTCAACTTCTCCAGGTCATGCGACTGGGTGACTTGAGAGTCTTGAATGGAGCCAAGGGGCTGTTTGGAAGTTTTGTGCACCGCTATTGTTTGAATTCATATTGAAAGTAAGAAAAATTACTATTGTTCCCAAAACGTCAAACTATTCCTCTATAGATCTTTTCTGACTCTGATATAATTTAGTGGGTTTTAAGTGTTTTTACCAACACACTTTATTTCCTAATGGTGTTTGTCATTTTCTATCCGGGAGATAAAACACTGTAGCTGTATATTTCTGTAAAATAAAAATACCCATGGTGCAAAGTGGCATCCTTTAGCAATAATGCAGCTCCGAAAGTAATTTCTTGATAACATCCCAAGGTTCAGGATAGCATACAGATCCAGAATCTCAAGAGCGTGAAACATTGATTGTATCATGCAAATGTAGCAGTTTTCTTTTGTCATTCACAGAGCACAACAGCCCCGTTTGTTCAGCATTTCCCGCTCGTTTACTTCCTCTCACAAAGTGATGATTGTACTTTTCTTCTCTAATCACAATATCACAGTCACGCCCATCAGTCTAAGCTGTTTAATTTGTGTGAGACTAAAATGTGTATTAATGTTTGAAGTGAATTTGCTAAGTTCGTGACATTACATATTTGCACAACTCCAACAGAAAAATAAACTGTCACTGGCGTTGTATGAACTGTGATAATGGGTCTGATATGTAATTCATTCAAATTCTTTACTTTTATTGGATCTGTTAAATACAGTGACACATTAATTTCACTCGGTGACATGTTCATTACTGTGTGAAACGTTCTCTGAAATGAAATATTGGTGCCACCAAATTACGCGAGCGTGCCACTAATGGGAAAATGTCAGGCGCGGCAGGAGCAAAAAATAGAGCTCTTCTGGGGTTTTGAGTTTAAACAACTCGCTGCCTGGTTTAATTGCAGTGTAGTTTACTCCAAAACTGTAAGGTTACTACTTTTGCAGAGCAGATATAGCACAAAGCATATTTCAGTTCATGGCCATGTATACTGACAAGCAATTAAACTAGGTATGCTGCTGCGGGTCCCTTGTAGATTTTGGTTGATCACACGATCATCCAAGTTGCTTCTTGTGTCGTTTTGATGTTTGACTCCAACTTTGACAGCATGACAAATTAAACTCTGAAATGAACGTAACCAAAGGCTTTATTTAGGTCCTGTGCAGCATTTACAGTGTATAGTCCAATGTCTTATTGTCACATACAATCAGATGCTTTTAAATCCATTTATTAATTCACACGACCTAAAAAAGTCACAGCATTGATGTATATATTTGCTTTTATAAACACAATAAAAACTAGGGCTGCACAGTTAATCGAAATATATAGAAAATCGCAATATGCAAAAAGTAGAAGCTGCAATGTTTTAATGAAGGTCAAATCTGTGACATTATAATGAAGTCCTGTAGTAATCTTTAAATCTTCAAATCTCTTTCTTCCAATTCAAGAAAACATATTTGTTTGTTACAGACCCAAAATTTCATATCATGATTTTAATAAATCTGTGATGCAAACATGATAATTCACACATTAATGATTCATTCCTATCGCAATCCCAATATCTGTGAAAATAATGGCAATGTTGTTTTTTCATGTTAAAACAGTACTTTCTTTGTTCAGCCCTACAAACTGAGGATTTTCTCTTGTGGATGAAGGCGCAAGCAGTGTTAGAGGAGGACATTGTCATTAGTTCACTCCTCTGGGAAAGCCTTACAGAGAAAAAGAGGGTGTAAGGTCATCACAGTGGCTCTTTTTTCCCTTCACCATGGGAGTGTCACACTGAGCTTCCTCCCCCTGGATCTCTGTTTCTCTGCTACTGGGCAGTCGTGGTGTAAATTATTGTCCTGGGTATAAATAGGCTGACAGTCTGGCAGGGCCAGGTGGTCTAATCTGCCAGTTCAGTGTCCTGCTCCCTTCCTGGCAAGGTGGTGTGGCGGTTGTTTGTCCCCACATTAACATTGGCCTCAGCACCCACAGATGGACTAGTTCTTGTATATTGATGAAAAGATGGCCTCGGAGATACTTTTTAAAACTATTATAAATGAGAGACACTTTAATTAGTTGGAAGGCATAGTATCAAATATATTACAATGTGTCCTCAAAATCAACCTACTTTTTGACATTTTGTGGAAATACAATACGAACTATAACCTAGAGTTGCAACAATTAATCAATTAGTTGATTGATAGAAAATTAAATATTTACTATTTTAATTATATATATTAATTAATTAAATATTTAAGTCATCTTTCAAGCAATGAAATGGCAAATTTTAAGAAAAGATACTGTAGTAAAGGCAATATCATAGGGATTTAGACTGTTGCTCAGACAAAGAAAGACATTTGAAGAGGTCACCAAACTATGAATTGATTACTTGAAAAAATATTAGGCCCACCAATGACCATAATCATAAGTTGCAGCCCTACTAAAAAACAAAATAATTCCAGCATTAGGTCTACTGCTGTTTTTTAAGACCACATTTGTTTTGATTCCCTTTTCCAAGGCAAATTCTGCTTATCATTCATGTCAAATAAGTTGAAAACAGTTTCCAACTGTTTTCTTCTGTTTTTGTGCTGTAACTTCTTTTTTTAGGAGAGAAACTGTTCGTGCTTTCAATTATGCCTCCTTGTATCCAATCTCTTGCCACCTGGAAACAGTATGGCTGCTGAATATTCAGCATAACAAGGTTTTCCCCCTGGTGACAGTTTTGGAGCAGCAGCAACAACAGCCATCATTACTGTGTGGTTACTACAACCTGTCTGCCACAGCTTTTCATTTTGGGATTTTTTTCTTTGTGGTATACAGTGATTATTAGATGCTGTTTTTATGGAAGTTTACGTTAAATGTCTGTTGTTCTGCAGCCACTGGATTTAAACAGAGTTGGCATGTAGATGCTGATTGAGCTAATAATGCTATAGACAATATTCATTATCTGTGTTTTACAGCACCTTAGTGAGAATTACTTTGTATTTTTTGGCGGCCATCCCAGTCCAACTTTTCCTCCTCATACCGCCTTGTCCCTGTGTTGTCTGTCTCCATCTTCACCGTCATCACTTTCTCCCATCTTCAGTCGTTTCCCATCAGAGGTGCCAACATGTCACCAGCAGCGCTTAAGTCTAATAGCTATGGGGACATTTTCTCTGACACCTGCAGCAAACATGAAGCCTGCTGGGCTGCTGGGAGAACAGAGGGAGGTTTATCTGGGATGGCAGGCCTTGCCTCCATCACCATGCCAATAGAGACAGCGGCACAGAGCTCGGCACTTCACAGCCAGATAAGGCCCCCAGACAAAGACGCATTGCAGCTAGACCCCACTCACCACAATGGAGGGGAGAAAACAAGATATGTGACTAATGACCCCTGACAGTTTGCTCCAGTTAAGCACTTTACTTTTAGAGTTAGTAGTCTGTGTTGCTAGTATAAGTTGGTCGCGAAGCTAAAGGTATTCATCATACAAAACTAAAGTTTCTTAAAGAATCCTTGAAGTTCTGTCTTGTTTTAGCTAAATTTACATTGTGGGTACAGTTGAGTTGGACCTCATTTCCAAGGACTAGTAGGCCAAACATACTGTACATAGTAATCATGTGATTAAATATGTGAAGGAAAAGATTAAGCTTTCATTGCTCTGGCACCATGGTCAAAAACACTGTAATCACCATATATTAATTATTATGATTAGCATTTTTCGTGTAAATTGCCTAATCACACTGGTGTTTTACTCTGACAACTGATTTATGGTCACGTTATTGTGTACATGTAACATTACTGCCATCATGCTTTGTAATAAGAGTTTAATTAGTTTTTTAGTTTTCCATATGGTTTGGTTGAGGATTATTTCCTTTTTATGATTTCTGTCAGAATGTAAATAATTAAATAATTTAAGTAGGTAACTTTTCTACAAATATTTGCTGAAACTATATCTTGACAGCATAAAAACCAGATGCGATGTTCGATAAAGAGTGTGTCAAATTTGAAAGAAATAACCATGGCTATTATCCTGAAAAAACCCTCGTTTGTGCTAATATTATAAAACAGGAAATTGCCGATTGTAAGTGCCATCAATTTAAAGTTAATTTGAGATTTATATATCACAGGTGTGTTAAAAATGAGCTTCTTAGAACCTGTACAGGCAAGATTTTTTCATGCTCAGAATCTTTTATGAACAGAACAAAAGCACATCGTTGGCCCCAGGACTCCAGTTACCGGTTCCGTCAAACTTTATTGTTTTAGAGTCCTTTCCTCTAAGTGAAGAAAAGTAGACAAAAAGTAATGAATTACTTTCTCAGCTCAGTTGTACTGAATGATTGCAGTGAAGTTGACAGTTAAGGCCAGATCTTAAGTTCTTTTTTTCACTTTTGAAAGCTTATATTAGCCAGTTCCTTTTTAGATTTTTTTTTTGCAGTGACCTTTGGCTCTTTTATATCTATTCCATGTGCACTGCACTAGAGTTGTTCCGATTCCGATACAGAAGTATCGGAAATGGGCTACGATACTGGGCCGACAAATCCATCGGGTATTGAGTACTGAGTCCAGGCCACGAATCCGAAACACGTAATTATTAAAATAGTAATCTATTTAAACTGGTTAGCTCTTGTCTGACACGAGGTTCTTCCGCTGCTCTCAAAACAGTTGCGCTGCTGCGCCAACCGCACCTGGCCCTGTTTCTAGAGGGACAAGGAAGAAGGATCACCTGACCACTGTACAAGGAGCCTAACTAGCACTGCATAATCAGTCCGTTGTCAGTATATATCGGAGCCCACCCAGCAAAAAAATATTTGCTGCCCACTTTTCTTTTAAAAATTACCCTAGATAAGTAAGTTCGTTGCACTACTGTTTTTTAACCTGTCTCTAATAAAAATAAATGTTGAATTTGCTGTATCATCATTACAAGGTTAACCTGACCAGGCTACCCCAATAAACAATACTACTCACAAGTCATCGCAGGGCGAGTAATAGTTTTTTTTATAAATACTGGTATCGGATCGGTACTCGGTATCGGCCGATACCCACAGCACAAGTATCGGAATCGGTATCGGTATCAGGAGGAAAAAAATGGTATCGGAACATCTCTACACTGCACCTTCACAAGTCTCTATGGGATATAGCCACAGCTAGAGCTTTGGATTAGGAAATCAACTCTTTGTTTGGCTTAACATGGCAGGCAAACTTGAGTCACAGTGCCACAAGAAGCCTGGGTCATCCGGTCTGTCACCATGAATATAAAGAGTGGATTTATATCCTCACACTCGGATATGACCAGGAATAATGCAGGGTAGGGTAAGGTCTGCGTGCTCTTAGTCCTTTTTTCACATTTTCATACAAAAAAAACCCTGCAGCTTTTCACTACAGAGCTTGTTCTCGTTCCATGGCTAATAGACTGCAAGTAATGAATATCAATTTATGTATGGCCATGAGCAAAAGATTTGTATCTGCGCAGATTGTTTTCTGGACTGGGTTAAACTTTTCTGAATAGTGCAAGCATTGTATAAAGGCTTAAGAATCTGTAATCCCTTCATCATAGGTAGTTATTGTATTACATGGTGGCTTCGAACATGATATTGGTCTATTACAGTGCCTAAGCGTGAAAAGAGCAAGCCATTCACTCAGATTCCTTTAAGGCAACTCATTTGGCATGGGTCACCTCATGTGACCAAGATCTTTGCTGAAAGCAAAAAGAGAAAATTCAGAAAGTCATTCAGATGATTCTGTTTTTTTTTTTTCTTTTTCGTTTTATTATTTATTGTGTGTGTCGGCATAAGTGTTTGTGCTTGTCTGGCAAGAAATTAACTTTGTCACAGTGGCCCTAGACAACTGCAGGCAGGAATTGCTGAGCCTGATGTTGCACTCGGGGAACAGTAGAGTCATTACGCTCTAGCAGACCACTTAATAGCTTTGGCTGATGCAGAGTTTGGAAATCCATCAGTCAATTGGGCAAGACAGAGATGAGCAGTCTACTGAGTGTCAGTATGCTTAGTATGTGAGGAAACAGGTTGCAGGACAATGGAGCTACTCTCATTATGAGCTTGAGTCATATAGATACAACTAATTGCTTTTTCAAACTACAAGATATCAGCCAGTAATGGTTTGATCCAGCATCACATTGGGCATCATGAACAAGAGCGTTAGGAATGACAGTACGTTGCTTAATTCTGTATTTAGTCAAAGGTTTTATTGCACACGATGGATTTAGTGAATTTATGACCAATCAGAGTGCCGTATACTGATATCCCTTTGTTTGTAGCGGTATGTATGAGTTGTATGCCGCTACACTGGAAAGTAATAAATTTACCTTCAGGTCTCTTTGGAGGATTGCTAGAACTAATTTGTTTATAAGCCCAAACAGAATAAAAATGCTGCATATACACATCTCAATCCGAAAAAAACAGCACTTGTATTTATACAGCGCTTTTCTGGTCTACTGACTACACAAAGCGCTTTACACCGGTCACATTCACCCATTCTCACACACATTCATACACTGATGGCAAAGGCTTCCATGCAAGGAGCCAACTAAGGTCGCTCATACACTCACACACTGATGGTACAGCCGTCAGAAGCAATTTGTGGTTCAGTATCAGATTACTAGAGGACTTTTTATTTTTTTGATACAAACTCTTAAAGAACTGTACAGTAGGATAACAAGAAATAACAACCTATTCAAACAAGTCCAAGAAAAAAAATATTAAAGCTGGGATACACCGGGGCAGAAGTGCTGTAACAAACTAAAGACCGCTAAAAAAACGCATGTCTTTTTGCGCATGTCACGCAGACGTTACAATTAAATGTCGGAGCATGAAAACACAAGACCATATTAGATCACATCCCACATAAACAGTTGACCCGCAATCTTCAATCAGAATGAAAAAAAAATTGATTAGCCCCCCCCAAAAAATTGCCTGAAGTGATGTCACATGAGGGCTGAAAAGTGAAGCAAGCTGTCATGGCGACGACCATGATTCCAAACTCGAGGCTTGAAAACGGTACTCCACAAACCAATGGGTGACGACCCAATGAGTTCACACTTAAGTTAAAAAGAAGTGGGCTTACCAAACCTTGCTTCTTATGTCTGCTTGAGGCTACCGGCTGAAGGCTACCCTAGCAGGTACTAGCATAACACACCTGAATTTCTGACTGAACTGTCCGAAGTTGAGTTGCATTGTAAATAATGTAGGCGCTAGAGTTTGATAAGAAAGGAGAATAAGTTAAATAAAACAAACAATATCTCTGGTTCTACTGCATCGATCTTTATCCCTTTTCTCTGCTTTAAACTGTCCATTGTGTGTCTGAGAGTGTTATAGGAGTGCAATGACTTGGACATGAGTTTAATGATGAACTGCCAGTTTCAGAAACTTGAATCCACACCTCATACTCATATGAAGTAGGGCCCATCAAAGAAACCTCTCAGATTTAATCTCCACTGTGGGCACGTGGTACCTCGGCTCTAAATATGAGTCTCAGTAAGTTATAGCGTAACTGACTGAGAAGATTTTTGCTGAAACAAGTTAAACCGTATATAATTGCAAATTCAAACCTCATACGAATGTAATTCCCTCCATCTTGTCATCATGTGGACAGGAGGGCAGACAACCTGGCCCATTGTGTCAGTCTGTAAGGATGTCTTGTCAGTCTTAGGCTCCCAGCTAACCTCAGTGTCAGCACTCTGATCTGACTGGTTAGGATTGCCGACGCATTGCCACCAATGAAGTAAATTACCTTAGGTAGCTTAATCAGCCGTGATAATGGTGCTGGCCAGTATGATTTGTCTTCACTGTGGCCTATTAATTATTTATAATTTGCTTCAAGGTACGGCTAGATTTGGTGGCGTGAGAAATGACTACAGCAGAGTAAATAGTGAAGAATTTGTTACTCCTCCAACAATTTAGTAGCATGGTTTCTGTAAACTTTTATACTTATTGTGATTTATATTATCACATTTTAAGGTGTCAAACCACATTCTAATTGGGAGAGCACTTTACGGAGGTTAAGAAAGTAGAATCTGAAATATCCTTATATAAGCAGGAATATTTGGCGCTAAGCATGAAAGATTTCTGGAACCTACTGGAATAACTTGACTCTGTTTTATTTCCTTACACTTGGACACTATTCATATATGTTGCAAACATATTGCTGGTTTTTACGCACTGATCTACAATGTAAAATGGCAAATAATATCTGGTGCTGGCTACTTTTAATTCATTAGTTTGGTCATTGATGCCTGCTGTGGACCCTGATGCAGTAAATTAAACAGCTAAGCAATTTATCAATTTGTCAATCAACAGAAATCAAAATTGAAACTGTTTATCAGTGAATATGAAGAAGATTTAAAATATTTGCTAATATTTATTTAGCACGTTTCTACTTTTCTCTGTTTGATATTGTCCATTAAATTTTTTTTGGACACTTAATTGAACAAAACCAGACATTTGACAGCATCATCTTGGTTCGTCATGTTATAGTAACAATTTATAGACTAAACAATTCATTAATTAATCATGAAAATAATAATCAGCAGATCTATAATAATAGATATTGTCAATAATTGTAAGATGCAGCCATAGAATTTCACGTAATAGCACGTAGCCTTCTTTAAAAGGTCTCCCAGTCTATCCTGCATCCTAAAGAACCCTATCTATGTCTAGGTTTAATTGTGTCAGTATGCTGCACAGTTTCTCTCTAATTCTAAGCAGCTCATACCTCTTATCAGAGGCGGTTTCGGTGTTGAGACAAGGTAATTAGCTGTTAAGAGAGAAGTCTGCATTGAGGAGCAGAACAGACTCATCTGCTTTTCAATCAAAGACTGTGCACTCTGGTCAGGGCCTGCAGGGAACACAATGGACCAGATACATGAGGATGCCTCCTCATAACTTGCACTGACTTGCACAGATGGTATTATTTCATTATTACTATGAGTGACAGCCAAATGTGTATACTTTTTAATTGTGGATCCTTGCAACATAAAATACATACACTTAAGCACCAATCGACAAAGGACTTCATCTCTTTATTTCTTTCTTTATTCTTCATTCAGAGAATATGGAGCACCCAGCCCATGTGCCGGCGCAGGCAGAAATGGAATCTGTTAAAAGTGAGACAGCTGCATACTTGGCTTTAACTGCACGACAAGTAATTTAAGACACAGACGATCATACCTATTATAGCTTGCTTTAATGTTAGTTCGACAAAAGATGAGAAAAGTGTACTCTGTTTTGTACGGCGGAGAGTGAATTGTACTGCCTGTGGTCATTGATTCACAGCATCCCACGCAGTATTTGTTGTAATACAAGGCAACACCCTCCTCAGGTCAGTGAGTGTTCTGGTTGCCTAAAACCATTTCAGTCATGGGGATCCTCGCAACGAAGAACGCCTCCTTTTTTTTTTTTATTTGAGGAGTTAATCAGATTTTTCCGAAATCCTTTAACAGCTCAATTTCATATGGTGACTGGGAAAGAGCTGTGTGTGGACTGACTATTTAGAGTGTGATTCTCTTCGGGTGACGTATCATTTTAATCTCTTTTCCGACTCCCCTTCCTAAGTATTTTCCTGCTTGATATGAGTTTAATATTTTATCCCGTGTCGTAGGTCTAACCGAGACATCAGAGTCAAAGACGGGGGTGTCTGCCTGTAGTGGCAGCGTTGGCCTCCCTGTCTCATCCTTTCCCCTCTATACACATGCTTTAGCCTGCCCTCCTACCTTTCTTCCCTGACTTAAGTACTTGTGACAGGGAGAGCTGAGCCCCATCTACCCCTTCACATGCAAGATTGCTTTTTTTAAACCTTTATTTACCAGGGGTTGGTTGACTCAACACCTCTGCTCCGTTCCAGGAATACCCCGCCACACATTCACCCTGTTGCCCATATTCAAACTAGGACTGTGCCGTGTATTTTAATAAAGACTATCGTGCACACTCTGAAGGATACTGCCTCTGGCCACAATTTTAGGAATTTTTAAAGAAAGATATAAAAGCCTTGACTTTTTACAGGATGGAGACTGAACATAATAACAGAGATTTTAAAAACAACACAGCCTTGTTCCTTTTTATGACCATGTCTAGTAATAAGTCATTTACTCATTTACTCTTAATATTCTCATTAAGTTCCCTCTTTGTCATGCTTTGCCTCATTAACGTAATAAACTAATCACACGCACTTGAGTTTTTCTTTTTAGATCTCTTCTCAGAGGGGAACTGTACTCCCAGTAATACTTCAGCCACCTAAACACTTGTCTCTGCCTCTCCAGCCGATATTAAATCCTGTTTATTTTTAGTCTTTTTTGATGAAATTCTGTTTGTTGGTTTTTGTTTTGTTTTGGCACAACCGAATTATATCCTGGACTGCAGCTCACGGTGTCTGTGAACGAGAGGGAAAAAATAATTTCCCCGACCTCCTCACTGGCCAAAGACAGCAAGTGTGTACGGCTGTCAAACAACACACACTGGCTCCCTGCCCACTCGTAAATTACGGAGCGAAAGCCTCTCCCAAGACTGCCTTTAATGAAACAGTTAAGTCAGTGAGGTTGTTTCCCATGCCCAGCACCACAGCTGTCAGTCAAGAGAGTTGTGCGCTCAGAGACCAAGACCGTGTTTACAAATTATGAAAAGCAGCTTGGCTAGGTTCATTAGTTCCTTTATCGCTCGTATTTTGTTGCATGTGGAGCGGTTTTCTTTACTGTACTCTCGTGTGAGAGACTCCAGGGGGTATATCCAGGCATCTGTGTTGATGTTGTAACAGAGTAAAGCATTAGGAGCTGCAGCGATTTGGCGATTTATGCAGCAATAAGTCAACAGAAAAAATAATTGGCAAGTATTTTCAATCGTTTAAGTAATTTGTTGAGCAAAAAACGCCAAATGATGGTTCCAGCTTCTCAAATGTGAGACTTTGTTTCCTTTTTCTTACATTAGAGTAAGAAAACAAGACATTTGAGGACATCACCTTGGACTCAACTATCTGTTTTTTTGCTGTTGGATGCTTTAATGAAAACTAGGATAACAGGCCCTCTGTGATCACGTCTTAATGACCACGGGCTTCAGAATGGCTCCACTAGCTTGTAGACACATTCAAGTATGTTCACTCTATCTAACTCTTAAAACTATCATTACACCAGAGCTGTAGGCCCTGTGTAAACTTTTCCACTAACCTAAGATGCAATTTAATTTGTTATTTGAGGAGCCCATTTCATTTCTTTCCTCACGCTTGTTTCCTGTCTTGGGGCGTTAGAAAATAGTATTGTTGGTCCTCTGGCTATGTCTGTTAACATTGTACCACATTGTTTTCCTGCTCAACATCCGAGTTTTCAGCCTCGGCCATGTCTAAATGATGGAAGATTACCTTACGCGTAACCAGTTTCTTTCTCTTGGATCGTTGTTTGGTGGAGAACAGTGGACACGTCTGCTCTCTCTGTCCTCTAGTGGCCCTCTCTTTGCCCTCTGGCTGTCCTAAACATTTTTTGTGATATGTGCAAAGTTAAATCTTTTGTGTAACGTCAACATGACTACACAAGCAACTCTTTAGTTGGTGGAAAAGCTATACAGATGATTTATAGCACACATACTTGTTCTGTTGCACCGTTTTCATCCCTCACTGCTGAATGGAGTGAATGTAAGTAGTTTTTTTTTTTTAATTGTTTATAAAAACAGTTTTTGGATGAAATGATTTGTGACCAAAAAACAAAAGATCTACGGCCATATCTTCGAGAAGTGCACCCACAGACCACAGATGACTGCTTTAGTGTTTCTCTGCATTTGTTTTTTAAAATTTATTTACAATTGTTTTTACACTGTGGCCTGCACATATTGCAGCATCGTGGTGCTGCCATCTCTCCAGCATGTTGTTTGCCTGTGTGTAGGAAAGCTTGACAGACTGTCAGCTCTTCAACATGTCAGCGGGTGCTCATTAACAAACGGATACTGAACCACGTGATTGCATGTTTGCCATGGTGTGGGAAGAGCTGCGGCTGTATTTTTAGTATATACTGTACAATTTCTTTTTTGTATGCAGTTAAAATGATTAATTATGTTGATTGTGGAGCATGCACAGTTTTGCTAATTGTGATTGTAGGAAGGATGACAGAAATAAGCACATCACAACAAACCTGACAATTATTCTGTCCAGTGATGCGTTTTCATTTCCCACAACCCACACGTGACATCTGACAACTGCAATGGTTTTCCTTGCCTTTTAATTCCTCATATATGCGTCCAACCAACTGTATAAAACCCACAAAACTCATTGAGAAGCTATTCTCAAGTACAAATATTGAACATGCACATCTTTACATATATTGTGTGCTCATCTTTTTTTAATCTTGGCTCAAACAATAGCAGTTATCAGGAAGATGAACATAGTACTTATCTTTGAACTTTCTGCCCTTTACATACAACATGTTTTTTTATTCTCATATAAAGGAACTATAGTTAGAGCACTATAGACCATTTGAAAATATTTATAACCCTCAATTGCTCAAGTAGTGGACTTTCAAAGGTTGTTGTATTCCTACTACTATGTGTGTGATATAGAACCAAGACATTTCCATCAGAGTTGTACAAAGATTCGTATACCTGCATTCTGTTGCCAGCTATACTTACATACTACAATTTAGTGGCGTCTAGCGGTGTAGTTGCAGACCTTAACTCTCTTGCTTCGCCTTCCCATTCCAAGTACAAGGGAAAAACTACAGTGGCTGTGAAAGCAAGCGCAAATCTAATGTTTGGTTTGTCCCTTCTGGGCTACTGTACAAACATGGCGGTTCAACATGGAAGGCGACCCGCGGCATCTGTAGATAAAAAAAGCCTCATTCTAAGGTAACAAAAACAATTATATATCATTATATTATATTCCATGTCTGCCAATAAATCCTCCTAAATGTTACATACTGGACCTTTAAGACACATTACATTAAATCTGCTACACCGCAGAATGACACAAAGGATACATAGCAGTGAGCAGTTAAAATAATTCATTAGATTTTTGTCTGTGTTTTCCCTAACAAAATGAAATAACCACTAACCAACTTAAACTTTAAGACTTAAATCTGTGCTAGTAGATCTACTTTTTAAACGCTTTCCTGTTTGCATTTGTGTCGTCAAAGTGGTTGTACTGTAGTAGATAGGTTGTGCTTCTTACCCTGCTTGATGCTGTGGATATATTTTTGTGATTTTCAGACAAATGTAAAAAACCCGCAAGCCTTCATTTTGTTGCCCCTGTGTGGGAGATGAGGTGCTTCATCACAGAGATAAGTGCGCCGGCTGAGGGACAGCTACAGGAAAGAAAAGGTACACGAGAGTTGCTTGTGAAGTACCGATCAGTTCTTGTGAAGTTGGTATGATTAATCCAACGCTGCAGATTGTTGCAGAGGGCGATTTGGTTTGTGCCTTCCCAGGCTGCTGTTTCCCTGCTGTGGAGACAAAAGATGAATGGACCTATCGGGGCTATTATGAGGTATCTCCCTTCTCCATCACTATAGGGGCCGGTTCACTCTGATAATCCTCTCCTCACTGAGGGGATCCTCTAATCCCTGCTAGACACAGGTGTCTGGCCTGGTGCATTCGTCAAGATGACAAATGCGCTGAACTATGTGTGAAAATACATATGAAAATACATACTTACACAAGGCTAAACACATTGTCTGAATGATTAATGTCTGTAGGAGGGGATGCACAAGAAATGTCTAATGGCATTTTGAAGCAGTAAAACTGACATTGTTGCCCATCCGCTCTATTGATTTACCAGTTACACATAAACAGCCATCAATAACAATCATGCATACAATGCCGCTGAGATGTTTTTTTGACTACTAAGAAATTCGACCAAACAATCATCAACCCTTACATCATTTTAGCCATCTGGCTGATTGCCTATACTTTCTTCCTCATTTTAACAAACAAGTTGCATTCCTGTTTCAAAGAAAATCTGTTATTCCATTTTAATAATGTCCATGTTCTCAGCAAGTGTGTCTGCATAAAACTCCTCAGCTTTTGTGCTTGCTCTGAAGCTTGCATATTGTTGAGCCTGCTGCTGGATCTGAATCACAATTTCCAAGACTGATTTCAAAGGCCAGTGTGAAACTTCTCTCTTCCCAGCTTCTCTGCTTCATTCATAATCATTAGTGTGCACATTTCCTCAGGTTAGCAGCTCCAGCTTTTTTCCAAACGATAGAAGAGTATTTTAGAACTAAGTGTGTGGAAATGAAAGATGTTGGTAATAACAAATATGATGGGGAATGTGGGTGCCTTAAGAGTGATGAATGCCATTTGTTGTGCCCACAAAGGACTTAAAAAACTGATTTTATATGCACCGCCCCCCATTATATTATTTTCCCAAATTAAAATAACTGTCATTATTTTTCTGAAGTTTAGGCTAATGCCATTCTGATGGTGAATAAGTAGCCTATTTCTTTGTCCTCTCAGTGGGGGTGTGTGCCTTTTCTCATTGGCTTTCTACTTGTGGTCGCTGTTACTTTGGTGAATGATCTGCCCACATTTTCAGCTGTTTCATTGTTTGGTGTAACGCCACCTATAGGTCCAAATACCTGTCAGTGCGAGGTTCAGAACATACTTCTATGTGACACTCCCCAGTGTCTTCTCTGCCCACTTTTGCCAACAATGTGCACCACTATCTAACATTAGCTTATAAATGGAGTCTGCTCACATACGACTCAGAGTCAAAGTCCAACACAATG
Organism: Morone saxatilis; assembly: GCF_004916995.1. Taxonomy (NCBI): domain Eukaryota; kingdom Metazoa; phylum Chordata; class Actinopteri; family Moronidae; genus Morone; species Morone saxatilis. The sequence continues at coordinate 9,374,477 of NW_023339785.1, forward strand.
TTCAAAGTCAAAGCTCACATTACTGCAAAGCTTGTAAGATACATTGTGATATTGTGGTTTTAGCTGGCTAAAGTTAGCTAGCTTACGAACGCAGATGAATTGCTAGCTAGCTAACGTAGCAAAATAAATTCCCCACCTAATGTGATCCATGATATTATGTATTATGACAAATAGGGATGCACCAAATTCTGGGCTGATACTGATACCCATGTTTAAAAGAACAATTAGGCTGATTCCGATGTTTTTTTGTGGTAATTTATCCACCCTTTTGTGTCAGGGAAACAAAGAAATCTACAAAGATAAGCCTCTCTGCCTTGTTGCAGCTCAGTCTATTCCTCTTCTCATCCAAGATGTGAGATGCCGAGCTGAACAGCTGCTTACTGTCTGTGCTGCTGCATGGAGCACATAGGTAGGACTCTTTGTGTGCAGTTTGAGCCAGTGCCGGAAAACGGAGGTGATTATTTCTCTAATATCCGAGTTGGAAATAACCAACACAACAATATGTCAGCGCCAAAGCGATGCAACACAACATATAAACACTGGTCGCTGACATAGGTGAATGCCTTCTTATTTGCTGATAGGCCGACGTCAAAAAGACAAATAAAGGCGGATACCGATGTTCAGCTGATGAATGCCAAACGGTGTTGATTTTAGCCAGCAATAAATTATGTCATGGTACAAAGCAAACAATGCTTTTTCAACTAGCCAAGAGCAATGCAAAGGAGGGGCATCCAATTAGCTAACTCCAGCCTAAGCTAAGCTGGGGTTGGCGAGCTGGTTGCGGCTGGCTTGGTGTGCGGTGTGGGTCTGGCATTGGTTGCTTTGTGGTTTTGGCTGATGGGGTGATTTGTAAACAGTTGGTTAGTAGCATGGAGACAATGGAACAATTAACATATAGAAACACTGCAGGTAGCAACGTTATTTGAATTATTATTGTAATTTATTTTGCAACCCCCAGTCCCGTGTATGTCACTTTGGCAGAATGCTAACTGCAGTTCACTTAATGGCCACTGGTGTCGCTATTAACTACTTTTCTGAAAGTTACATATAGAACCTTTTTTTGTTACATTCAATTGCAAATCAATCTTAGTTGTTTTGAATCTTTTCAAAATTGTCCTTACACAAGCCACTGTGGGAAATCAAAGGCTTCAGACTGTTATAAGTTAAAAAGGGACTGTTAATTGGGGGAGGTGTTAAAGATGGGTTTAATTATGGGAATAGTGATGTTTTGTCCTTTTCAAAATATTTTATAATCTTTTTTGTAAATATTCATACTTTGAGAGCCCGTTTCTGAACACAAGCCAGCGTTTTAATCATGTTTCTCCTTTCCCCCCATTCCCCAAGCATTTTTTATCCCAGTCTTCATTGTTTTCTATATTGAAACCATGTGGAAAAAGGAAACAATTGTGCATTCTTTCATAAACATTCCCTGTGTTCCCAGGGTTAATCGAAGGTTATCAGATTGTCTCCACTGAATCATATTTGGGGGTCATTAGAGGTCAGCAGTGTTGAGGACACGTTCGTAATAAATTTGATTATACTACAGACGAATAGTAAAAAAGTAAAAAAAATCCTCATCATTATAGTCTGTAGGAACTTGGGAAGAATTTTGGCAACACTTTCGTTCTGTTCTGTGTATTCACCACAACAGATGCAATAACTTTAATAAGCTGTTTTGATACTGTGTAGCAGTAGAACCCTGGGTAGCTCTTGCTCAGGGGACCAAGAAGGTGGTCTGTCTTGGAAGCAGAGTTTCTTCACATATGTTGCTAATCTGATGCTGATGGAGGTACACAGTTAATCAATGTGGCTGTGACTTTAAAAATGTGCTGGTAAAAAATAGATAGATAAAACTACATAAAGATATCCTGTATATAATAGGTGGATGAATAGTATCACAGAATTAGTTTTTGTTAGGACTAGGGGGTTTAATTACCAGCTGAATTACTTTTCAGCTGTATAAGGTAACAGACCACAGTACTCACTGAAGGCCTTGACTGCCAACAACAATAAAGGATGCAGGCTTTCAATACCTTTCTGCAGTTATATAGTTGCACATGTAAAATGCTTGTTCCCAGATTAAAATGCTCAGTACTGTTATAAAAGAAATAATGTTAAGTTATATAACAGCAGTGTAAATCCAAACTTTCAAGGAAACGGGTTTGTTCGTACAGTACATGTCCTTAACTGATGCCAATGTCTGGTTGTATAAGCCTTACTGCATGCTGCTCATCACTTGCGTTGGTTATAAAAGAGCAATTTAACCTACATGCATAGTAGTTATAAAGATGTTATTGTCTGTCCGTGAAGGTTTTGCACTTGTCGTTTACAGTATTTGTCAAAGCGTATCTGCATGTCAGGCGGTGATAAGTGATAAAAATCTTATCGCTGTCTTACATGGAGAATAGAGGGAAGGAGAATAACAGAACTGATACATTCAAATCCTACTAAAGCTGTGAGATATGATGGGGAGTTTTTACTTTATTTGACACTTTAAAATATGATAGCAATTAATTAACAAATTTTCGTCAATCTGTCAATTTAAAAAGCACGTCAAGTCCCTGGACTTAAGGTAAAATCCCAAGAATACAGAATAAATGTCTTGCTTGTGCTTTCTTTCAATAAGAATTCAGCGGCTGCAGTCAGCAGAGACGAGCGGGGTCCGGGCGTCACTGTGACCTTCTCAGTGGCCTGAGAGTGTGTTGGCATGGCATGACTGATGCAGATTATCATAGCCGGAGAAAGCCAATTACTCTGGTCATCACGGCACCCTCAGGGTCCCTCTCGCTAGAATGAAATGCATTACAGAATTCTCTGTGCATCCTTCTGGCAGCGTTTTGTATTTCCTCTATGCTGATCCTCCCAGTTTGAGTGTTAATAGCACAGTCAATGGGACCCTCCCGCGCCTCAGAGCCCTCTCTGGCTCCGATGAGCTTCTGCTCCACAAAGCAGGGAGGTCGTGCCTCTTGGAGAAGCGGAAGAATTACATTCTCCTCTGTTTGTCTTCGCTCTCTATTCAAGACAAAGCCCTTTTATTTTGGCCCTTCTTAACTGCTCTCAGTCAGCGTCCTTGAAGGACCACAGAATGGAGAAAGTCGGGTTGCAGAGTTGTGGCATAAGAGACTCTTCTAGGGCATTTTTATGAGCAGAACAAACAGCGACTGATTACTTTGTTATTGTTGATTTTGTGATTTTGTTTTCCCAAACAGATTTGCAACAAGACCGGAGAAGCTGAGATCACACACAATGGCTCTGCATCTCTAGGATGTACAAAGAATACAGATCGAGCCGAGTCTCAGGTAAGAGGCCTGAGTGTGCGCCGCTGTGTACATTACAATAAATACTGAGGTTTCACATCACAAATAGGATAAGCTGGTCATATCTTTGCTTCACCCTCAAACAAAATAGTCAGTGCACCTTCTACCGGTCTTATTTTGCATCTGTCTCAAAAGATCTCCATCGTCCCGCTTCTTTTTAACCTCTGTACCTGCCTCACTCTTTCCTGGATTTGAATTATTCTCCTTTAATCATGTTTATTTTTTATGTTCACTTTGGTTTCTTTTTGTGCAGACATCAAAATCTGCTGCATCCTCTTAGTTATTGGTGTCAAGGCTTCTGATCTGAAGTGTTAATCTCATTCAAGCTTACACATACAGTGTGATCCATAAAGAACTCCTGACATGGGGAGCAGTGACACACACACATGCTGTCACAAATTCATTTCATTTGTGAACCTGAATATGTGACTACAACGCTGTCATTTGAAAAGATGTTTTAAATCCAAAGTGACATACTACAGCAGGGGTGCTTATTTGAATGGGGGGCTTAATTTGTGAACTTGCACACAGAAGAATATTCACAACAGAGCCAGATCAAGGATGCCACACCAGAGAAGACGGCACATTAAGTGGGATTCTGGCTCAGTATATCTTGTTAGTGCCTGTGTGAAATTGTGAGAAAAGACATGCTCTGGGTAGTTATTGGCCACGGATTGCACCAGTTTATTGCCCTCAAACTAGAGTCCTTAGTCTTGTCATGCTATTAAATACTGAGGGGACTGGGTAACGCTGGCTGTCCAAAATAAACCACATCTCTAGCAGAAAGCTTGCATAAGATAACATGAGCTTTATTCATCCCATAGCAATTTTTGTCCCAAGCAACATTGCTTACAACATGATTACATCATAATCATAATTAATTGACGCAAATGATTGATCAAGAAACTAAATCACTCACCTGGTCGTGCATTCATTCATTGAGTGTATTTGCTTCGCTCTTGCAGTACTGCAAAACAGTGTATGCTGCTTCGCATCTCTGACACTTCATTACATTATTTTATATATACAGTATTATGGTCTTTAGCCATGCATGCAGCATTGCTATAAGGACGGCAATGTCGGTTGGACGGTCGGTCAGTTGGTCCACCACTTTGGTCCAGACTGAAACAGCTCAACAACTATCAGATGGGTTGTCATGATATTTTGAGTTTTATGGTTCCCAGATAATGAATCCTATTGACTTCAGTGATTCCCTGATTTTTCCTCTAGTGCCACCACAAGGCGACATTCATAGTTTCAACAGAAATGTCTTGACAGCTATCGGATGGATTGCCAAAAATTTGGTAGACACGTTCATGTCCCACCCACGATGAATTATAATTAGTTATGTGATCATCATATCTTTTCATTTGGCGCCATCATCATGTCTTTCACCAAATATCAGCAAAACGAATGACATTCCCATCAGCCTCAGCTGTGTTTTGTGTTAATTAGCAAATGTTACCATGCTAACGCAACGTAACATGACAATGTTACGTTAGCCGGCCCGCCATTGTATTCAGCTCAAAGCATTGGCAAGGAATTTTGCCTTTTTATTGCCACTGCATGTAACTTACATGACATGCACAAGTGCACAATACTGACAACAGGGATAGTACTCACATTCAATGGGCAATTAGCTGTTACATAATCATTTCAGAGAAACTGCTATTCAATATGCATAACATTAGGCACACCATTACTGGTCTCTGCGAGCTGTTATTGTATTTTCAAAAACAATGGGGTCTACAGTACATCGTCCGAGAATAGAAATTGAACCGAGTAAGAAACTGACAGATTGCTTAAGAGAGAGAAAAGAGAGGGGGAATGAAAAGCACCTTTCTTGCTGGGCTTTGGCCGATGAGTGTGTCCTTTCCCATTACTCTCACACAGCGCAATATGCAGGTCAGTCAGGTGATAATGAATGCTCTGTCTGATACTTGGCCTTTCTCTCTCCCTCTTGCTCGTCTGGTCGGCTCTCTCTGTGCCATCTCTCTTTCTTTACCATTATACACTGCAGTTTTCTACAGTATCTACAATATTTAGCCTTTAGTGGGTTTTAGTTATCCCCTTTCAGTAGTATTGGGCAGTTTAAAGGTGTGAAAACAATGAAGACGCCAAGTTTTTCTGTCTTTTTCTTCGTTAATTAAACACTGCCTTGAAGCCAAAGTCCATTCACGGTGGAACCTAATTTTGTCAGGTTTGTATGAACAAAAGAAAAACAACACTATTCATTATATCATTTGCTTTAGTCTCACAAGTGCACACAGGATAGGACGAACTAATCAAATTCTGTGCACACAACCCCCTACCACACATCCATCTGCAGTAGGAAAGGATGTAATAATGCATTCAGCCAACATTTCACTAAAATACAGGGTACTGGGTTCAAGGTTTGATATGGTGACATTTCTAGTCGACAATAAAATTTGAATAAAATCAATTATGACCAGAAAAAAAACCTTCCATTTTATTTTTGGTGGGAAACAAAAGAAATGAAATGTAAATTAAGTGCAAGCCATTCAAGCTACAGAAATGAAAAAAGGACCAGTTTCTGTACAGGTCTGAAGTTTGTGATGTTTTAGAATTTAAAACTCTTCTCCTCTTAGTTGTTTTGTAGTCTTGTTTAGGAGCACACCAACTGATTGGTCACCAGTCACAATTGGTTGATAACGATCCGTATCCTCTGTGAATATTTAGAGAAAATTGGTTTCTTTACACTGGTGCTTATTTGTTTTTTGTTGTGTGTCCTGAGTGATGAAGTGATGAAGTTAGCACAGTTAGCTTGGGAACATCATGCATAAAAAGCATCCTGAAAGGTATGTTACGTAATACAAGAACCAATTACAACCGCATCAACAGTCCTTTAAAACTACATAATGATTTCTGTCATGTTAAAAGATGAGTAGCTGTATGTACAAATAATTTAAATATATGCTTGATTGGAAGCCATGAAAACATGAAAGCAAATATGAGGTGTAAACAAAATGCCACATCCAGTGTTTGCAACTCATGATGAAGCATTCATGTTTTGAACAAAAAATACCCTTCCATTATTTAGGGATTTGCACATTGTGTTACTAATGGGAACGTTGTTTGTACAAGTATAGAATATTTCAGTGACTTTTTGGTATTGTCTTCGACCCACATTTCAAGTCACTGTTCATTTGGTATTCAAAATGACTACATATTTCACTATTACAGTCATCAAAAGAGTGATGACCAAACCTATGACTAATACTTGGCAAGAAAATTAAACTACTTGCTGAGAAAAATAACATTATTAGTTTTCAAGCCAGGCTCTCTTACTCTTAAGATTTGCAGCTGTTTTTATATCTGCAGGCATATGTCAGCATATTATTTAGCAGGTAAATGGATAGATATGTAAAAGAATAAGTGGTCTGTGTAAGAATTGTTTTTCAACTATCCCCCAGCCAGATGTTTTGTTGACTTTTTGGTGGGAGCTGGAAGTTTGGCTACAAGACATTACCTGCCTTTGTGTGAATGGTGACATGGGGCCAGTGAAGTTTGATGCCTGCATGAGGCTGATGGCACATTTGGTGCCCGGAATCACAACCAGCTTGCTGCACAACACAGCTGCCAAAATGTGCCACCGTGCCCACTTGTTCTCATAAACTGCTTTTGCTTGTATCAGAGGACTTGTGGTAACATCGTAGAACAAACAAACACGATTTGTCTTCTTGTGGCTATATTGGTGGCAGTGCATGAGTGGTGTCTAAGTCAAGTGATTCTCTGGCTGTGAGTGATGGTGGGGCAGGGAGTGCTGTTAACAACATTTGAACAGTGCAGAAGGGTTAACAGTTGTTTTGCACTCTGTTTGAGACCCATCTCCATCACTATTCATGCTGAGGGGAAATTCTGTAGTTGCAGACCTGCCCTCCTTTTGGATTCAGTCTAATCCGGTTCCCAGAACAGATGCTGCCGTCACCGAGGCACCTACAGTAACTCCCTCGTCTCACATCATCGTGAAAACTATGGTAAATGTGGTCCTGCATCTCCAAACACATTAGATCCAGTTACTTTTTATGGTGCCTTGTTACTCCTCCACAATTCATTAAATTCATCCAAGTAGGAATACACCAGTACGTGAACTGGGACACTGTGAAGCTCACTTAATGAGGTGTGACTTAAGCTGGGGGAGTCACCTCAACCTTTCCTGTCCAGATGATCATCTGCTAACCATCAGTCAGGGGGCAGGGGTGTGAGGTAAGGAGGGAGGAGGAGAGGAAGGGACAGGTAATTAGAAAGGGAAGGATTAAGGAAGATAGAGGTCAAAGATAACTAGCAAGAACCCAAAAGACAGAGATGTACCCCATCCTCAGGACACATTTCTGCGATGGCTGTCTTCTTCCATAGAGGGCAGTGGAGTTAATGACATTTTTCACTCGTGTCTGGGCTGCAAAAACACCATTCATTGATCTTAAAATGGAAGACACTGAATACCACTGTAGACACTTTAAACTGATAGTCTTTCGGCTGAGAAGAACCTTTTTAAATATCATCCCCTCTCCCTCTCCGAAGGCCTCATGGAGCAGCTACTTGAACCCTGTTGTTTGATTGGAAAGGGCATGTTGATACAGCAATGGTTGCACTCTTACCAAGTGAAAACAGGAGTGTGTGGTTTGGCGAATTACGCGCTGGAAGCAGACAAACAGTGGCAACATCCCACAGGACAAATAGTCATAAATGTTGTTTAGTGAGAAGGGAAATGTCGACTGAAACGAATGCTAGTTAAGAAGAAGGCTATGCCTCTCAAAGCCCTTGTTAGAGTTTTACTATGATAGTTGTCGATGAGGCCCAGCTCTCATTTAATATGCAGTAATTGAATTTGAATAATTCATTAAATGAGAGATGTCCCTGTTAACCAAACAAATGTATTGAGCAGGAGATTAGATCTAACTGGGTCGACCATTCTCTGCATTTCTGCTTTAACATATGAAACTGAGATGAGCTGGGCGATACGGGCTCGTGATTTATGGAGCACGTGGCCTCACCGAAGTCTTTTTTAAATGGTGAAATCTTTCAGCCAGAGTTTATTTATTTCACCTCACGCTGAAGTCAGGCAGTTCATTTGACTAAAGAGGGCTGTAATGTCACCAAGCACACACATTCTCATACAAAACCATAAAAGCAAGGGAAGGCTGCTTTCATCTGCCGAGGCACAGAGTCAAATTAGTGTTTGATTTGAATGTTTTGCTACACTAAGCAGGCCACAGAAAGAACATCGTTGTTAAAAAAAAAATCAAGACATCAGACAAACATCATTCCCTAGGGACACCGAAATTGAATGAGAGCATGCACTGGCTGTTACTCATTACTACTGGCTGACAGGGGTAATTGAATTCTGCCTGGGAAAAAAATTCAGTTTATTTATGACAAGTCCTTTCTGGTAAAAACACACACTGTGAAAAAGCCCGCTATCAGTTGGTTGCTTTGTTTTTTTTGGATTTTTTTTATATCCCTAAATACAGATGATAAATAATACTGTGTCTGCTGATGCACAACTGTATTCCAATTGAATTTGACCAATATGTGTTTGTTATGCGCTGTTTTTATTAACCAACCTACTTTAGAGAACACGTGAAGCAGAGGATATAGGCTTGTCCATCCAGTATTTTTCAAAGGCTAGGCTGCAGTCCAAATGTTAGAGGAAGACAGGTCCGCATATTATTGTGTCATGTTTCTGAAGTCTTTCCAAATATCATAGCCTGAATAATACATCTTGAGCTATTGGGTTAGTTGCCTGTAAACAGCAGTCTTGATTAATCTTCAGGACAGATTTTTTTATTTTGAAAGTATGGGATTTATATAAAGAGTTTGCAAGAACTATAACTGAAACAGTAAGTCTGCATAAGAAATCAGTCAGCAGATACAAAGATGCTCATCCGCTGTTGTGTTGGAGCTGCCTGGCAGTTCAGAGTCTTGTTCAAATATACCTGCAGAGGGAGGTTGTCTTTTAAGTCTACTTTTCATATTTGAGATGAATCTTCGTGAGATCGTTACATGTATATCCTAATCATCCTTCAACAGTGGCTGACTGTGCCAGGGAATGTAAGTGAATACTGAGAAAACGCTGTTGTATTCTGAAGAAGAAACATCTTTTATTTCTCTAAATCAGTCAGAGGTGTTTTTAGAGAGTAACTGTAGGTGTTTACTGAAAATTGATCAAAGACACAGTGTAATAAGCTACTGTCATAACTGTACTTTGACTTGAAATTGAGAGCAATTTTGAGTTTTGGAAAAAGGGAATGGCACTTTGGCCTTTGGTAAATACTTTTATTTACCTTTGAAATCATTTTGTGATGGCAGTGGAAACAGACTTGTTAGTGGGGCAGAGAAGAAAATAATTTGACCCAGCAGATATTTTCTGTGTCCTTTTGACGTGAACTATGTGACCACAGTTTTAGCTTGTGTGCGTGTTTGTGTGTATGTGCGTATGTGCGTGTTTGAATGCAGCCCTCGCCTTTCAAACCACATACACTCCGTTGCCACCTAGCTAAGACTAAAGCAGTCTAATACAACAGCCTTTCAGTAAGTCGTACCTACATGAATGTTATAGTGTAGTTATGGTGTCTTTGTTTTAGAGAGTTCATTCTTGACTTTGCAGATCTTGACAAAAAAATACGTTTCAATCCACCTGCATGCGCTTTTTCAATCAAAATATTAAAAACAATGTTTTAATGCTTGGCTGAGATGGAGAAGTTGGCATAGAAGCTAAATACGACAAAGTTCAATAAAAATGTATTAATCACAATGAACCTGAAGCATGTGACTTAAATGTCCACTGAAGCTTCTGCTCCTCTGATGAGGAGACTTCCTCAAATAATTACACAGCACAAACATAAATAGCATAATTCCATCATGTTCTCTACATTGTTTTCCACAGTTTGAGGTTTGACTGACGCTCTTTTAATTGCGTTATTTCGCTCTTCTTCTACTATAGTTTAATGGCACCCGACTGGAGAATTAGCAGCCAGAGCGCTTTATCTTATCTATCCAACTCATGGTAGTGGTTTGAAATGCTAATCAATATGCATTTTTTTCTGCTCGGTTAAAATTTGCACTACATTCGGATGGAAACTTGGATACTCTCACCTCAAGGTCCATTTAGTCACTGTTCCATAGCTCTTGACTGCACCACATGCTCTTCATCAGCAGATTGAGTTTGCTCAATGGATGAGGAGTCCTAGATGTGCTCAAAATTCTAGAAAGTTTGAACACAAGACAACAACTTTACGGTCATTTTGGAGGCTGAATTTTGTGGTGCTGTTGAATTGTATTGGAATACGCTGAGAGAGGTGTTTCTAATATTTTGTCCGCCATATTAACATGACTCAGGTTAGATTAAATATTAGAAATAGATCAACACCTCTCCAAATAACCGAACATTATAATATTCAAAAATGTAGGATTGACTGCAGGACTCTTGTATTGGACTGCATTAGTTGTCTCCAGGTGTCTCTAATAAACTGGCAACTAATCTATGTATGCTGATCGGTTCATGTTTTGAATACGAGGAACACATTCTCTGGAAAACCTTTTCTCATGGAAAAATCCTTAAAGTATCAAGTGAAATGTTCCCAAAATGAGCACACTGCTTATATCAACTTAAATGAACAGTAAACCTCTTTGACATGCTGTTACCATTAGAAGTTGGACTGAATATTAACACTGAACAGGTGATGTCAGTGCCTCCCCCAAAAGCCAGTCTGGACCAGACTGACGGGAGTTTATGAGATCAGGAATAAACGACTCAGCTGACCACTGCAGTGATACATTAGATATCATTCTCACACAGGGTTTTTTCACGTCTCTGTACACAGCTTGTGTCTAATTATGGAAGCATAATAGTGTTTGCTCTGCTGTTTTCCCTGTGTAATTAATCTTTTGGCTGTGTTGATCAAACTAAGACTGTTCTCACACTCTCAGAAGCCTCAGTCATTTTTTTGAAAACATATTTATTGTTGACAGCGTGAGGCCAGGATTACAGAAATGTTTGGGAATGCTTCTTTAGACTATATTTATCTGAATCTTCTACCAGCACGGAAACACTGGAGGCCACTGTAGAAACATGGCTGAATGCAGGTACTATTTCAAGTGGGCAAACAAATACTGGTCATTAGACATCACAAGGTCTCACTATTCTGGTTCACTTGAGTCCAGAACAGCTCTTCAAGTCTTATAGCTGAAGCTACATGAGAGGAATCCAGGTTATTTTTTTCAAAGTGAACACCTTAATCACATACAACAACTTGGACAAGTACTCTCTTATTTTATTCATTTGAAAGCAGAGTATATCTTTAGCCTCGGGGATGACAGGAATGCCTCTCATCACAGTCTGCATGCTAAGCATTGGTATTGAACTGATAATCTCTATGCTTCTCCTCCTCCAACTGGCAAGCTGCAGAATGACACCTTTTTAAAAGCTCGGCTGTCAAAAGTTTTGGACAAATTACCTCGCTTTTTTTGTGTGGCATTTATCGCCTAGCTGCACCTCAGAAGACCTTTTAAAAAATCTTAATGCAAAGATGTGTGTGGGTGGGGAGCATCGTTTTTCAAACCCTCGTTTATTTGGCGTTCAACTCGAAGAGAGTGGGTACAAGAGTGATTCCTCTTGTTCGCACGGGGGGGTGACGTGCCGCAGGGGGCCGCCTGGGCTCTCCGTGAAAACCACCCTCCTCTCTATTGCCCGGGTTCTGCCTTTCACAGCACACCGACAGAGAATACGAGTGTTTGTCAGTGACAGCAGCGCCCACACCCACACAGCCCCAAACACTTCGCCTGCGCGCCGCACGCAGCCGAAGCGAACCAGCGCTCGCGAACCGGGCACGTTCGCGAGGGCGGGCTCGCCTGCCGTAGCTAAAAGGTCCCGCTTCGACCGGCTGCTCTCATTGCAGTCCAGTCTGCCGAGCGGCGCGCAGCGGACTGACTGAGGGACAAGCCCCCGTCTCCATTCAAGGATTTTTTTTTTTACTTCGTACACTTCGTCCTATACAGCAAGAGGGACCGACAAGAGACTCGCACCTCGCTTTCTGTGGACAATGTTTCTCTTGCAGTACACAGGTACACGTTTCAAGTTGTATCCTTCACACGGTCTCTCCTCTCGGTTATCTTGACAGCGGAGGTGTTACATGGTGTTACATTGGTCCACACAACATACCGAGTGTCGGTACTTGCGCTGCTGCAGGCTACAATGTATCACTGGACAGCCAGCGACTGCGCGACTTATGTGGCGTTTTGACACATTGTTGTCGCTCGTCTCCACGCTGTTTGATAGAAGTTATAACAGAAATATAAGAGATGTTTTCAGCCTGTGTTTGGTCCGTAATTGTCGGGCGTGTACCAGCTGTTGAGACCGCATAAGAAGAGCCGTGCTGCCTCTCTCCAGTGTGGTAGCGTTGTGTGTTTTTTCGTGTGCCTTGGCATTTGATGTGTAACGGTGAGCTCTGTGGTGATAAATGACGAACAGTAATTTCCTGTACGCATTTTACACTTGCTTATCAGCCCAATAAACACGAGCGGTTCGCTATTATCGTGGCTGACACACGCCTACTGCAGCTGTTTATGGGTGAAGTTTTCAGAATAATGATACACACAGACTGCTATTCAAATGCATATGTTTCCACATGCTATTCAATACGCTCTCTATTATATTTTGGGCAGCGTAATCGAGCGTGGTGAGTCACAATGTAGTCGATAGGCCTATCATGCAGACGGGGGGCTTGTTTGTAGATATAAGTTGTTTGGTTTCTTTGCTGCCGACGTCCAGCTATTAAGATTTCCGTGTCATTTATTCCCGAATCGCCACAGCGCATAAATAGCTCGGTTTAAATGGGACATTTTCTCTGGGCTCACAGGATCTAATTAAGCGAGGATGCTGTTTGAACTTAACCTGCTTACTCTGCTTTATTCTGGCACTGTGTTCACCAGCTTCCTCTGTTTATAGTCATGGCAAATTTACCTCAGATGTCCCACAGCTTTTTTTGTTGTCTGTGTGTTCCCTAATTGCCACTTTCCTTTAGCTCATAAAAGCAATGACTTGTCAGAGATTAGTCTCATGGCATTAATTTGCCTTTTGTCAACGCAGTGAGTAAGTTGACTGAAAAACAACAACAACTGCTACCAGTTTTCTTATCTCCCACCTCATATGTCAGAACTTCACAAAACATCATATTCTTTCTATACTTTGTTTAACATTCGGAAGTACACTTTGCGGCTGTCTTAGCAAAGTGAGATTTCATTAATTTTGTAATGAAGCTGTTGTTAAGCTATAATTTCACCAGTGTAATAATTACAATAATTTCACAGTGCATAATGAATCATTCAGAATTGAAAGTACAGCATGTAGTCCAATTTAAACATAGTTTAGGAGAAAAATGACATGACTTGGAAACAATAACCTTTGTCCAATGGATGAAAATGTCTTTTTTACCCTACTGTGATCGGAAGTTTTTTGTTTCTTCTCTTACACTGTCGTTTATCTCGGGCAGACAGAACGGATCAGTTTCTCTCTCCTCGATTTCCTTCCCTAGAGGCACAAACATACTTTGAATCAAATTGAGTGAATGGGGGTCGAGTGCCTCCCTATGACCACTGGGAGAGAAAAGGTCCATCAGACCTCGTGACAGCCATTTGCCTCCTCACTGCGCCAGTCCTCTCTGATCAATCGGCAGAGCATCTCCAGATTGCCTTTAATGGTGCGAGGGAGGGGGGCGCTTTGCTTGGATCTGTCAGAGGGGAGAGATTTAAATGTTGTACATAGAGTGCTTGAGAAGGAGCTGAAATATTTTAGCTCTCTTTGAGCATAGGACGGTGGTAGTGCTGCAGACAAAATTAAGACTGAATACAGAGCGGACCACTGTTCAATACTAGGACATTTGGCAGCTTTGGTAACTCTTAAAATTGTAATTGAATGGTGCATGACAGTTTGAGGTTGCTATTGTTAGTGGGATTCTTATAGCAGTAGGTGTTATTCACAACAAAAGTGACAAAGATACAGGAAAACAGTCAAATACTAAATAAAAATATGAGTCCTAGATGACCCGAAAATGTCAGATTTAGTGAGACCAGTCACTTCAATGAGAGCCAGGCTCAGTGGGAATTAATTTCTGAGACGTGACCTCAGTATGGGCAGTGGGGGAATCTTTTATATTTATACTCTATCTATATAAACTGCCCTGCTTTTTTGCTAATTTCTTTAAATATAGCATAATACAGAATGCTCAGTTTGTCTCAGCACTTCAAAAGCATAAACTGCTACCCTGACAAACACTGCATTGTGACTGTAAAACAACCAAAGATAAAATCCAGTTCTTTTAGGTTTATTTTGTTGGGACTAAAGCCATATTGAACACAGGATCTTTGTGTTACAATGACAATCACAAGCACTTCACCTGCAAAGAAAAAAGCAGTTGGCTTCATTTTCATCCATGCTTGTGACCAACTCCCAGAGCGCTTCACTGACTCAGCCTGCCCATCAGTATTCTGCTGTGTCGCTGCTCAAAGCCGAGCTGACAGACAGGTAGGAAGATATTTCGTTTACTGTCGAGGCAAGTTTTGCGCATAAACTCAAAAGTGCGTATTTCACATGTAAAGCTTTGGCAGTGTGTTGGTTGTTGTGTTTAGCTCAAGGTAGTCCTGTGCATACTAACACCACTGATACGGCGAACGCAAAGAGAAACAAGAGCTTGAAGAGACTGTTCACTTTCAGTAGATTATAGGAACACTGAAACATGAGTAGGGGAAGGGACAGAAACTGTGTCCGTACTAACTCATTTGGAACAACATTACCTGTTTTTTATAAACTGGATGGAGGTTAAAACAGACTGGATGCCACTGTCTCTGTGTTCAAGCAGTTTCTCGCTGCATTCTAAAGGAATTTATATTCAAAGGAATATGTTTTGTACAGCAGGTATATGTACATTCAACAGTCACTGCTGCAAAGATACATGCCAAAAATCCATCAATGTAAAGATTGCAGTAAAAAGTTTAATTATGATATTAGCTTTTCCTGGGCTTTTTGACCTACTGTGAAGAGATCTCAAGAGAATGAATATGTATTTTTTCCATGTCGATACTAAGATACATATAAGATAGATAATGATAAAGGGTGGGCACTTAACCTATTCATCATAGGTGGGACCAAGTCTCCAGTCTGTTTTGCAAGCCACAAAAACGTCCCAGGTCAAGACAGGCAAATCCCAAGTAAAGTGTCAAGTCCTAAACTCTGAGTTTTAGGTCCTAAACCGGTAATAAAGCGGCCCTCGCCAACAGAACGAACAAAACAAAATCATTTCTGGTATAATTTTTTCCAGCCGGCGCTCAGTAACCTTAGTTCTTCATGGTTCTCTCTAGCAACTCGATTAGATCCTGTCGGATGGATCTGGGGACTTAAGTGTCGTGTTTCTGAAAATGAATAGCGTTAACGTTTGCTGTTGGAGGAAATTGTAGGAAATGAAGGGAAATTAATTCCTTCTATGCAAACTGGGCTCGGTGGAAGGTATCAAATATTTTCAAGTCAAAAAGTTAAAGTCCAAATGAAGTCCTGAGTCATTGGTGTTAAAGTCCATGTCGGGTTAAAAGTTTTAGATTGTAAAACCTCGAGGCATTGGTGACCAGTTGATTCCTTTTATGGTCGTGTTTACATAACCACTGAAGAGACAACTTGCCACATTTAGACCTTTTCACAGAATTGATGCACTTTTCAGTTGAAATGTGAATACTGTCCCACAACAGGATGTGCAGAGATTCCCCTACTACAGCTCTATAGCCATCCGTGTCCTGCCTTGAAATGTTACAACCACCGAGATGAAGTTATGGTGAAATAATAGCTATCATTTATTGACTTGAATTCTGTTCCTGTAGATATGTTTTCATGTGTTTACTGCAAAATAAGTTTCTTTTTTCATACCTAACCTTACGACCGCTACGATAATTGGTTGTTTGAATAACAGATACAGCTGTATAAAGGTGTAATTTGCTGTTGATTGTGGTCAAAAGAGCAGCAGAAAATTCAGAAAATGTTAGTACAGAGACAGTCGAAGTTGGTGCGGTTTGTTACAGTACATGTAAAGAAAAAAAGTCCTCCGTGATCCATGTTTGTGGACAGCACTGTGAAAAATATAGTTTTATCCTTAACTTTCCATCACCAAACAACAGCCGTTCACTTTAAAACACTTTACAAAGCTCCCGATGGGAAAACTGTGTAGATGCTTCCTCACATCACTTTTTACAAGATGCTTGGCTGCTTTTGTCAAGTTACTCCCCTTCATGTGGTGCTATCACTCCAGCACACCATCTGTTGGGCTGATGTTTAAAACTGTTGGTGTATTAACTTGATTGTTTCATTGCCTCACCACTCATCCTAAATCTCCGTGGCAGGCTAATGTAGGATAATGATTGTTGTTTATTCCTGTGTCTAATGCTCACTTGTATGTGCCCTCCAGAAAAGCCATTTGACTTGGTCTAATTGTTCAGCTTTTGAATTACAACAGCAGCATTAAAGTGAGGCTAAAATCCGTTCAGGTTGAAGAAAGTATATTAGCTTGTGTGGAAGATCCCTGTGAGGATCAGCAGTGTTGGCAGCGGCAGCGGTTCAACCTGCCATCTGGTATTGAGTAGCTAAGAGAGCTTGGCAGCCCGAAGGCAACCAACTCAGGGGCTCCAACCACATCACTGACAGAGCTCTTCATTTCTAATCACTTTCATGATAAGCAACCACGTAGGGAACTTTGAAAGTGGAGTTAAGGATTCTGCAACAGCATGTTCAGGAGCTACATGAAAGATGAAGTGAGCCATCAGCCTTATTCTGCATTTGCTCTATATGAACAGCGTGTGAGACGGGATTGTGGCTGCAGTGCTGCTGTGCTAAACCCTGCTGACAGTCCCTTTGAGCGGAGGAGAATAGAGAAGCAGTTTGAAGAAGCTGGATTATGCTCTTCACCAGGGAGTTGCTGTACAACTTTTCTACATTCTCAGATCTACTCTCCAAAATATATAATCAAAACTTCAGTCTCATCTGCATTTGTCTCAATGTTCTGTAGAATCTGTAGTCCCACGTGTGTTTGAGTAGTGTAACACAAGCATTGGAGGCATGTATTCTACATTCGACACTGACTGTTTGCCATGTTTATCAGAGATCCTGTCATTTATAAACAAGAATTTCGGTTTTCTGCTTAATGCTCGTAAGCACCTATTTATCCCACACACACCCACTTTTCCATCCAATTTTAAACATTAATTCACTTGTGCGGAATCAGTTCAGCCCCCTTTTATACCAGTTAATTATAGTGCCGTTCAAACTCAACATGGCATGTGATTCACCATAAGAAGATGCCCTCTGTCAATTTTGGATTTTTATGAACTTTCTCTTCTTGGCCATTTCCTTGGTTAATTTGGACTGCTTATACAGAACTCCCAGATGGAGTTTTTTCTTTCTTTGTTCAGATAGGACTCAGATCTGTGTGAGAAATGAGAGTTGAGAATTACTTTCTTCATTAGTAATTTAGGAGACAAACAGCTTGTGTGTTGTATTAATATAATATTAACTATTTGAATTGTGTCTCTGTTAGGTGAGTTTGTGCTACACTTAACAATTATTTTCATTATTGACTTTTCTGTCAACATTTACTCCATGAAAGCTTCAGAAGATTTCTCATTTTGTGCGACAAACAGTACAAAACCAACCAAATATTCAATTCACAATAATGTAAGACCAAGAATAGCAGCAAATCCTCACATTTGAGAACGTAGAGCGATTAAATAGATAAAAAATAAAGTAAAAAATATGTATTTTACCAGTACTGATCAGTACAGCTCTAAGGGAGATTATTTTGGGGTCACGAGGCTAAAATGTCTCATGAATATATTGTTTCCTTTAATGTGATCAATTTATGTTGATGCTAAATGTCAGACTCATCTTGTGCTAACTCAAAGCAACTTGCCTGCTGCTTGGTCTTGAAAAAACAGTAGAACTCTTGGATTAGTGACAAAACATCTTTAATATCAAGTCTCAAGTCCAGCTGCTTTTGAGATTTATAGATACTTACGAGCTGGGTGACTGACAGTCTTTACAGTCATACCAGTCAGTCATAATTGACTGACTGTCAAACATTTACAACGGAGCATCCCGGCTAACCTGCAGGACTTGTGCTTATGTTTGTCTTTTAATGAGTGAATCCACAGCTGTCACTTCAGTGTGCAGATGTACATGTCTCTATACTGCCTTGACTGTCCCACGACAGTGTGCTGAGAGATGGAAGACAACTCTCTGGGTGTAACAGTCACAGAAATATTGCACCTACCTGGCAATGTGGCATTCCCTAGAGAAAGAATGAACCTTGGTTTTTGTTTTTACGGTGGCATTTTTCCCCTTTACCAGCAGCGCCAAAAGTAGCAATTGAAAGTAGCACAACATGTGGCATGATGGATCACCAGAGGGATGTAGGACACTACTGCTGTACATCTCTGAAGTTACCTGTGTCCACTGCTGCTTCAGAGATTGTATTACAATAAATTTTCTGCCTTAGCACCGGATGATAAATGGAGCCACTAAATCTAAGTTTTATGTAGGAGTTCCATTGTGTATAGGTTTTGTTGTTTTCGCCTTTTAAATATAAGAATTGGCAAATGCATATACTGTGAATTTATTTGGGAGCAACCCGAATTTATTGCAGGAAATCTCGTGACATTTATTACACTTTTGCTGCTGTCCTATGAATATATGGCTGTGCAGGAGTTGACCGTCTCGGTCAAGAACTGTTCTTCCAAACATTGATATGTTGAACATTTCCCCTATAGAGGAAATGGAGAAAGCTGAGCCCGTGGTTCAGTGGTTTGGACCAGAGAACAGGGGTCCACAGAGATTGCTTGTCTGGAAAGCAGCCATCACTCTACTGTAATAGAGACTGAGAACCCAGATTTATATGGCTCTTACTTTGGGAAGAAGGAATGGCTTGGGGGAGGGGGGACAAAATGGTACCATAGTGAATGAACAGAATGTAACCATGAATGCATTATTAATAGAGGTTCTCTGTATGCTGTCTGTCTTATGGGGGCATTTTGCTTTTTAGTGAAAGACTGAAAGAAAGTGCTTTGATGGCTCGGATGGTAAAATATGTCTGCAAGGCTAATAAGTTCAAATTCTGAACTGTGTTTACATGATAACTTTGTCTTATGTGGAAAGGAAATTGGAAGAGTTGTGGTAACCCAGGAATTTTTCCATTTGCGAGACACATTTTTTTAGTGGTAAATTTTGTTTGGGGTGTTTCTTTCCATTTTACATCAACAAACTCACACTCACAGATCCCCACTGTGAAGAACCTTTCATAGCGCAGGAGGAAAAAACCCTATCTGAAATGTCATTGGAACTGCTCTGAAAGGTTTGGTGTTTGAGCTCAAAGGAAGCCCTGTACTTGCATGTTTACGGCACTGAGCCTGGCTAAAGTCAGACCCCTGCCGCTGGATAAATGCAAGGCTTTTTTTCTGCGCTCAGCACATCTTACTAGCCAATATTAGTTCAGTAGGTTTTTTTTTTTTTTTACTCCCTCTTTCTGAGGAATGGAAGGTCAGCATTTATGGGAGGATGATACAACACCAGTGTAACGTTTTGACCTGGGAATGGGGTGTAGTTCTCAGTCGGGTTCTTTAAATTATAGCTCCGTTCTATTTTGGACCGTCGGAACGCGGGTTGAGGTCGCCCTTTGGGTGAACTTCAGAGCTCTCCCGGTGACATGGTCATAGTGAGTTGAATTGAGGACATCTGCATGGAAGGCTTAAGTTCAAAAGCAGGCACTTGACTTTCATGGTCTCTGTCTGTGCTTTTAAAGAGATTACATGTTAAATCAATATTGTCTCGTTAGTCTTTTGAGATTTTTTTTATTTTTATTTTTGGCTGAAATCACAAATTGTTAGTACCTTTCACCCCTATTCTCCCCAAAATAGTCAACAAGGCTGTTGGTTTTGGTGGGTAGCCTCTCATTACATTGCTAATTGTTTTAGTTTGCAGATTGCTTTTATCAGTCTGCTGTAATGATTAACAGTGACTCTTAAAAATGTCTGCAAATGTTTCACAGTGTAGTGTTCCACAAGCACCGGGTGCCAGCCAACCGTTCCAGATGGTTATTAAGAAAAAAATGAGAAAAAAAGATGTTTATTTTTATGTGAAAAACTTTGTAAGCATGGATGTCTGAAAGTGACCATTCAGCACACCATTAGTCTTGTTTTCTTTAAGAACACCACAACATTCTTGTTATTCGTTAACCATTGTTTAAGAAAGTTGTGGCTAAAGCTCAAATTACGCTGTCAGTGAACTTTTGGGCTTTTCGGGGGATAATGTAAAACAGGCACTCGGAGGAACCGCTGTGGGGGAAATAATGGCTAGAGCTCAGTGAAATGCCACTGCACCTGTTTGGATGTTCTTTTGGTTTTCCTGATGCACATGAAAAATGTTTCGGCAAACGTTGGTCGCGAGGTAATGGAGTGCACATTAAGCACAGATCACACAAAAATCATTTCATCCACAGTTTGTGATCGACTAGCCTGACTTCATTTTGCCCATCCAGGTGTGATTGAGAGATTGAACACCGTCAGAAGATTTCTCTGATTTTTCCCTGCGAGTGCCGCTGGGTGACTTTTTAAATCACTGTAGTTCAGCGGGCTGCAACGCCAGGTCCCATTCACAATGAACAGAAGCTTATCCTTGTCTCAGGTTATGAGTCCGTATGTGCGAATGGCCCGCTAGGCGTGCTAACCACATATGTTTTTGGAACAAGGCCAGAGGGCTCTTTATTGCAGTTTTATTGTAGTTATAAAAAAAAGTGCTGAGAGTGGGTCAACCTGGCGACCAAGAGGTTTAAGATGCTGACCATGTAATTACAAAGTCTCCACTTGAGGACCATTCAGGGACCTTTTGTTGCATGTCATTCCCCTCTTTGTCTCCCCTTATTCCCTGTCAGCTCTCCTCTATAAACTACCCAATACGCCTGGTCCAATTATCGATCTAGATCTAAAATCTGTTGTCCACACTTCAAGCCTGACAGTTTCACAGTTTATGAGAAATAGACTGTCGATAGCGTTATGTTACAGCATCTCTATATCTCACAAATGAGCGATGTAAATGTCCCTACGATCAGTGCCCAGAAATCCACGCCCCAGCTCCTTGTCCATTCTTTTCTCCCCGCATTTTTTTTTTCAGCACTCTCTGCCAGTCAGACCTCTCTATCAGTATAGCATCTCTAAATGCTCTTTGACCCCTCTCTCTCTCTTTCTTTGTGCCAGCAAACTAAACTTTTGTTTTTGGCTGCCCATGGCCCATCCACCTTCCTGTACTGCTGTATATCAGGATGCTTATTTAGATGATCTGTCCTAGATGCTGAATGTTGTTCCTTGTGCAGGCGGCGGCCTTAAGGGCATTCGCTGACAACAGCTGACTTAACATCATGGCACTGAACACAGCCATTACAGACAGGGAGGTAATTGGATTCACAAATCAGCCATGGCTCCGGGTTTATAGTGGCACTGGGCTTTATGGGTCATATTTCAGAGACTGGTGGGCAGTTTGTCAGAGAAGGGGCTTTGTGGTAACGAGAAACTGGCGCAGGAGGGAGAGTCAGAGGAGCATCTGAGCTCTCCTTTTGCCTCAGAAAAACGACACAGCAAAGGGTGCATCCTGAAACCTTTGTGTCCCAAACAAGGTCTTGTCAGATATTATTGCGCTTGGGTGACATGGACTGAAATACTAACAATCCTTTTTTCTATTTTTTGATTAAAGTTGTCCCGTTCACTGCCTTTAACCTTGTTTTCTTACAGCAATTTTCTTTCACTTTATCTGGTTTCCTCTGTTGTGCTTTATGGGAAACTTCTGCTTCTAAACCACATATTCTGTACATATCTATTTCTTCCTGTTTAGTTGTTTTCTTCCTTGTAGACAAATAAAATTTCTCCTGAGTCACAGGGAGGTCGATGATAAAGTGTGTGTGTGTGTTTGCGAGACTGGGTGGGAGGAAAAGCTGAGGAAAATCTTCTTCCTGTCTTCCTCTCTTAGAGCTGAAACATACTGCAGGTTCTCAGTCATGTTTTCTGTGCTTGTCCCAACAGAAGTCAGGGAGGTAAATCGATATGAAGATTAATTATTGTGTCCAAGTCGAGGGCTGTGCCAACAACCTGCATTTTTCAGGCCTCCAGTGAGTGTCCAAATGCTTCCCTATCTGACGAGCGTCGAGCTTTAGCTTGTTAGTGTGGTCTCTCGACCGAAGCTGTGCTGAGAGAAAATTGGACCAGGCTCTAGGGGTTACGCGCTGAGGCTCAGTGCTGCACAGCTCAGCACCACCAACAGGCAAACCAGAGGTCCCATAGCATTTTCTGGGTTTAATAGAACCTTCTGGATATTGGTTATTTGGTTAACTGTTCTCTGAGGTGGTGGAGTGGTGAGTGGAGGGGCACCCTAGGCTGTGTAATGAGATCCGCCTCTTGGTTTGAGCTGCATTGGATCAGTTCTAAAAGTCATTTCTAGTAACAACTCCAGGCTGCAATGATTTCTGGTCCAGTGTACGAGCTATAAACACCTTGAAAAAATGGAAATGATTCCTTATTTATACTTCATTGTAGTCTACATAATGATTATTTAGCAAGTCTGTGCAATATGTATTATCAGAGTGTTTGAAGCACATCTGAAACATTGTGTCTTGAAATTTCGTGTAATGTCGTCATGCCAGTAAATAAACAGTGTGTGTTTGGGTGTAGGCCTGAATTGCACGAGCAGGGAGAATTGGCCAACAGCTTGATGATAAATACCCTTCCTGAAGGCCACTGGAGCATTTTGATATTTTCTAAAGGTGAAGATGTGTTGAAACGATCAGATGAACCTGAATCAGTCACAATCAGGTGTCATTGGCAGGTGTCAGTAGTGATAATATCACTCTAAACAGCCCCTGGATAGAGCGAGAAAAGATGATACAAAGGGTTGTCATAGTGGCACGTATCTCTCAACTCACTCCATCTAAAGTGGTGTACATACAGTAAGTCACTTGCCTCTGTTCTTCCAAAATATAGTCATTGTTCCCACATAACTGTCTTCTGTTCATGTTAAGCTCTGTTTTGTCATAATTTACAACTGTGCAAAGAAAGGGCTATATCCCTGTATTTATTTTAATAATACCACCTTTTAATAACTCGCTGTAGTAGGTTCAACTCAACGAGAATGTCACTGAAAATATGCTTATTGTAGTTTAATAATTTTTTCCCAGAGTTAAAAGATCGAGCATGGCATGGAAAAGGACTGAGAAAGAGAAATGGCACATTTTGGGCTTTGATTTGATTTTCCAGGGCACACACAAAGTACATGTTTTTGTACAAGTTTGATTCAGGGTCAGTGGAGAAGCTACATTTTCTGCAAGGGAGCCAGGTAATAATTTGGGTCTTTGATTGACTAGTCTCTCATTTCAGCCTACTCTTGATTGGACTATTCAAAAAATACATATAATGACAGTACATCAGCACTGCGGGAGTTCTGCGCTTGACATTGTCCAATTCCAGTCAATTAGGGACCAATGTTAAACTGCAACATCTCATCAGGGAGATGATGCAGTTTGCCAAAGCAAACAACATCTGATGTTAACATCATCTGTGTCAAAGTTTTGGGAATTTAACATGGTGCTGTGATTTTTTCTCTTGCACAGAAACAGAAAAAAAACAGAGTTTTTCCTGGAACTTTGAAATGCAGCTCTCATCTCTGCTTGCCAGTTCGCACACAATCCCTTTTTCAAATCACTGTTGGAATGAAGCACCACCAACTGTGAGAACAGTTTGTGTTCATGTGTGTGCATGTATGCACACTTGGATGCTTTTTTCGTGTGTACTCTGTATGGAAATATGCGCTGTTGGGATTGAGAGAACTATAGGTCTCCTCTGCCTCTGTCAGGTGTGCGTACATGTGCTTTCAGAAGATTCACAGCAAATTGGTAATAATTGTATTTATATGTAGGAATGCAACATATAAAGGATTTTTTAAATTATGGAAAGATATTCAACTTATTATCATTCATGTCGAAGAAAACTTACGGACCTCTCATCTCTAATCTTGATTCATATTGTGCTTATTAAAAGTTTACAGTGTGGTTTATTGATAAAAGCCCAAAGAGTACAAGGTAGAAGTGAAAGAATCTTAATGGTTCATAGTAACAAATAATAATTTATGTGTATTGATCTAAGCACAAAACTTTTTAAATCTCTATTTATTGTGCCTTTATCCTGTGTAGCGTTCAGTTCTCTTCCACTTCCATTTCATGCAAATTTAATGGACAATAAAGTAATCTGAATGTGATCTCAGAATGAGGGAACATGCTAAGATCACTGAGCAGGCTCAGGTAACGCCTAATAGGTTTTTGGTTTATGTTGTAAATAATCAGTCTGACATTACCATCTTGTTACTGTCACACCCTTTCTTCCCTGTTTCCTCCCTCATCACATCAACCATTAATAACAGCGTGACTACAGTCCCCAGTCTGTCTGCTCTGATGAGTGATGGATGGTTGGAGGTCGTGAGGAGAGACAGGAGAGAGAAGAGAAAGAACAGAGGAGTGGAGCCCAGCTCAGCCGGATCATAGCCTCCGGAGTTATCCTTTTGCACGATCTATGGGGCTTCATTTGTTTGTGATGTTTTGGTAATTAAACAGGGGAGACCCACTCATTGGAGTCTGGCTGTTGGCTTAGCGTCTCTCCCCTAATCTTCCCATAAGACCAGATAATTAATGGTGGAATGGCAGGAGAGCCCGCAGTCCTTCTGTTAATGGAAGGGATTCATCTTGTTTACTCAACTTACTCCTTGTTTCCTTATTCAGAGCTCGGCCACGGTGTCATCGCTGTGGTGGTCGAAGATTTAGAGATTTGGCATCTGCCCAAGTCTAATGGCAGATGATATCGTGACTAGTCCTGGAGCAGACATGCATATTCTCAGCTAGGATTCATCCCCCATCCTAATTATCTGACTTTATCATCGTTTGTTTTGGCCAAGTATTAAATTGATTATGAGAGTGCTGCAAGTATTAGAATCCAACTTTGTCACCATATCATCCATCTCAGTTTATGCAAGAAGCACTCTTAAATATTGTCAATTTGAAAAGGTATTTTAATGCGCATGTTAAAGGAAATGACTGGCGATATTACATATTCTTATAATGGTCCACAAATCCTGTGAAAAGACCAAAACCAGCCGTTTATTAGTGTGTCCTAGACTGCTTGTGCCACAATGGATCACAAATATACAGCATGTATGTGTATACTTTAATTTCCAAAAAAAGGCCAAATGATATAACAGCTGGGCATCGCAATTTTTGGCAAACTTTACTCAAACAAGAGGATTTGTAGAGGGATTTGTTGGAGACTATTTTCAGCAATGAGTTTAGTGCTATAGTGAGTATTTACCGTAGCAGGATGGTGTGTGTGTGTGTGGGTGTGTGTGTGTGTGTGTGTGTGTGTGTTTGGGAATGACAAAAAAATAAAAGTGCCCTTGCTAATTTTAATAACTGAACATGTCACCCAGTGCAATGGTGTGGCTCATTGTTGTGTTTGTAATAGTTCTTGGATAACAAAGGATATCTGGCACAGAGGAATAAGCTATGTCAGGCTTTTTACACAGGTTAGACTGATGCATCGCTTATATTAGTTTATTGGAGATATATCTATATTATGTATATAGCTCAACGGATACTGGATTTTTGTTATTGCATACATTTTATAGTGAATCAAGAATCACAATTCTTGATCAATATATTGTTAATGGATTTTTTTTTAAAGTCCTAAATGACAAAATGACCTGCTGTACTAGTTAGTAATCATGGTTGGTTTTGTTCTTTTACATGGGCTTTGTTGATATCACACAAAATATATCCCCAGACTTAACCCTTCATTACAGAAACTTGATGGAAGCCTGTATAAACTGTAGACTAGCATATGATTTAGCTGAGCGCTGTTCCCTCTGAACATGGATATTATTACATTCGATATGTATTTCTTCCCTGTTATTGACAAGTGTCAGGATAAATGTGGCTTGTCGGATACAATAGTTAGACATGTAGCCTGCAGGTAAACAGAGCAGTGGGGGAATGAGTGACTTACCCTAGGTAGAACTGTTCCTGTGGGCAGCTAGCTGCTCAAATCTCCCCCGGAGCAATATTTTGACAAAGGCTTTTGAAGAGCTGAGCTGTCAGCGTCAGCCTCCTGACCAGATCCTCATTAGCCAACACCACCACCAAGAGAACAGGCGAGATGGAGACACCTCTTTAGCAGCACTCGAGAGAAAATGGCTTTCTAACTGCAAATTAATTTTGGAATAAGGGATTCATTGGGTAAGAACAATGTGGGGAGCACATTTAGTATTGTCTAGTGAAGTGGGTTTCTCTGTATGAGTGGCATGCCACAAAAATTCCTATTAATGTGGATCCTAGAGAGAACTTAATCCCCAGGAGCTGCTTAAAGGTAAACAGAGCAGTGTGGGGATGAGAGATATTCCTGTGGTGGACGAGGTGCTTGTTTATTGTTGTGTTTAATTCTTTGCCTACCAAGTTTTGTGCATATTGGCTGCTGCTGCAGTCTCCCATCAGGTCCTCTGGTAGAGAAGATTTGGTACTAGGGCAATTAACAAACAAAGAAAAAACTTCCCAGATAGCTGGCTCCAAAAGGATGGTTGGCTTATGAATGATTTCTAAACGGGGGACTCTTGAGGGCTTATAGAGCTCGATGGCACTTTGCCTTGGTGAAATTAAAAATGTGAGACAATTCTTGTTACCTTGCTGATCTGTTCCTGTAGTGCTCTGGTTAATGAGCTGAGAGTCATTTGATGCACTCATCTCAAGCACGGGGTTGGTGCTGGTTAGGGTACACTGGGCAGCATTTATAGTTGGCTTGATGTGACCCCATCAATGCAGCAGCTCAGACAAGATAAAGCTGCATTTTCTCTCCAAATTTAAAAAGGATTTTGTTGCTGTTAGGTATATTGCTTTTACATTGGAGCTTTTGTTAAATAAAAAAATGTTGTTTTTCCTTTTCTTGACAGAACATCTCACCGTGAGGTCTGTTCAGTACCTGTCCTGGACCTTGTGATATCACATTTTCGTGAGCAGATGGAGTTGTCACAGAGTTGTAAATGTTAAATTTGCTTTTGGCATTTTTTAACACTTTTTTTCAATGTTTTTCATTCAGATGTCCTTGAAGTATTCGTGTAACAACCTACAATTCTGTCAAACTCTCACCTGCTGTGAAAATCATATGATATGACCAAAAGAAAAGAGCTAATTGGACCTTAAGATGAAATTACTGTTTCCAGGATCTGGCTTGAACTTTGAATGTGAAGATTTCTTTTTCCTGTTGTTTTTACAATAGTATGAAGGGTTAAAAATATCTATAAAATTATACAGGGCTACTTTTCCAGTTGTCACCCTGTATTCCAGTATTTAAATGTGTCAAGAACATGGAAATATAAAATAACCGTTTCTGCTTGAGCTCACTCCCATTGGTTCTTTGGCTTGAATTAAAGGAATTGATTGAGGAGGAAAGATCCTAGGATGTAATATTTACATTATTCTATTTGATCCAGGTCAAATACCCAGCTATATTCCCTCTCCCAGCAGGCTTTGGGTGAGCCATAGGATTTTACTGCCTCCTACCGCACACCCAACATTACAGTACAATTGTGAATGAAGACCATGGTGTATAACAGTCATAAAATGGCATAAAGGGTGCTGGTGCAGTAAAATTCTATAATTCAGTTTCACATTCATTTGCATTGACAATGATAACTTCTCTGGAGGCAGGCCAGAATAATGCAGCCAAGACTTAACATCTTGTTCAAGTTTAGAGGGCGTCCTCTTTCCTACTGAAGCCCTTAGAAACGTATTTCAGCAGTATATCAGATAGAAATGCTGGAATTGTCTTCTTTTTTTCTTTTTACTTAAGATGTGTTGTGTGTCAGTTTAAAATGAATCAAAAGTTAGTAGTTGTGTCAGCAGTTTCAAATAAGATGTCATTTACATATATCTAGAGGCTCTCTCGCAAGGGAATAAAAACAGAGCAGCTTTCATTTTCTATTTGAACATCTCCATGAGTTTACAGCATATCATGCATAGATGATAAACTTTACTTTCCAAATATATCACCATGCACATTTTAGAGGTGACTTTCACCATCATTCATTAGTGATCCTACCTGGGCCCTCCTGAGGTTTTCAGACCAATAGCATGGAACTGGGTCTTGTAGTACAGACGGGATTAGGGTTCTGCTGTGGTCCATCATCCAGAAATAGCACAAGCTGTTTGCTGGCTGCTCTGGGACTGAGTGGTTACCAGAGGGCTTCAAGGTATTTAGAGGTATGACCATGTTATGTTTCACTAAGGCCGGTTCTATATAATGAAAAGTCCTTGTTAATCTGTCTATAATTCTTCCACAAATCACTAGTGCATTAGTAGATTATTTTGTCTATCCCTTAAAATCCATTCGTAGCCTTCAGTCTTGACATCCAGATCCCACCTTTCATTAGTTTTAGACTGTTGCACCTGTTTGACATGCCTGAAGTAGTTTAATGTTCTAGATGAAAGTTTAAGAAATAACAATATTAGAATTAATAGTTTCTATTCCTGTATACCCGTTAAAGAACCATGTTTATAGACTAATGAATATAGGCCCGATGTATTTCTTCAAATTCAGTACTTTAAAATATACAGATCTCTCTCACTCGGAGCCTTGGCCTGTCTAAAAATGCAGTTGGTGGGGTGAGATGTATCGGTGCAGAAGCATGACAGTGTGTGTCAGTATTTTAGCAAATACTTATCTACAGCTTTGGCACACTAGAAAGTAACATGTTGTTGTCATTCCTGTGCTAGTTTCAGGTGCTTGACATCCCAGTTTTCTAATGAGAATTCACAGATTTGGTGCTGTATCTCTTCCTAGCACTTTTTAACCCTCTCTGAATGACATAAAGTTACTTGTGTCTAGTGATAGCACTTTTCTGTTCATTCATTTTCATAAAATGTTCCCTTTTTTAAAGAATAGCCAGGTGCAAAATGTAAGAGAAGATGGGAAAAGGGGGCCAAAGAAATGTGCCAAAGGCTCCTGGACTGAACCAGGAAGCTTTGTGACTCACATGTCTACATCAAGACCGTAGAAAGGAACCACCTGTGCAGATGAAATTAGTACTGTCAAGCAACTCGAGTGTAAGTGTGATTTAATAACGTTACATTGTACATTAGTGATATTAATGAAGGATCCAGATTGAATGTATTGTTGTATTCTGAGCAGTATCATTGCTGCTAGATACCAGAATGCATCTTTGTGTGGAGTATGTATCATTCATGAATTACATGAAGATCACACATGGGAGCTTTCTAGAAAATAGTACAGGGTATACAGTTTGCCTGGCAACGACTTCTCCTGTTAGACAAGTGCTCTATTGATTGAGAAGGAGATTGAAATTGATTGAGAAGGAAAGTGAAATCACTGAATCACTCCAGTTGAAATTATGTTCCTACTCTCCTATTTCAATGATAATGCATTCTGCACGAGGCAAGTATTATTCTGCAGCAACCCAGTAAGTTTAGATTTGCTGGAGGAAAAAAAGCCATTGGTTACATTTTGTAGTAGAACTTTTTAATTTCTTATGCATAATTGTAAGAGGGAGCACACTAACTAATGATGAGCAATCAACTGAAAATCATTTTCATTTGTTTAAAAAAGTAACTAAACAATACTGATATTCTGTTTTGTTACAGGTGAATATCTATGTTCAGAGAAACAGTTTAAAGACATGCACAGAGGCAAATACATAAGACATTCTGATATATTAATCTTATGTTTAGCAAATGTTATATTTATTTTGAAGGTTCTACCGATGACCAATGTTCATGTTCTGGGCGGCTTCAAGAAAAAGCTGTTGAAATGCAGCCTGGTTTAAAACCTTGCCACAGTTCTTGAACCTCTGGGAATAAAGTATTATTTCTTCACCACCCCATGTGTTTTTTTTTTCCTACTCACTGAGTTATTTCCCTTAATCCAATCAAAATCGAACCAAACTCAAATAAAATTGTTCTGCTCAAGCTATACAGTAGCTGTAGATATGAAATCAAATCAAGGAAGTGCTGCACTGTTAACCTTGCTTCAGATACTAGAAAAGCTTGCTCCAACCATTGCATTTGTCCAATGCATTAGATTTCTTAATGGATATATGCTTCAAATGGAAGTAGGACTCATTTTCATTATGTTGGTTGAATGGCCTCTGCTGGGCTTAGTTGCCTTCTCTATAGCTGGATAAGTGTGATCTATGAACTGGCTAATTGCCTTTGTCCTGATCGCTTCCATGACCAGGCCATTTACTGTCCGGAAAGGTCATTTCCTGTCCTATTTCTGTAATATCCACCAGGGAGACTCAGCCACAGCAAAGAGAAAATGCTGTAGATGATATTATTGCCATATTATTGTTTGGTTTATTTGTCAAATTATTGAAGCTAATCTCCCGAGAGGTACCGTGGAATGTGCAAACAGCTGGGAATGTAAAACTGATTTCAAAGAAACCAGCAGATGGTTATCTGAGCTGTCATGCTACATTTGTGCCACACAGCTCGTGCACTAGGTCAGTATGAGAAGAGAAATCGAAGGTTAGCCGTGGAGATATTCATTCCTGCAGCCAATGTGGAAGTGAAGTTTGGGAACTAAAGGAGAAGGGACTTAACCTTTTTTCACTGAGGCATAGCTGCTGTCAAAACAAACTGTGAGACTTACCCAACATGTGACGTGAATGCAGAGTGAACATATAGCTGTTCACCTCCCAGTTTTGACCCACTGCTAAATAGTTGACTTGACAGGATACAAGATGCCTGAACTCTGACTGACTGTAACTGTATCCAGTAGCCTGTTGTTTTTGGCAATGAACAGTTCTAGGAGCCGTGTGTAGAATTTAGTGGCGTCTAGCGGTGTGGTTGCAGATTCCTAATCCCTGCCCCAAGTAGAAACTATGGTGGCAGTGAAACGCAAGTAAAAACGCAATCCCTCCCTCATGTAGTGAGATGTGGTTTGTCTGTTCTGGGCTCATTCTAAGGCACTGTTCTTAATAGATCCTCCTAAATGTTACACACTGGACCTTTAAGTAGCAGATTTTTTTCTTTGCCTTTGGGTTATATCAGCAATTTTGTTTGTAATTCTTTTGGATTCATTATGGGTAGACAGGAAATATAGAATTTAACGTTTGACATGGAAGAAGAGTTGGTTAAAACACTAACGAACAGTTTATTTACAGCATGTTCTTACACTCCAGATTCCTTTTTCAAAAAGGGGTTTTGATTTTTACACAAAGGCACCCGAGTCAGAAAATGTGTTATATTCTGTTGCTTTTTGGCACAGGAGATAAGCAGGAAGATTTGACAAAGTGAAGCTGTGATCTTACATCAGTGGGAAGATGGGAAGACTTTCTTGAGTAGCTGCCTGCAGATCATGAGTCTGCAATGACAGCAGCTGAACTTGAGTTTTTATAACTAATGTTATTAATAGGGTATGTTGTCAGTCACAGCTCTCTCTGAACACACATTTCACAAGTTGTACGCTAAGGCTGCTTCTAAAATGTTAAGTAATAAGTTAGAAAATAGTGAAAACTCCTAGTGCACCACGCAGCATCTCTCCCGCCAGGCTGCTGACAGCACTGTCAACCAAACACTCCGTGACAGTGGACGGCGGTAGAGGAGGTTGTACCGGCGTCTTTTCAACAGTGGTTGAGCCTCATTGGCAGTCGGCACGGGAGCTGAGAGCGCTGGAGCAGCAAACTGACGCGAGTCACGCTGCCCTGCCTCACGCTGCCCTGCCTCACGCTGTCTGGCTTTTGTGCTGCCCAACATTTCCATTACCTTCTCTACTTCCATCGCAATTATTTTTGTGTACATTGTGAGACAAGATTTAATTCGTAAAGTTTTCAGCCCGCCGTTCTGTTGCTCCTGCATTGCTCTGTGTACAATGACACAGCTTTTAGGGGGCAGTCCTACTAATAATGTAAAGTTATTTAGATATATAGTGGATGCTGTCTCATATTAAGTATTATTCTGTCCACCTTGCATGCCTCTCCTCCACTATTATACTCTTACTATTATACTACTGTTTCTGCTGTTTCTGACCGTAATAGTTGTGAACACTGTTGGCATCCTGTCAGACCCTCTTATTTTTGAAACATTCTGATGGTTTACGTCTTCCCCCGACACCACTAGTTATCGGCCTTCTGTGTGTGCTGTTACCGTTTGACTTTCTATTCAGAATTTGATGCATTACTATTCTTTGTACAGTGGCATATTTTGCTAGTGAAGTTTGCACCAGGGGTCACATTAAAAAGATGATTCACTTTACCCTTTGTCACTATGGTTCTCTCTATAAATGAGTCAGAGCTTAGCTTTAGCATGCATCAGTGGAAACCCAAGGCGTTCGAATAAATCAAATAAATCATTGTGTTCCTAAGTGGGTGTTTACTTGACTGAGTGCAACCTGTTGTGACCCCAACTGCTTCCAGCCTCCCCGAAGTAAAACAAAGATGTTGTTTTGCACTATTTTGCCCCTCTTTGGCTATTTGCTTTATTTATGCCTTAAATTTCAGTGTGGCAGCTTTTGGAATAGATTTTTCCTGACTATTTTCCTTCTTCCCTGGTCATTACACGAAGAAGTTTCTCTTGCTTCACTGAATGATTCCTTCTGGCACACTAAAACCCTCTTTGCCACAAACGCATCCCCTCCCATTTTCCAGTGACAAAACAACAAGAGCCTTCAGACAATGAGTGCTGACATTTTCTGCCACAGGGTCCATTAGCACTCTGTGTGACTAAATATTGTTTTTTACACTCACAACTCAAAATGTTGGCATGTCTGTACTTAGTGAGGGCAAAAAGGGACAAACATTTCTTTAAATCTTAAATGTGGTCGCAGCCCTGTTTTTGTGTTATGTCATTTTTGTGTTGATTTTGAAGCTGTAAGTATGGTTCAAAAAATATTATTCATTCATGTTATTCGAAGTTGAAAATTCAAGGGGTGTTCCACTGATTTATACATCATAATGATGACTATGGTGATTATCTCAGCTTGAGTTTGAGGCTTCAAGGGCTTCTACACCAAAAGACTGCTTAAAAAACTGGGGAAACGGAGTTTGAAAGAAATGGCCATTCACCAGACAGGGATGGTGTAAGGCAAGACTCTGTTGAGTTGAATCATGGGAAGTGCTTTAGAAGAGTTTGACCCATATTTGAATAAAAAAGGCGGGATTTCCCAGCCTCTATCCCAGAAATACTAAATCGCTTGAGCACCCTTTTTAAAGGAAAACTCTGGTTATGTTTTATCGATTATTATAATGTACTCAGTCATATAGCTCGTTGACTAGTGGACAGTTTAGCCAAATTACCTGAACCAACTTTAGGAGGTAAAACCGAATGTGAGCACACTAACTGAACATTGCCAAAGGTCAGGGTATGCTTGAAATAAACTAATTTGTATTTAGTGACGTGTTACAGCCGGGATCACAACACACATATTCACATTTTAAGGAGACATTGACAGTGTTGGACTCCATTGTACACGTGATAAGTATTTGTGAGAAGACTGAAAAAAGAGAGCTTGAGTGAAAAGTTTGAACCCTGCTTACTTTCTCACATCTGCATTGTCAAACCGCTCATGTTTTTCGCCCAGCTGGACCGATTTTTAGCGATGTCCCTGTTCTCTGAGATCTTGGCCCATACTTTGGTTTAATTTTTGCAGGTCTGTCAATCAGATCTGTTGATCATGGTAACAATGTACTAATGTACAGCACTCATCAAAGTTGTAATAAACCTTAGTTTTCCTTTAAGTTGAGTTCTGTTTCTTGGAGGTTTTGTGCAGACGCAGCTGTCTAAACACTTTAGACGGTGGTTTGGATTCCTGATCCACAAGTGAAAGCAGGCAAGGCTGAAATGGCAGCCACAGGAATGCCTGTAGATGAGAGCTGCGGGAAGCCAAATCAAGTAGAACTATCTCGCATCATGTCACTGATCAAAACATAATCCACACATGCAATACTGCATCACAAAACTGTCTACAAGACGGAGCGGTAACTAGTGAAAGCAAAAAAAGCACTTGTAATAATCAGCGGTTATATCAAGGCAGCATATGTGCCCCTCTTAGCAGTGTAGATCGTGATCAACATCAGACTTCACAGTGAGGACTTCAGCTTCCTGGACCAGAATTCAGAGCTCCAACTCATGGAGAATGACAAGTAGCCATCTGGTAATTCTTCTCTTCAGACCTGTACGGTAGCTGCATCCTGAAATAGCATCAAAGGCAAAGAATTGTCTTTGCAGTTGCATCTAGTACGCTGAGATCTCACTTGTATTGTCACTCAGGGGGTCCGATACATTTGGATACAGATTCAATCACACTCATTCTCATTTCAAAACGAGGGAAAGAGAGAGGAAGCTGTGTGCAAGACAAACAATACAAACAACTAAGAAGCATTAATTGACACACAAGGGAATATGGCTTCTTATCTACTCTCCTTGAAACTAAGTACAGCCTCAGGGATGTTCTGAAGCCTACTGACAAGGTGTGGGCATGCTTTTCAAAAACCAAACGAATACATGGTTTGCAAAGAAATTTGTGAAGTTGTGATACCGGCTGTGAGTCAGTAAAATTGATGTCTTGGAATGGCTATGAGTTGATGTAGCCTAATGGCACGCATTTTAATAGCACTGGCTGCAGGGCTAAGTCTTCCATTTTATTTTGAATGTATTGTCTTTTTTAACTGTAACCTGTTACCAATTTTAAATATTTATGGATTATTACAGACATCAAACTATCAGGCTTACTTCTGTTGGAGAAGGTAATTACTGAAATAAGGACTAATTAACACAGCTGTAGAAGAAATATATGTATGCCACCCTGATGGCCTTAGGTTACAAACACTGAAAGTGAGAGAACTTTAAAAACATCATTAAAAGTAGGAGACTTTTAAAAAAGAAATACTGTGGTAGAGTGACACCTTCACCCAAGGCATACGTAAATATAGACAATTGTGGCAGAAAATGAATAAAATGCAGAGTGAAGGTGAAAGGGCGAAGCCTGGTGCCTGGAGTCACATTGTATGTTGAGATAATGACTGAAAATCGGTAGATCTGTAGTACCCGATGATTGCTAAGCTTTGCACAGTCTTGTCTGAAAGCAGCTCATTGTC
This sequence comes from Morone saxatilis, assembly GCF_004916995.1. Lineage (NCBI taxonomy): Eukaryota > Metazoa > Chordata > Actinopteri > Moronidae > Morone > Morone saxatilis. The sequence goes on from NW_023339785.1 coordinate 9,410,021, forward strand.
CTTGTTTGACTTTTTGTTTATGACAAACAGCATTAACAATACAGGAAATTAAGCATAGAAATACTTCCAGAAAGAAATCCAAGAAAATAAATTTCCATTTTAGAATAAACACTGAACATTTTGTGTTTTGTTTTTCCTCTCTGTCCTCTTTTTTTCTCTATCTAATTTGTCATTCTGTCTTTTCTCCTTAGATGATAAATATTAATAAGCCAAGATATTGGATATGTCCTGTAGCATGCAGGCTGCAGTTATACACAGGGAAACAGCTGCTATTGAAAGACATGCATTGCACTCTTGCAATCAAAGGCAAAAAGCTAGTGCAGGATACATCTTGCTGCTTTTAAAAGCTTGTCAGTGATGGCAGCTGCTCATCATAAATCTCTTGTCTTCTGTCCCAGTCCATTCCCTCACAAGGATAAAATATAGGTGGTCTGAAGCAAATTATAGAGCAGTTAAGCTTTCAGAACAGGCACCAAATAAGACAGAAAATAAAAAGAAGTAGATGGCAGCTAAGCACTGGAGTGAAGAGAAAGGCATAATTAAGAGAAGCTTACGTTTGAGAAGACAGATGGGAGAGAACAAGAGGTGGCGTAGAATGAAGAAGAGGTTTATGGACAAGCAGGCGGTGCCAATAGATGGTTATATACATTTGAAGCTCTAAAAGAACAGCCAGTCCCCTCTGCAACCTAATCCCATTTTAATTAGGAGGAATGACTTGCACCTTACCCTCAAGGAGCAACCATGTTTGCAGTAATAGTGCCTGTCCCAGGATTGAGAGCTTCAGTATGGCGTCAGTTCAGTTCACTTCAGCCAAAAAGTTCATGCGCAACCTCAAAAAGAGAGACTACTTTACACTCAAGAAACTGAAGTTTTAAAGTGAATCCCCTGATGTGCAATGAATGGACATACAGTGAAGTCACTTGTCGAGCTACATGTGTTTTATAGATGACCATTCACAGCCGGTCATGGTGACTCTGGGCTCTCCCAGAGTGCCATTGTTGAAGTACGTTGGAGCCAGTGAGCCTCTCATTAGCCATTCCTCTGGAACACAAAAACACATCGACATAGGCTGGATGTTTTTCTAACAGACTGCAAATAGCTTCACCAACTATTTAAGGGAAGGGTGAGCGTCCCTAAAGTTATTACCGTAAGAGCGTCGGTGCCAATCGTAAAGCATGCCATGCTGTAAAAATGATACAGCGATTACCCGCACAGCCAAGATATCCTTTGTACCGCTGCCTAATTGTTGACATCTTGATCTGACCGTACACTGCATGCATTAAAGCATTGTGTCTTTCAAAGGAGAAGCCAGATGGTAAGAGCTTAGCCGAGCTGGGGCCTTGAGGACAGCAGAAAAGAACAGCTCTCCTGGGAGGAACCTACATTTTGACTTTATTGTCTCCTACCATGAGCATCTCTAGGACTTATTAGTCCAACGTTAAGCGTTGCTCTCAGAAGACATTGCATGCAATGTGTAAGTTAACGTGACCTTATCAACTGCGGTGTTGTCCTGTAACACACACACACACACACACTTATTCACTCACTAAATAGAAAGGGCACGAGCCTTTGACAGTTGAAAGCAGCTTAGACTGCAAACCAAAGATTCTTAGTGAGTTTAATGGAATAGAGATGAGTGGATGGGAGATTTAAATAAATTAACCTTCAGTGAATTCCCTGAGGCTTGGAGGAATGACAGAGTGGGTATGAGGAGGAATTTTTTCCTTGTCACTGATGTTATGAATAGTCATGACATGATTATGGCGAGCTAGTGCTCTTCATCGTGCGTGTTAACCCGAACTCATTTTGAAGCACAGCAGAAGTGAACGCTGAAAATATTGACAATGTTCATAGGAGCGGAAAACTCCAATTAATTGCTGTCCCTTCACATTAATAACCCTTCGCTTTTTATGTTTTGGCCTTTGTGTGTCAGTGTGTTCCAGCTCCATATGCCAATGTATGGGTAGAGTTTATATATCGCATGCAGAGCAGGGGGAAATTCGTAAATGCACAATGAGATATTCCATGCTAGCATTGTTTTAAAATGTCATCACAACATCAGGGAATAGATTAACCTTTACCAAACTCCCAACTGTAAGAACATAATTCTTTCTATGCACTTATCATGATATTATTCCTGATCGGTGTCGCTGACATTTGCTTTAAAATGCAAAATGCTGAATAGTCTCACTCCTGTATTGATTAGGATGCAATAACTTCCTGTTAAGAGTCAAATGTTCGGTCTATATTTGCTTCTTTTTTTTTTTTTAACTGCCAGTTTGTCTGAGTTAAATCATTTTTTGTTTGTTTTAGCAATTTCTTCTCATTGACACTTAATTACTTTCTAGAACTGGTTCGACGGTGTTGTAGATATGTCAGGTTAAGTTTTATTTTGAGTAAGTGCAATGAAATATGACCTGTCTTTGAAAGTGAAAATTCTCATTCTAAGTATAATTTTTTTTCTGTCATTACTGGTGATAAATATTCATTGCTGCAGTTCTTTGGCACTGTGTTTCCCTCCAATCTCAGTGCAACCGTTTTGCCAATACTTTGAATCTATTTTACTGACAGCACCTGCTGCATCTCCAAACAATGAAAGTGTGAATTGTTCTATTACAGGGTTTAACTGGGTGCCGTAGGAAAAAGAGATGCTAATATCTACACTATTTAAATGTCATGTAAATAAAAGACTCACTGTGGAATCATATTGTGAAAACATAAACCCAAAAATCTCTGTATAATGGAAAAGTGAGCAGTTCCAATTTTCTCAACTTGTAATTTTATCATGGAACTATTTGATAGGAGATGAATGAACACCCAAACAACAAGCTGAAGTGTGTGTGTGTGTGTGTGTGTCTGTGTGTGTGTGTATAAAGTACGTCCACAATATAGTAGAGAAATACTACTTTGTGTTTGTATAGTGGTGACTGTGATGTACTTGTCCACTGTTGTATTTACAACCGATCTGACACTTAAAGAATTTGCAGGTCTCTATGGCAATGGAACCCGGTTCTGACTGGTGATTTTTTTCCCCCTCTGTACCCTCTCTCTCTCCAATCTTCTGCTCTCTGGGTCGCTGACTGTTTCCAGGACTTTGTTTTACCTGGCTGACATCTGTCGCTCCTGAACAAGAACACGAGCAGACGGCATATGAACACCCACAGAGAGCTCATGGTTAACTTCTTTATGAATGCAACAAAGACCTAACAGAATTTGCACCTCAGGTGTGAAGACTCAAACTTGAAGTAGCATTTTTGTTGAAGCTCAGAACTTGAATACTTGTTAATGAAACAACCTTGCGTTCTCTCTGATTGCGATAAAAACACATATTGTACTTCTAAAGCTTCTTGGCACATCTTTAATGTGTGGTTACAAATAGTGCTGGCTACCATGGCTGACCACAGCTTGCAGGCATGGCAACAGCTTACCGAACCAGGTTCGGCCTTGTCTTCAGCAAATGGAAGAGTCAAAAGCAGGATGCTGTCAGACATTAATTTTCTTTGTTAAAATGAGCAAAGCCTGAGGGTTTGTGCAGCTGTGCATAAAGTGGCCCTGTGTATCCACCACTTGTATGAACCGCTTGTTGTTTTAACTGCTCTTTGTCTTTGCTATAAATACATAGGAAGTGAAAAGCTTGGCTAATAGCCTTATGAGAATGCCTCAGCTGCTTGGCATGCTTTGCCATCCATTGCTAAGCCACATCGGTCAGACACCTTGTTTATACATCTGCTAAGGGCACTCATGACTTGACAGGTCTGCTACCTTTTTTAGGAAGCTTGCGCCCACCAGTCCTGGGCCAGAACATGTTCTGTTGTTGTGATGGACACTCCAGGCTATGAATAAAGAATTATCTCATTTAATTGTAGTGTCTGATCTGTGTAGAAACTTTTTTAAGCGAGACCTGATGGAGGTCTTGTGACTTCATCAGTAAGCTTTCAGGTGACTAAAGGCTAATTTGGGACACTGTTTGTAGACCTGCCAGCTGCCACCCAACATGACCCAGAGTTATAGCCTGTGCCTTTACTGTGACCCATAGGAGCTATCAGAATGTGACTTGTGACCTGCATTTCTAATATATCGTGATGGGACAATATGACTTTTTAATCCAAGACTTTGGTTCCCCTTTCCACCCCAGCTACATGTTGTCTACATGGTTTTGTTGTGACTTAAATGTTAAAACATGGGGGGCTATAAGTACATATAAGTACGTGCACTGTAATTAAAATGAGTGTTAAACTATTTTTTTATTGATACAAAATGAATCAAGAACAGATTTTTAATTCACTTTATCAAACAGTAATGTCAACCATCGCTGCCTGCAACTGAATATGAGCATTTGCTGGATTTGTTGGTCTGAAGTTTAGAGAGAAAGGAGCTGTATTTTATAGAAACACAAAAGAATAAAAACTAGGAAGCCGTGGCTTCATGTTTGTAATGGGACGATGGCTCTGGGAATTCCTGCTCCCAGTTCTCTCTTCTGAGCTAAATCTGAGTGAATCATGAATAAATGTTTTCCTTTTTACAGCATTAATTCAGTCAGGTAGATCCAACTGTGAGCTCATGACCTCGTAAAACTAAAGTCGTATTTGGATTTTTCTGTGTCTCTCTGTGTGTATACTTGTGTGTGTTTTGACCTTTATAAAAGATTCATTTGTAATATAACATCTTTATGCTTTAATTTCTCTTCTGACAACTTCCTCTAGCTGCTGACCGACACAAGACTTGGTGATTAAAACATCCATCTTTTAGTTTCCTTTATACAATAGTACTTCCCTGTGAGGGTTTTGCAGTTTATCAGTGAACAGTTGATCCATTTCAGATTTTGTCCTGATGTGCTCAACGTGCTCAAACACTTGCCTGTTTGATGAGACAGATCAGTGGAGCTGAATGGCAGTTTGTTGACAGTTATCGTTTAGTAATGAAGTGGAATAGTCAGAGAGTCACATCTACTTCTGAGGTTTGGGTTACGTTAATGTTGTGTGCCACCATCTGGCCCTTTGCCTCATTCAGATGGATGAATGTGCCTTCTACACAGCCTCTGTATGTTGCTCTCGTAGATCATACCCCCCATTTAAACAGTTGCCTGCATTATTCACACTGTACTGTTGGGTTTAATAGCTGATAAGAGTTAGATTAAGGACTATTGGACAACTATACACACACGTGTGATCCATACAGAAAGTCCACAGGTCTGGTCCCCACAGCTGCCAGTGGGCCTTGAAGTCATTATTAAACAGTTCATTTTGAACTCATTATTTCATATTTCACTCTCATATTTCATGATGTTGTAATGCAGAAAACTGAATGTATGCCCTGAAATTAGTGTCTATTATTTGAGACCATTATTTGATTTTATTTTTATAGGACTTTTATAGGATCTAAGATATACAGATGATATTTAAGTCTTTTTAGAGGTTTGTCAGCATCTGTTTTCCATCAGATAATTCACATTTTTCAGGCCTAGTCTATAAATTAGGTTATTGACTAAGTGTGTCATTGAGCTGTCTCAATTATAATATGGAGACATCATATTCAGCACACTTTTATCCACAGTGTAGATGCACTAGTTGGTTTCACATCCAAGGCAGTTTAATGGTGTTTTAATGACCCACTGAATGTTATTGTGTATTCTAATGGTCCAGTCTTTTCCTTGCTCTCTGTGCCATTAACGGGGCACGTTGGTAATGCATCCTTGATGTAAGATCAGGTCACGTTCATTTGTGATATTTCTTTTATTCCATCCGAAGGCCACAGAGCATAAAGTTTCTCTATAAGTTCAGTACTTTCATTCATTCCTTCATTTACTGTGCGTTGCTTCCACCCAAAGCCTCCACTTGTCTCCACCCAACCTCCCGGTATTTATTTTCCTCTTACCCCGGGGAGCGATACTCACAGACATCACTCCTCCCTCTGGCCAGATGTTGAAACTTAAACACGCCATCCATCAGCCTACAGACAAACGAGTAGCACAGCAGACAGGGGCGATGACCCAGCAAAGACATTCCTAATTTACAGGTTTACACTGACGCACATACACACACAGAAAGAGACTCCAGTCCTAAGCTATGTTCCCACCTTTTTTAAATCAACGTGTAGTTCTGCTGTGGGTCGTAACTGTCATAACGATTACTGGTTCTAGACACTGACCACTGTTTCAAAACTCAAACCCAGAGAACCAAGCTTCTGGTGTGATAAAATGGCATTGTTCAGCCGAAAGTGGTTTCATTCATCAAGGCTCAATCTGCAGAGTGCTTTTCTTCACTTTTCCTTAATACTTAAGTAACGCTATTACTCAAGAGCCAGATAAGGTCCCATAATTCACATAAAATGTACTGGATGCAGTCAGTCATGTAACTCTCAATCAGTTTTAAATCACGCATTTGAGGGCAACTCATTTTTTTCAGCCTGTCTGTTGTTTTTGTCAACTCCCACATGTCGACATCTTGTTTTCTGAATCTGACATTTTTAGACAAACCACCGCCACTATGAGCAAAAGTAACTTCTTGCCCTGATCTTGAAGTGGAACAACACAGTAACTGCTGCAGCTGAGTGGTATTTCCCTGTCAGCTGTTCAGTGCTACTTCACTCTTTCCGTGGCTTTCTCTTGGCCGTTCTTCATGGGAACTCTCACGCCACTGACTGAAGGGCCGTCTCCTTGAATGTAAACTGTCGCTGTTTAGTGGTGACACAGTTAACATTGGCAGAGTAATGAATTTATTTCACTCTCCATAGTATTGACGCCCATCTTTAAACACAGTGTGACAGATGGATGCTGAGTAGCGATCGAGATGTGTGTGGGTCTGTGTGTGTGAGCTCAGACAGAAGATCTATTTAGGCTGCAAATACACAGTCCCCTTTGCCCAAATGTAACAAATCTCCCACATGCAGGTTTAAGGGCTTATTTCTCAGCGTGTGTTGTCTGATTGTAAGCAGAACCCCTACCTCTGAGACACTTTGTGCTCCTTATAGACATGTTTATTCAGTTTCTCAATACATAGAGAAGGTCCTGATGACAGGAAATACGGAGAAGCTTACATAAAGGCAAAATAAATGTTTGTTTGGTAGGGACAGAAAACGTGAGTTTGTACCAACCCGTCTTTACGTTACAGCACCTGGATACTTTTGTACAGTTCTGCCAGATTTGACTTAACATTGGAGAAATGTAATGATTTTTATCTTCTCTTCTTCTTTATTTTCTTTGTCTCATTTCTCTTTCTTTGTCTGAGTGCTTGCCTTGTCTGTCTCTATTAAGCTACTGATCAATCTTTTTTTCTATTGACCAATTAAGTAAAAGAAAAGCAAAGACATGGTTGACACATACAATCTATAATCATTTGATCTGGTCTTACATAGAAACACACACCTTAATGAAAGCATTGCTCCTAATCGCAGTGTCTAAAGAGTCCTCATTTTGTAAAGTATATTTTAAAATCCTTAACAAAGATGTTGCTGTTGTTTAGAGCACTGAGTTTGATACTAACTGATTAAGGTCTTGTGGACCTCTGTTAGAGCCACATTAATGCGGGGCTTCTGATCTGCTGTGTGATGGAGGGAAAAACAAATCCGTGCACAAAGAAGTGTCATGAATTTTTCATGAATGTAGACCGAGTCTCCCCAGGACCCTGCTCTGAATTATAAACAAATACACAACTCTTAAAGAGTGGAGAATAGCTGATACGTTAAGCAGAAAACACGAGTCAAGTTGTTTATCATTTATTAGGACTCTGGAGCAATCTCGTTTCGTCTCCATTACTTATGGGTCTAAGTGTTCTTATTGTCTCGTATTCATGATATGAATACTTTTTTTTAAATTAAGATATCAGTGAGCTAAATGGAAGTGCTAAAGAAAACCTCGCCTCCTCTGAACTGTCTTATAAAGTGCCCTCATTATACTGTATATCTGAGCTTGAATCTTTCTTAAGATGTAGAACTACCTTTACATCTATGTTAAAATTGGGATGAGATGGTGTTTTTGTGAGTGTGTTGTTTCGGTATCGAGCACTAGATTCTTTACAGTTCCCAGCATTATTTCAGAGGAACCTTCTTATCGGTATTTGCACCATGTTTGTTATATTTACATATTTTTATTGTTCGTTTTTGGCCTTGTTAAAGTTGACCTTGATTGAAAGAGAAGAAGAACAGAGCATGTGTCGGTGATTCTGTGCACGCACAAAATGATTCTGAGGTCAGCCAACTAGTGTATGTATGTGCCTCTTCTTTGTCTGGAATCAGGACAGAAATATTCTGGTACAAAAAACAAAATCCTTTTGCTGGGTAGCATTTCACTTTTTTAAAATTGATTTGAATATTTACAAGTTTCTAAAACCTACTCTCTCCAAAGAATTTCAAAAAATGTGCATTCAAATCCAGACTTTATATGAAGGATTTTGCCAAAGATTATTTTATTCATGGATTAATCTGCCTATATTCTTGTTGAATCAATTGGTAGTTCGGGCTTTAAAACATCAGAAAAGGTGGAAGATGGTCACTGCAATTTCCCAAAGCCCAAGGCTTTTGGGACGTTTCCAAATAGCTTTTTTTGTCTGCCAAAGGAAGAGCAGCAAATTCTCACATTTTAGAAGCTACAACTATCAATTGTGCATTTTTGCATTAAAAAAATACTTAATTAATTGATAACAAAGTAGTCTGTATTTCCTGCCAACTGATACATTGACTGAATGTTACAGCTCTACTTGTGCGTGTGTATGTATGTATGTATGTATGTATTCACACATAATTCCTTACAGATTATTTTAGTTAGGAGAACAATCTCACCATAAGGTCCATTTTGCAGTTCTGGCGCTAATGATCAAAGCACATGATCTTCATCGGCAGATGTGGGAGTTGCTTAGTCATGGAACTACAGATGTTCAAATTTACACTTTATTTTAAAAGTCTGAAAGTCAAAGTTTAATCTTGACCTTGGAAGCAGAACTTTTCTTCTATTCAGTAGCTGTTCTGCAGCTTTCTTTTCTATCTTGTCACATAGAATTTTTTTTGCTAAATTTAATTTTATAAGAACACAAACAATAGTATTTCTGTCTTTGGAATTTGATTGTTTGGAGTCCTGACCATTGCTTTTATGGTTCGACCAGTGCCATCGTCATTAGGCACGCCCCTTGTTTCACAGTGGTTTCCCCTTTAGTCACACGCCATCACTGCATTTACTATAAGGAGGCTTTCTGTATTTTGTGTCTTCCAGGACTCAACGCTCTGCCCTTTGATCCAGCATCTAACAACGACCCTCTCCATTTCAACGGTTCCAGTGGGCAACTGGTGACTGAGTGTCCTCCTCTGGAGAACACTGCTGAGAACAGCAAGAAGAGGAAGAGAGCCAGCCTGCCTCCAGGTACTGACAGCAACTGCCTCACAAGTATTGCATCACTGCTGCACGATTACTCTGTGGTTTCAAATCCTCACCGTTTTTCCCTCCGCCATGTCGAATGCTAAATGCAAGTGCCCATATGGTAAATGGAAAATATCTCCCATCATTCAGAAAAGCTTTTATACAACAGCTAGATTTTTTGACCTGACTTTTCTCCCCCCCGTTCCTCCAACAACATGAAATAGCTGCGATGGGAATTGTTGCATAATCCTATCATTTGGTGGTGGCACGGGGGGGGAAGAAAGTAGCTTAGTTTAGTCTTTGTTGTTTTCCATTAGCTTGCCGTGTCCTGAGGCTCTGGTTGTCTGGCCTGTTTGGAGGTCAGGCAGCTGCAGCAGGAAACCGCTCGGCTGAGATTGTGTGCCTGACTGTCTGTTACCGTGCCAACACCACCTGCCAATCAAAACTGCAACACGCCTTCAGCTTTCTCACACGCGCATGCTGACCTGTCACACACACAGGGATGTGCTGGGAGAGGTCTGTCTGTGCACATGTTCGCTACAGAGTGTGCCACAATTAAACAGTAATTTCAGTTAGCGGTGGTTTGCTTGGTAATGTGTCAAATTAAAGAAGGACTTTCTAATTAAGGAATTAAAGAAGTACTGACTAATTAATTGCTTTGTAAGTAATAGAAAGAAGAGGGCCCTTAAGACTGAGAGGTTGTTTCTATGTTCTCTGCTTTTCTAGAGATGATTACTTCTTGATAAAGTTTAATTTCATTTTAATTCACTGACCATGTCAAACTATAATTGGATAATGTATCATGGATGATTTTCAAGCAAATGGCCAATGTCTGTCCAAATAACGGATTTGTTTAATTGTTATAAGTAACATATTATGCGTAACATTAAGCCCATGTGTGAATGGATTTCCACTTAAAAGGAAGAAAATAAAAAGTTATATTGACCGAACCATTACAGTAATTTCAGCTTCTTCAGTTTCTTGAGATGTATTAAAAACATGACCTCCCGTCAGTTAATTCATCAAAACTGCAGTTTCACTCAAACCCCAGGAATTCTCAAATGATCCAGAACACACGTTAATGCATCTTTACGATCACTAACTTAAACACCCTGCAACCTAATAGATATATTTTATGAACAGAAGTGGTATTATATAAATGTAGGTAACATGGAGCTTTTCCAGAATCAGATCCTAATTTAAATATGAGCAAATAGTTCTCACTTGTCAGATTTCCCATTACAGCTCTGAAAGCCCAGTATCCTACAGTCACAATATCTTTAGTGTTGTGCGTAATCACACTCTCAAGTACTACCCTGCAGGTTTTTCTCTTCCATTGTCATACTTGCACAGCAAAAATATCCGAAACTCATAAAATGCTTTGACAGTAACTAGTAACAGGGAATAGAGGTATATTAGTGTTTGTGTGCACTGATAAAAGCCCATCAGAAAGCCTTGAGATAAAAACATTAGCAGATCATATATATATAGTGGGAAAGACCATCATATTTTCTCTTAACGTCACCAAAGTGGTAAGAACCAGTGGTAAGACCACTCCCTGTCTGGGTCATTCTGCGCCAAGTTATTTATATCAGACATAGTGAGTAGGCGAAGTTTCTTCCTCTAATATTAAATAATGCAGGAAGGTGAAATGACTTCTTGTATAATATAATGGTACTTTTGAGATTCTTTATATATGTGTAAATGCTGCTGTGATGATGAGTCATACCAAACCAACCAAAGTGTTTGTCTCCATCCAATTTACTTTCCAACTCACAATCACATATAGGTCAAATGCATATTGTTGTGAGTTAATAAGGGCACAGAAAGATGTGCTGGTATTTGCTAGAGGAACTTGAACTGACCACAGTGATTGACGTTAGAAGTATATTCCTTCATCTTGTATTAAACTGTTAACTATGAGGCTGTGTATACAGTCATAAGGTCAGTAATAGGAGTACTCTGATCCCTATTTGTTATTATTTTTTTTATTTGTGGTAGTGGTACAACTCAATGCTACCTGTTTGTTGGAGGGCTGAGAGTGCAGTGAGAGAGCAGGCTTGGTAGGGAGAGTTTGTCCTTACAGTGCAAAATGTGTCTGAATTTCACAAAGAGTTCAATGTTATTTGCATTTCTCCAGGCTACTCTGTGTTAGTTTCAGTTTGAGTGGGATTGACGGATGCACGGTCATGTGTAATGATTCTCCTTTCATCTCGCCGCTCAGCGGTCACAGTGACACACACCGAGGTCTTTGTCACGCACATGCACGCGTAAAAAAAGATTAAAAATACATTAATGCATAAAAATGGTTAAAAATAAAAACCTGCTTACCCCAAGAGAAAACTAGCTAGAGAGATCATGTGTCTTGTGATCATGTGCAGAAAGAGGACTGTAAGTCAGTCATTGCTGCACGCTAACTTGAATCCAGTAGCTTCGGTCCGGCTCATGATTGTCTCCAGGCTCGGCCAGTCCTCCAGCTCTCTGATGGAGCACCAACTCATTAGCAGCCACATGAGTCTTGCTAAGGGACCCTAATGGATAAATTTTTTCATTACAATTTCCATTACATTTTATAATCCATTATTCAAGTGTGCAACCATCCATAGGAACATATACACTGTTATGAAACATTAAACAGCTACATTTTATTTCAATAATTACTTAAAAATTTCAGAAGGCAACAAACAAACCTGCCTCATTGATGTGACCCACGAGGAGTCAGAGTCATTCCAGACTTAATGCCACCCTGCTGATAGATTATTTACTAATGATCTTTAAACCACCACACCAAGACCAAAACAACAAGCAGCTAGATTCATAATTAAGAGGCCCTCACCTCCTATAAACAGTTATGGGAAATGTTTAAAGTTGTTATTCTGCTCACTCTGGGCACAAAGTAGTCCTCTCACTTTATATTCAGTCTCCATATCTTTATTTAGTTGACGATGAAATGGCTCCATAGAAATGAAGTTCAATGGGAATCATTCAAAGGAAATCTCTAGCTTGAAGTGACTTTATTTTACGCAGGCATGTGAAAAAATTCATTGTTCTTCTGTCTTGGACCCAGTAAAATTGAGGCATTGAATAGTTCAACCACGCTTTCTTTATCAAACAATGCTGGTTTTATATAGTTGTTCCCGCTAAAGCTAGAGACGGTGCACTTGGTCACCATCTTTGCTCTTTATCTTTTTTTAGTTTTCTGTGTTTATGTGCACCCACTATATGTGTGCGCGCCTGTCTTTTAACAATCCATAATAAGTGGTGCCTTGGGGCAGCAAGCACACTGCAAGGATTTTCTTTAGTCTGTTTTATATCAGTTTTACAACACAGCCAGAGATGGCCGTTTCCCCTCCAGTTCTGCTGTGTTTAAGCTGCAGGTGGTAAAGAGAATGAGATTTTGAAATGCTGCTCAGTTTTTAGTGGCACAGGATCCCCCCCCCCCCCTTTTTTTTTTTTTTTTTTTTTTTTTTTACTGGAGCTGGATTTTATTAGCTCATGCCTGTTATGTTAATGTAATACAAATAAATAATCGTTATTGCTGAAGAAATTCTAAAATAAGGATTTACAGTGCAAAATGGAGGTACAAAATAAAAATAAAAGTAGGAAAAGTATTACAGAAAAATGGAAAACCTTTTTTAAAGGACTTTGTATTTAACGGTGCCCTGTGGATCTTTCCACACAGAATGTAAACATGACCGTTGCTTGTGAACATTCAGCGTTACTTACCACTGTGGTCTAACAAATGTGTTGAATCCATTTCCTTTACTCGTATAACAAAACCAATTTTGCAAATATTTTCAATCCAGAATTGTTTCTATCTGTGTTTGTTTGCTAGCAATCTTCTTCTTCGCATGTGGTGGTGCATTGCAGCATATCTTGGCGTGTCACTGCGCCCTGTGGGATCAGTGGAATAGTGTGAAACCATTGCATATGCTGACTGGGTTGTGGATCTCATGCGCATGCACGAGATAATTAAAACAGTGACCTACTCATAGAAAAGCAGCTCCGTAGTGCTACTAGAGGTCAAATACTCTACAGGGAACCTTTAAGGCTGACTGATTTTTTTAGGCCTGAGAGCGAGGGGTTCCACAGCTGTGGATAGCAAAGGTCCTGTCAACTTTGGTAATGAGGTGTGTTTTCACCCAGTGCACACAGTACTGTGCCTGCAGTGCTCCTTAACTAACGTCCTAAAACCTTTGCAGTCTACTGTGGGTCAATTAGAGTGCAGACATTAACCCAAAGCAGCCATACTTAAAGGACTATCAAAACCTTTGGGAAATTCGCTCACCTTATTTGAAACATATGTGACATCAGGACATGCATCATTCAGTTAGAGGCC